>NW_020837970.1:956850-1353653 GCF_003676395.1 Aethalodelphis obliquidens
TTTTTTTTTTTTTTTTTTGACATCTTTATTGGGGTATAATTGCTTTACAATGGTGTGTTAGTTTCTGCTTTATAACAAAGTGAGTCAGTTATACATATACATGTGTTCCCATATCTCTTCCCTCTTGTGTCTCCCTCCCTCCCACCCTCCCTATCCCACCGCTCCAGGCGGTCACAAAGCACCGAGCCGATATCCCTGTGCCATGCGGCTGCTTCCCACTAGCTATCTACCTTACGTTTGTTAGTGTATATATGTCCATTGCCTCTCTCTCGCCCTGTCACAGCTCACCCTTCCCCCTCCCCATATCCTCAAGTCCGTTCTCTAGTAGGTCTGTATCTTTATTCCTGTCTTACCCCTAGGTTCTTCATGACTTTTTTTTTTCTTAAATTCCATATATATGTGTTAGCATACGGTATTTGTCTTTCTCTTTCTGTTACTTCGCTCTGTATGACAGACTCTAGGTCTATCCACCTCACTACAAATAGCTCAATTTCGTTTCTTTTTATGGGTGAGTAATATTCCATTTTATATATCTGCCACATCCTCTTTATCCATTCATCTGATGATGGACACTTAGGTTGTTTCCATCTCCGGGCTATTGTACATAGAGCTGCAGAAAACCATAATTCAAAAAGAGTCATGTACCAAAATGTTCATTGCAGCTGCTTTCTTTTTCTGTTCCTTCCCTTAGCCTAACCTGTGATCAAGTTCTCCCATTCTAGCAAAACCAGAACAAAACCTTCCTTTTATTCTATGATGCTTTTGAGTTTTTAGACAATCTTGATTTTTCCCACCATGGCTCATTCTTTTTTATACCTCAATGTCTTATTTACTAAACGCACCCTAACCTGATGCTGTTCAGACCAAGGTCACTGGTAACTTCCACATTACCAGATACTCTGGGGAATATTCTGTCCTTGTCTTATGTCAGCTTTTCTGCAGTACTTAATATTTGGGACCCACTGCTATTTTTAAGGCTCCCACATCCACTTCTTCACATCTGTGGCATGAAATAGTATGAGGACTTGAATACGCCAAATGATAACACACAACTCTGCCTTGCACATACCATTCCCTCTTCTTGGGATGTCTTTTTCTCCATTCCCCTCTGCCTTCTCTGCCTGGAAAAATCTCATTCATCCCTCAAATTCCAGCTTAGCCATCACCTCTTCTGAGCTGCTTTGGCAGTTTTAGTTTCTTAGCATGAATCTCTAAGTTTGTCTGAGTTGAACACCTCTTTCTACAAGTTAGGCTTCCAAAAAACATCTTTCAGTCATAAAATCTCCTATTTTAAATCAGAAATAGAAAATTAAGAGGAAAACTTAAGTCTTTATTGTTAATAAAATCTTGTTATGCATATCTTTTTATTTGCATATGGTGGCAGTGTTGACTTAGTATAACTAGTAATTCCTCTCTCTACCTTCTCTATCTTCTTTATCTTTTCCCTTCATTTTAATGCATTTTTAATTAGCATTGACTCTGGCTTATTAGCATTGACTTCTAGCACTGAAGCTGGCATAGTAGCAGTATTTATTGTTTGTTTCAAAACTTAAACTCTTAATTTTTTTCAACCTGAGTTCTAAGTCTTTGGTTCTTTCCTTAACAAATAGAATGATTTTAAAAAGACATGGTTTGGGCTTCCCTGGTAGCGCAGTGGTTGAGTCCGCCTGCCGATGCAGGGGACACGGGTTCCCTGTCCAGGAAGATCCCACATGCCGCAGAGCAGCTGGGCCCGTGAGCCATGGCCGCTGAGCCTGCGCATCCGGAGCCTGTGCTCCGCAACGGGAGAGGCTACAACAGTGAGAGGCCCGCGTACTGGGAAAAAAAAAAAAAAAAAGAAGACATGGTTTTCCTTATAGCAAGGTACATATCTGTGTTTTGTAGAAGCATAGGTTGTGGGTTTAGGTTCAAATATAAACATGTAATTATATTAGGCCAAAAAAGAACAATATTGTTATCATGAAGGCCAACAATTAACTCTCAAATATAAATTACTATTCAACACAAGTGAATGACATTTCATCAAGCACCTTATGTTAGGTTTTAGTTGATTGTTTTTCAGGAAAAAGTGTTAAGTATCAACATAGATTATGATGACCTAAGGTCCTGTCTATAATTGGGCTGAAAAGATCTCTCCAGCTGTGCTCTGGGTTGGCTCTTGTCTCTTCTGTTGCTTATGTGTTAATGGCATGGGTGTCACTGATGCTTCTGGGCCCCATCACCATGCAGATTGATGGCAAAAACCATTCTGGCCAATATGGCTTTTAGATGTCACCTGTCTAGACACAGTCAGGATTACTGGAAACCTGTCTTGTTACTTTATTTCATGGATACTTTACCCTTTTGCACTTAAACCTCAGTCTCTAAGGGGACAGCCATATCTTTTCAGCTTGGATATTTCACAGGGATGATGGGTTTTGTTTTATGATTTTATTTGGCCCTACTCTCCTCCCCATATCCTTCTGAGTTAGTGGAATAGGTTTACCCAGGTGGCTCTGAAGGATACCCTGAGTTTTTTGCATATTGTCATGTGTAATAGGTATAATACTTTTGAAATGACCCTCTTTTATGCTTTTTAAATCAGATTTCTTTCTCCCTACACCCCACCACCACTACGATTGGGGCAGGGGTGTGTAATTTAAATGCTATAGGCGAAGGAGGAGAGCGGGACATGGAGGAGTTCTATGCCAACAGGAAGAGTGAGGAGAAAGCCCATTGCTCCTGGCTTCAGGGGGTTTGTGGGGCGAATGATTGGGTCAGAGGTAGAGTGGAAGAGTCAACATGTTCTTGAGGGGCTCTTGCAGTGAAGGACACCCAGGGTGGGTGGTTAAAGGATGCTGTGTGGAAAGCTGCCATCTCCTCTCTGTAGTTAGGTCTTCCTATATACCTAAATGCCATTTTGAAGAAGAATAGGAGGAAATCTGAAATACTGAGTCTTTGAATCAAATGAGATGACTGGGTTACCTCAAGTAACTGTTTAAACTATAATGGTTCTTCTGAGCTCACTGGATTGAACCAAATTTAACTACTCTCAACTCTGCTGCCCTGGATGTTGTGGTCTTGAGAGACAGATTAGTTCAAATATGAAAACAAAGAAATTGCATTTTTCTTTGCATATATGAGTATATAAGTACATATGAGACCCTGTTGTATATAGATAAGGAAGCATGCTTTTCTCTCCCTAAAGCATTGAGTCAATGGTTATAATGTATGTTAGGGGTATGGGACGGGAAGACCTTTCCCAAGATAAAATTGGTTAACACAAGCTGAAAATGGAAAATAGCTCTATACACAGTAAGGGTGAGAAAAGTATTTTCTGTCTGGGGACTGACCCTTGCTAGGGAAGGGTATGAGAGCTTCCTCAGCTATTTTCCCTTTCAGGTTGAATGGACATTGTAATTGAGTCCTCCACTTCCATTAATTATTAGAGACATTTACATTATTTTTAGTCTCATTGCTAGTAATTTGTTGAGGAATGGATAAGCTTACACTTATTGGAGCCAATAAAGGTCAAGGAAAATATTTCTGGGACCTTCTTGGAAAGAAGTTCTGCCCTAAACAGAGAGAATTGACACATTAGCCTAATGATCTGGATGGCAAAGTGGAGAAATGATGAAACAGGGTCTCAAATGGCAGGGTTGAACTGTTGGATCAATTGCCGTGAAGCCTGCCTCACTTCTGGTGCCTCAAAGATGAGCTAATATAATTCTTTAGAGTTTAAATCACTTGGAGATGAGATTGAGTTATTTGTGGTGCCAACCAACTTGACTGAGCCATAGGCAATTACTATTTTTCTCCATGGCAGAGAATGCAATTATTCAGAGAGACAAACCAGTTTGCTCACTGCTTTGATGCCAAGTGTATATTCCACGGGGCACTTTCTAAATCTATTTGTAATGCTTCCAAATAGATGAGAAATTTATTAGCTTGGGAGTCTGAACATCTGATTCCATTCCTGATTCTTCTAGTAACTAGGTGGACAAATATCAATTTCTCTAAGTTTCTGTTTCTCAGTTGTGGCATGAAGGTGTTAGACATGAATCTCATTGGTTCTTACAGCTTAGAGTACATTTTTTTTTAAAGTGTGGGAAGAGTGCTTAAAATGCAGATCCTTGGGGCCCTCTTTAAAGATGATGATTAATTTTTAGCACGTACAGTACGAGAGATAATTCTAATGCAAGATGGTTCAAGGACCACTTTGAGGAAATCTGAATTAGAGGCACAGTAAGATCCTTCAAAGATACCTTGTAGTCTAGCTGGTCTTACCCGTCAGCAATTCTTACCTGTGCCGTTCCTGTATTTTATTATTTTTGGTTGTGAAGAAACCATGGATTCTAACAATGAAGCTTTATTGGGATGGATGACCAAACGTAGGGGGTTATAGAATCATGAGGCAGGAAGGAACCACAAGAGGTCAATGCAATTTACCTCCTTACTTACGGGCTGAACTCCATGAAAAGTGCCCAGAGAAATGGGTGTCTGCTTCTGTTCAGAGGGATCTCAAGAAAGTGATGCCACATCTACCCTGGGTTGTCACTTCATGTGAATTCTTTCTGAACAGACAGGTCAGGGAATCATACAGTCTGACTAATCATATATTCTCATTTGAGGATTTTCATGTTAGCTCAAGATGGATGTTTGTCAAAGAATTGGGAAAAAAAACCCCCAAACACTTGAAACTAAAATTATCCTGAGTATCACTTGATCATTGGAGATTTGAAAGAGGATTCTTGACCTCATTATGAATAATGCTTGAACTGGCAATGTAAGGAAGGCTGGTTAAATTGAAGTCCACAACCGAGAGTGTGTGAACTAATGGAAGTTCTTCCTTATAGTTGGCTTAATTTCTTCCTACTGCGATTTCAAGCAGGTTTTCTCTAACATTCTTCTCTGTGAGTGGGAATAAACTCTGGTTATCATTTTCTCCATAATTCTTCATTTTTTTGAAGAGTTATTAACTTCCCTTCAGAATTCTCTTTATAAGGCTAAAAAAGTTTCACTTCTCTTAAGCTTTCCTCATATGTTCCATTTTTCAAACATTAATAATTTTCATTATATGTCTCTGCACTCGCTTCAAATTTTCCACATCTTTAAGTGGTGGTGTTGTAAATAGTACTAAAATAACAGCTCTGACCATTGTAGGGTGCAGTTTCTATGCACTTTTTGTGTGTAGAGAGTACAATGTAGTAGGATGGAACATGGACTCATCTGGCTGCCTGGTTTTGAATCCTGGGCCTGACACTTTGACAGTTTATTTAACCCCTGACCTTGGTTTTCTTGTCCGTGAAATGGATATAATAATAGTGCCTGTCTCACCCTCAGAATGGGAGAAAATATTTGCAAGTGAAGCAACTGACAAAGGATTAATCTCCAAAATTTACAAGCAGCTCATGCAGCTCAATAACAAAAAGCAAACAACCCAATCCAAAAATGGGCAGAAGACCTAAATAGACATTTCTGCAAAGAAGATATACAGATTGCCAACAAACACATGAAAGAATGCTCAACATCATTAATCATTAGAGAAATGCAAATCAAAACTACAATGAGATATCATCTCACACTGGTCAGAATGGCCGTCATCAAAAAATCTAGAAACAATAAATGCTGGAGAGGGTGTGGAGAAAAGGGAACCCTCTTGCACTGTTGGTGGGAATGTAAATTGATACAGACACTATAGAGAACAGTATGGAGGTTCATTAAAAAACTACAAATAGAACTACCATACAACCCAGCAATCCCACTACTGGGCATATACCCTGAGAAAACCATAATTCAAAAAGAGTCATGTACCAAAATGTTCATTGCAGCTCTATTTACAATAGCCAGGACATGGAAGCAACCTAAGTGTCCATCATTGGATGAATGGATAAAGAAGATGTGGCACATATATACAATGGAATATTACTCAGCCATAAAAAGAAACGAAATTGAGTTACTTGTAGTGAGGTGGATGGACCTAGAGTCTGTCATACAGAGTGAAGTAAGTCAGAAAGAGAAAAAGAAATGCCATATGCTAACACATATATATGGAATCTAAGAAAAAAAGAAAAGGTCATGAAGAACCTAGGGGCAAGATGGGAATAAAGATGCAGACCTACTAGAGAATGGACTTGAGGATATGGGGAGGGGGAAGGGTAAGCTGTGACAAAGTGAGAGAATAGCATTGACATATATACACTAACAAAAGTAAAATAGATAGCTAGTGAGAAGCAGCCGCATAGCACAGGGAGATCAGCTCGGTGCTTCATGACCACCTAGAGGGGTGGGATAGGGAGGGTGGGAGGGAGGGAGATGCAAGAGGGAAGAGATATGGGAACATGTGTATATGTATAACTGACTCACTTTGTTATAAAGCAGAAACTAACACATCATTGTAAAGCAATTATACTCCAATAAAGATGTTAAAAAAAAATAGAGCCTGTCTCATAGGTTATTCAGAGTATTCAGTGAGTCTGTGTGCATAAAGAACTCACATCTATGCCTGGCATGTAGCTATTATCATAGAGAGGTAAGATAAGGAAAAAGCAAGAAGAAAGAAGGAATATTAGTCTTCTAAAGTAAAGCTAGTTGTATTCCTACAGAGGCTACATTATATGTAAATGGTATAAGTATCACCAGCTATGGAACAAGAATATTCACTGTTTGGAGTGAAAACCTTTAATGTTGCATATGCTGCTGGCTCTCAGGAACAGTTTGCAAGATAACTGTGTTCAGGCTCTTCTCTGTTACTTATTAGCTATGTGATTTAAGGAGGTTCCCTTAAATGTCTTGGGACTCAGTGGATGCACCCATAAAATAGGAATAACAACTCATCCTCCTGAAATACATAAAGCTTTCAGTTTCTTTTGGGAGTGTAGTATGTGGGTTTCTAATACTAAGATTTGCTTAACAGGTGGTGGGAGGTTGGGAGAAGAAAGCCACAAATCAAGACATGTAGCAATCTACTGAAAAACAGAGGGAGAAAAGATGAAAATAAATGAGTATTATTTAAATACTAATAAACGAGCATTATTTAAATACTAAAATGCAATAGCAGGGCCTGAATCTAGGTTGGTTTTAAAAGCATAGTTTTCCATCTTATTTAGAGATACTGGGGTGCGGTGGCTTAGTGTGTAGTTACTGGCATTGACTTGAATTTAGACTCTGACTCTGGGATACTAGTTAGGTTAATTATCCTCCTTGGGCCTCAAATGACTTATTTGTATAATGGGAATCTTCATGCCTACCTTACAGGGTTGTTTTTAACAACAAAAATGAGATAATATGTGTAAAGCACTTAGCAGAGTGATGGCACATTGTAAGTGCTCAACATATGGTACCTGGTATGATAGTTCTCTATTATGGGGGGTACCAGAATTCAAAATAATGAACTTTTCTTAGTGTTTCTATACACGTTTCTGTCTGAATGCCGTGCCTGGAGTTTACCTGTGAGAGCCTGAGTTTTTGAAAAATGGGAATTCAAGCGGTGAAGTAGGGGCAGGGAATGGAATAGCAATGTTTCCTCTCCAAATCGGCACACATTTGCTCCAGTGCAGTGTTGTTGGGGATGAAGGGCAGCCCAGAGGAGAGCTGAGGTGGGGGAGTCAGGATGGGAAGCCACATAGGATAATGCAAACCGCATTTCCTGGCTCAACCACTTAGTTCTTTCCCCTGGGAAATTTTTACTGGTATTTTGCCTTACTGTGAGTCTTTGCACTTCCTGTTATGAACTGGTTAAGAAGATAATTATAACATGGTTATGGGAAATGGTAATGAAATATACCTCAGTATACAGCAAGAGAACAAGACCTCTGCCATTTGGAAGAGACAGGAAAAGCCAGCTCTGTTTTTTAAAAAAGTAGGATTTACTACTTTTTAAATTATAAAGTAATATTGTCTTATTTTAGAAATTTTTGAAAAATAGAAATATAAGGATTGTTAAAATGGCAAATGTGCCCACCATTCAGTAATAATTACTGTTCACATTTTGTCAATTTTTTCTTTTCCTTTTACTTAATCTCTCTGTGACTGTATATATATTTATGTGTATATTACAACATATGATATTTAAACATTTTATATAATATTTACACAAAATTGGAGTCAAAATATATAAAATATACATACCTACATACATATCCACATATAATTTTTCATCCTGCTTTTAGTAGTATTGTATAGTAGTTTCTTCATATTATTACATGTTTTTCAAAAGTGCATAATATTTTGTTTTGTGTTTGTAACATAATTTACATAGCCAGGTTGACATTTAGGTTATTTCCATTTTTTTTTTTATGTTATATAAATGAAGCTGCAATAAACATCCTTCCACAAAAATTCTTATGCATATCTTTGGTTATTTCTTTGGGATAAATGTCTCCCCAAATATATTAAAATTCCCTACATATTTCCAAGTTAACTTCTAGTAAGATGGTGACATGTTACAGTTTGCTAGCAAAATTTTAAAGTTCTTATTTTACTTCACCATCACCAAATTAACATAATTTAAAAAAATCTTTGTTAGTTTGCTATGTAATAAGTAGTTTCTCATTGTTTTTGTAATGTGTATATATGTGTGTATGTGTTGGGTTTTGAAAAACAGGTGAATTTGGAAGGATTTTTGCCTATTTGTATTTCTTTAATTTGTTAATTACTATTAATGTACTTTCACCATAAATGGGATATTTTAATTTTCTTATGAGTATACACTTGTATGTGTGTTTGTGCTTATATGTCTATTATATTGCCTATCATGAATCTTATATTTTCTCCTAGTTTCTCCATTTGTTTTTGCATTTTGTTTATGCTATTTGATATGACTTTTTCAAATTTAGTATATTATACTCTATACTTGGTGTTTTTTATTGCTTATAAATTCTCAAGATCAATGTATTGCTTTTTTAAAAAAATCCATTTTTATGGCTTACTTTTATTTGTAAAATAAAGCCATTTAATCCATCTAGAATTTATTCTGGTGTAGCGTATCAGATATTGTGCAAATTAACAATCTCCTCCTTTTGCATAAACCTGAAGGTTTTTTTTTTTTTTTTTTCTCTTTTCTTTTGGTAAGAAACAAAGATTTCCGTAAACCAAGCAATGACTGCAGGATCAATGCACTCTGTCTCCGAGCTGCTGCAGGCCGTGCGAGGCTGGACAGAAAGGGTCAGTCACTGGCCCCCGCCTCTGAGGGAGTCTTAAAACATGGGCCAATGTTGCTATAGCTGAGCTTGCCTGTTTCTGTATTAAGAGAGAGGCATTTAGGCACTTACGCTCTCAAGGTTCCTAGTAAAGTCATAGAGGCAACAATCTTCTGCTGATTGAATTTTAACTTAATTTAATTTAATTTCCTTGGGAATCACAGATGGTGTCATCCAGCAGCTAGAGGCTAAAAAGGGGCATTCTACAAAGCGAATGAACATATATTGAGTTATAATCAGAAGCACAAGCAAATAGAAGCAAAAGTGTGACTGTCAACAGTGATTCGCAACGTGGATTCTCAGTTCAGCAAAGGGCCAGACTGGTCTCCACCAAGGGCTTTGTGCAAGTTTCAACAGCAACAGACATGTCACCTAAGAAGACTCTTCTCGGAGTTACAATCTACAAGGGCAGGTTCAAAAGCGTTAAACAAAAATTGATGAAGGAAAAGTTTTAAAGTATTCATAAACGAGTAAAATCAATACAGTTAAAATGACATTTGATTGGAAACAGAAAAATTTTTAGCTAAGAGTAGAATTTTATCTCAGTCGAAAGCAGCGAGTGACAAACATTTTGGCTTCATCGATTGTGCTTTGGTTTTGTCACATTAAAATATTTATTGCAAAAAAGTGACCATTTTTTTGATGTTTGGTATTTCATGTTGCCCCAGATTACAAGGCTCTTTGTTTCTGATGAAAAGATAAGGGTGGGCAGTAAGTGTCTCATGCGGGGAGAAGGCCCTCACCCCACTGAGTTATGCAGGAGAGCCAATGAAGCGGGGGCTCTGAATCATCTTAGGGACTCTGCCTCTAGATGTGTTCTTCATTCCCCCAGTTAACAGCCATTTCCTGCAATCAGTAAAAGCTGATCAATCGTCCCAGATGAAGATGGAGCCAAGAGGTTTCTGGCCAGAGAAAGGTCCATGTCGCTTCTAATCTACCCACACAACGGATCGGAAGGGAAGCACCTACAATCCCCTGTGCTGGAAAACAACACTGAACCTCACCCTGACTGTTGTGGTCCTCTTTATTGCAGGTGTCGAAGCTCAAGCCTGGACCATTTTCTGATGCCACACAGATATGATGATACTCTCTGTCAGTCTTTGCTGTAGATTTGTGTGTTTCAAGCCATATTCACTGGGATATGAACTCACCATTGTTCATTTTTTTCCAATTTTGGCAAATAAATGGTATGCTTTCACAAAAATTTGTTAAAACGCAACCCAGATAAGCAAGTGGATCTAAAGGTAGCTGTCAAATATCCCCCCTTTTAAATAGAAAACCGGCACTTTGAAATGCTCAAATTGTACCATTTTCTATACCCTTGTAACAGGTCAGGTGCCAAAGCTTGATGAACGAGATAGAATCTCACAATGGGATCAAAGGGACAGCCAGCCCAGTTTATTTCCAGAGGAAAAGCTTACCAATACACAAAGGAGAAAAAAAGGGCTCGGCTTGAAACCAATTCTTTCCTGAAGTACAAATGTAAGAGAAAGGACATCATGTGTAGCAGTTATCACTATGGTTATAGTAGTTTTGTAAGCCAGCCCTGCTCATGTAGAAGTAAATTATTTGATGAATCAGGAAAATATAAGCAGTCCATTTGGATGAAAAAGAAACCTTCATCCAAACTATGTCTTTAAAATTTATCTGGATAATTCAGGTGAAAGCAGTCTTTTTTTTTTTTCTCTTCTGAATTATTTAGGTAATTGATTATGTCCATCTGCTCTTCTTCAGAGAAATCCAGGACCAAATGCTTCTTTTGGCATCTCCATTTCTATTCTTCCCTTTTATGTGACTAACCCCTGTCTGAATCAGGAGTTTCTATGGATAATCGCCCACCAGCTGTCACCTGTTCCATTTGCAAATCTGAGCAATCTGAACCTGCTCAGTTAACATTCCCCAACTGGCTGAGAGTACCTAAGTAATTCTTCAGCTGGGAGATTATCCTGTCATTGGCCACTTTAAAAGTTGTGATTAGTCTGCCTTTTGATAGGTGCAATCTAATAGGTGGTGCAGATAGAATTTTATTTCCTGGAGAGAGCTTATTATAGGACTGCTTGTCTTGACACATGGAAATTCAGGTGCTTTTTGTGTAAATCTCCATGTATGGTGATTCTGGTGAGAACAGTCATCTGTTTTCAAGCAGTTGTTTTCCCCACAGTTGTTTTTTGCCTGTTGGCTTTGGTCCTATCCTGTGTGACAGTGGAGTACCTCAAACTCACTCAAGAGAGCAAAAAGAAAAGGGACAAGATCTGGCTCCTGGAAAGGGCCTGCTCCCTGACAGGGTGCCCCCATCAGCTGAGTGCTCAGAACCCAGTGCAAGTATGCAAGCCCACTCATATTCTGTATAGCCTTTGTGGAATGAATAATCCCCAGCTGGAATACATACATGGATGTAGGGTTGAAATGAAATTTACCCCAATTATAATTAAGCTATGTGATATATAAATGGAAGGTCTCTAAACTTGAAACCCAAACCCTGAGTTCAGGTCCCCCCTCTGCTAATTATTAGGTTCATGGCCTTGGGTAAACCACATGAGTTCTCTGAGCTGTGGTTCTCCATCTGTAAAATGGGGATAATGGTACCTGCTGGACCTCCCTGGGTTGTCATGAGATTTGAATGAGTACCTGAAAACACTTAATGAGCTGTAAGTAAGCTGTGTAACTATATGACAGTGGGGTGGCTGGTTTAGAATAATAACAACATTCATTGAGCACCTATGTGTCAGGTATTGTTCTTACTATTTTATATCTAGGCACTCATTTAGTTGTCAACACAACTCCTGTGGGACATGTACTATTATTATTTGTTTCACTTTTCAGATGGAGACACTAAGGCACAGAGAGAGGTTAAGTTACTTGTCTCAGGTAACTCAGCAGAGAATCAGCCTAGTTCTGAAATCTGAGCTTTTAACTTCTCTATCTATACTGCCTCTCTAGGAGCAGTGTGCTTTGGTAAGTGGGTGTGGGTCTCTGAGAAGTGCCAGTCTGGCCCTTGTTTTGGCTAAATTGGCTGACAGGCTGGTCTAAGCAATAGAGGTGTTCTCCGTCAGGGGATGCGTGAGGTCTTGATCATGTGGGACCACTGTGCATGGTAGCTGCTTCTGTGATCAGTGTAGCCATCTGCGTTCCCTCTCGGCCTCCCTCCCAGCTTCTCACCCACTCTTCTGGCAGTGCCAGGAAACTACTGTGCAACAAAGGTAGGCTGTGTGGGAGATAGAAAGAATAGTCATGGACCCTGGGGCCACTTTACAGTTCCTCCTTGAAATAATTCTTCTTCCTGATTTTCAGGAGTCAGCCATGAATACTGCCCCCTGAGGAAGCCAAATCAGCACACTGTCCTGTACCACTTCCCTTTTGTCTTTAGGAGTTCTGTAGTGATTTTTCCTGATCAAATCATGCCTGCCTATTATAAGCTTATTACAAGTCCAGGAGGCCCAATTGACTCTCCCTGGTCCATCTTTCTCAGAGGGAATAAACAAATCATCAGGAATTTTGAACACACGTCTCTTAAACCCACGTTACCTTGCTACTTGCTATGCATGATGAAATTTCACATGATAAATCATGAGATCCTGGCAGGATTTTGCTTGTTTGCCAATGAATTTTGATTTGGCTTTAGAGCAGTAGGAAGTGCAAATACAATTAGGTTTGAAAATTATTCAAGAGTCATTTTAATGCTCCCAGAAGATTGTTCTGCTAACCCACATGGATTTCTTCTCCCTGTCAGAATTTAACCACTTCAGGGTAGTTTTTGATTAGAAAGAAGATGTAAAATCTTTTAGATTGAGACTATTTGTGAACTGATTAAAATTATTGAACAGTTGCTTACATTTGCTTAATGCTTTGGAAAGATATAAAAGGGTATTTGAGATTTTAAATTTCAAATAATGTGACATCTGAAAACTTATTTTGGTTTTCTTTATGAAAGACTTTTACCTCATTATAAAAATAATAATTAATAATAACTACCTTCTCTATTTTTGAGCCACCTCCTCTGTGTTAGACAGTTTATACAATCCCTGCTATTCCTCCCAGCCGTCTTTGCAAAGTATAGATTATAATTTTTTTTCGCATATGGTAGAAGTTTATGTGTACTGTCATAGAGGTTAAGTAACTTTCCCAGAGACACAGAGTGGGTTATCAGTAGAGCTGGAATTCGAATCCTAGACATTGTATCTCCAAACTCACATCATCTCAGACCTGCTGGTCCTCAGAAGGAAGGGGAAGGCACAGAACTGGAGTCCCACCCCTTCTCTGACATCACTAATTGTTAACTCTAAAATCGTAGCCTCAGCCTGTGATTGGCCAAGTGCAGCTAGGATCAGCCAATAATCTTAAAAGAGCCTCAAGCAAGAATTCCATAATAGGCTCCTTTCTGGATTAGTAAATAAGCAGGTCATTGGTCCATTTGAAAGGTGGGATAGAAGAGCATTACAGTTACAAGCTCAGATTCTAAGAGCTCAAGTTTGGAGTTACCCAGACTTGGTTCTAATCCCAGCCATACCAATCTGGTCAGGTTTCTTACCTACTTTGAATTTCAGTTCTTTAGTTGTAAATGGAGCATAATAATTGTATATAGTTTATGTGGATTAAACAAGAGATTGTAGGTAAAGCATTCAACATAAATGTCTGATGTGGTAGGCATCACACATGCAATACAATGTGTATTGTCATTTATTATTATTGTTCTATATAGCTCTGGGAGAAAAAGCTCACAGTTGTCAGAGGTCATCTCCATTGCTCACATTATAACTTTATTCACATCTTTTCCTTGTTTCTCCTATGCACCAAAGCCTCTTAAATAGTTAACACCAGAGAGCTGTGTACGTTTGAAGAAGAGAAAGGTGGGTTTTAGCTCATATTTGGTATTTTTACCAAATATTCTCAAATACATCATGCATATACCATTTCATGTAATTTGCACAATGATATTGGATGATCTATGAGCAGGTATCATGTTCCCATTTTCACAGATGTGGAAGCCTGGGATCAGTCCAAATCAGTCATTTAAGGCTACAGCATTAACTAATGAATCAAGACTTGATTCCAGGTCTTCAGACTCTTATTTCCAGGATTCTCTTTAGCAACAAAGTCAGGATTTGTGAAGACTTCTAGGTGTCTGGTGATACCACCAGTATAATGATAACAAACATTCATGTTTACTTACTGTACTAAGCACTTTACTCACATCCTCTGATTTAGTTCTCAGCACAGCCTAGGCAGTAGATACTGCTCTACAGGTGAGGAAACAGGCTTGGAGAGGTTAGGTAGGCTCCAGTTGTACATTACAAGACTGTGGAGCTGTCTATCTGTCTTCAATACTGAGGTCTTACTGTGCTATACCTTCTCTGTTATAATTCCTTCTGGAATCAATAAGCCTATAGATCTGGGTAAGGAATGACCACTGAAGTGGCCATGAGACCTCTGAGTCTGTCTCATGCAGGCTGTTGGGGGGTGTGGCTCCTTCCTTGGAGTAGGGACTAGCTCCCTGTCTCAAACAGGAGGACATGAAGCCCTGGGGGCATGGCCTGTGGTCTAGGGGCTCAGAGAATTACATTGAAATGTGGGGAAGCCTGTTCTTTTTATATTAAAACCAGTGTGGGAATAGTATTAAGATGCCAATTTACATGAATATTGAAGAATAAACAGGAGACTCCGACTAAATTTTGGGCCTTCTGGTTCAGTTTCTGAACCCTGTAGGGACACGATCTTACTGGCTACTGCTATCAGGGGCACTTTGGTAGAAAAGTTTTGGAAATCCTGACTCAGCCAGTGCATAAAGTCCACTCCCTGCTCTGGCAAATGATGGACACACAGATCACTGAGCTATGACTGCTTCTGCAACTCATTGCAGCAGCAAGCTGTTGGCCACTGATTAGCAATGGGCACATTTTTCACCAAAGGCTTTGCCCTCCCCTTGCTCTGTTAATCCTGTTTGCAAGCATTTCCCTACAGAGATCGCTACTTCCTAATAATGAATAAGCTCGCACTTGTGAGTTCAAACTGGCAAATTGCCACCAGCCATTTATTAGCTCTGGATTAATGGATCAAGACTCAAACTTTCTAGTTAAAAGAAGAAGACAAGCCCTCAGGATTCAAGACTCTTTTAAAAAAAAATCCCCATTCACTTGGCGTTACGATTTCTTTCAGTCTGGGGAGTTAGTTTTTTTATTTTTTCTTCTTCTCCTCCCTTGTAGAGTTTGATTTATAAGAAAAGCCATGAGGAGGACTTATTTTTCAACCATTTTGGAGCAGGACAGACTGTCAGCCCTGGAAAATGTTCACGTTGTAGTCCTGGGAATTTTGAATGGGGCCAGTGTTCTGGCAGAAGTTTCTGCTTATTGTGTAGGATACTGGAAGGTGTTAGGAGTCTAAGATGGCCATTATGTGGTGGTGGGTTTAAAGGCAGGTGGAGTCAAGGTGGTCAGCCTGGAGAAGAAAAGACTCTAGTGGCTGTGTGAGTTGTCTGAGGATTGCTGGCAGGCTTACCTGGGGGGGAGAAGGTCATTCTTATTCTTAGTGCTCCAGACAGCTGAGCAGTATGCACCGGATGGGAGGCTCTGGGAGACAGATTTTGATTGAGAAAGAGGGTGGATTTTCTAGACTAGTCAAAGAGGCTGAAAGTTAGAATGATGTCTTCAGGAAGCATGAGCTCCTTATTCCTAGAGGGAAAGGGGAGGGAAGAAGAGCTTACTTTAGCAACTCATACTATGGGCTGGGACATCCCTAAATTATCTCTTTTCATCTTCTCGACACCACTGCAAACTTTATCACTCTCATTGTATAAAGAATGGAAAGACTCTCTAAGAGCTGTGGTGGCAATGACCAATGAGAGAGACAAGCAGGTTCACTGAGAGAGAGGGGGATGACTACATGGTGGGGTGAGGGGGAGACCATGTGACATTTTGGGCTTTTGAAAAGTACAGGTTAGTTAGTAGGGTTAAGTGATGATGTTTAGATTTGCCTATTGGTAGATTAAATGACACAGAATTGACGTTGGTTCAAATGGGAGTAATCAAATTGCTGTGAGCCAGGGTCACCTATGTGGATGCTGAAGCCATCAAGAAAGATGCAGAGAATTATGAGAACAGAGCTAGAATCATAAGGAAGAAGATACAGTCACCATCCTGAAGCTTCCAGGATGGAGAGAGAGAAGGGGATAGTGCTGGCTTTAGAAGAAGAGAAGTTACTGATATTTGGCAGAGAAACAATAATCTGGAAGCTGCCTCAGGAGTTCGGTAATAAGCTGTCTCCCTCCCACCAATATCCTAAACATTAATTGTCTGAATGTACAGAACTATTACACCTAGAGATAGTGGGGACAAAGAAGGAGCAAAGAGTATAGCTTCCATTTTCAAGGGTTCTGCATTCTGATTGATTAGAAAAGACGTGTACTCACTCAGCAAAGGATTTAGAAGAGCCTTCTGTGCTTTTGAGTTTGGGCCTTGAGGGAGTTAGCCGAGGATGAGGCAGATGGGCCCTGAAGTTAAGGCTCCTCAAAGATTCCATCAGAGAGATGTTGCTTCAGTAATACCATTGAGGGAGTGATCGGCCAGATATGCTCAGAGGGTCAGCGAGTTTCCTGGAGCAGAGGGGACTGAGTTGGTGAGTAACACGCTCTGGAGGAGGCCCTTGAATCCTACTCAAATGAAGCTGAGAAGTTGAATTTAACCCTGATTCTATGGTAATTGTTCCCAAATGAGGGAGAAAAAGATGGAAAGATCTTAGTCAAAGGATAATTGCTCATTTGGGTGCAATTGAAAAGAAAATTCATCTTCTCTCAGTGTTTCAGCTACTACTTTCTGGCAGATGATGTTCAAATCTGCATTGTTAATGCCCACATTTCTCTCAGTCTTCACTAGCTATTCCAGTGATGCACACTTAGCAAGTCAAATGCCGACATTGTTGTTATTCTTCCCCATAAACACCCTTCTACTCTGTATTATCCTCATTGGCCCTATGGGAATCATCTGAGGTAATTCCCAAACTCCCTTCCTTCCTACTGTTGACATATAATGGTTGATTATTCTGTGTCAAGCACTGTGCTGGGGAAACCAAGTTGAATAAGTCTTGGTACCTTCCCTAGAGGAGCTCACGAGAAACACAGAAATAATGAGGAATGTACACGTGGTTATGGTGACAGGAGGCCTCTGGGGAGTAGCACCTGGCAGCCTAGGATGAGGGAGGAAGGAAAGGCCACCTAAAGGTGATACCCAGAGCTGAGGGTGAAGAGTTGAGTAGGGGCTAAAGGGGGAAGGGAGGGGAAACATGCATACAAAACACATAGATGAGAATGGCGACTGTATTTTTGGAGCATCAGAGGAGGCAGGGAGTGTTCACAAATGAGGCTGGCCAGGTATTTCTCATCCAGTGATTCTAGCCTGATAATATCTATCTATTCTCCCAGATATTATCTTGACAGAGCTGGATTTTCTTATTACTGAGGCCTCCCAGAAACACACGTTTGACCAATTTATATGTCTATAGCTCATTCTAATCTTCAGTTCTTGCAACACCAAATAATGTCACTGAAAAGAGTCCCTTAAATTATGTTCCTCAGTATCCATGGGGGACTGGTTCCAGGACTCCACGCAGATACCAAAATCTGCAGATGCTCAAGTTCCTTATATAAAATGGCTTAGTACAGTCAACCCTCTATATCCAAGGGTTCATCTGACTGTACATGTAAATTTTCATTGTTTCAAGACCCTTTGCTGAAAATGCCTCCTTTCCCCACTCAGTGTGTTATCTAGCTGTTAGCATGATCCAGCTGGGGGGACCTCGATGGGGCCACCTTCTTGTGCCTGATAGTACACCAGCAGCATTCAGCACCCAGCTCTCACCCAGGGCATTGACTGTCTCTCCCTGAGGCAAACCTTGTCCATCGCTTCCTTCCAATCCCACAGAGGCTCCTGTCTTTCACCAACTGCTTCTGCCTAGAATTTAACTGGTACTGCTCTTGGATTTTATTTTATTGAGGATTGATTAAAAATCCAAAGGAAAGACTATTTCTGTGTTCTTTTTAAAGAAGATGTTGGGGGTAGGAGTTTATTAATTTATTTATTTTTGCTGTGTTGGGTCTTTGTTTCTGTGCGAGGGCTTTCTCTAGTTGTGGCAAGCGGGGGCCACTCTTCATCGCGGTGCACGGGCCTCTCACTATCGCGGCCTCTCTTGTTGCGGGGCACAGGCTCCAGATGCGCGCATGCTCAGTAGTTGTGGCTCACGGGCCTAGTTGCTCCGCAGCATGTGGGATCCTCCCAGACCAGGGCTCAAACCCGTGTTCCCTGCTAGCAGGCAGATTCTCAACCACTGCGCCACCAGGGAAGCCCCTATTTCTGTGTTTTTTAAATGACAAGAAAATACCGTATTATTCAGTGTTATGCAATATGCACATAGAAGACTCCTCCAGGAAAATGTATTTCTCGATCAAGTGGTATACTTTCTTTCATCAGATGATGAGAACTGTTTGTCCTTTTCCTTTTAGTTTCCTTCTGGAAGCTCAGAGCTAACTTTCATGTCTAACTATAGTAACTATATTAGCCAAAGATTTTGGTATAAATATTTACTCCCTCTATGCAACGTATTAAAAAAGGTAATCTCCCTATTTTGTACTTTTTATAGTGAGATGCCTCAGCTTGCTTCATTCATTCATTCATTCAAAAAGTGTTTGTTCTTTCATATCTATGTCCAGGTCCTGCGGAACCACACTTGGTTTCTATACAACAGGAATAATATAATAATTGCTACCTTTTATGTTGCATTTATTTTGTAACAAACCTAATACTAGGTAATTTGCTTATGATATTTCATTAATTAAGCAAATAAGTGAGACTAAAGTATAGTTAGAAGACAGGGAAAAGTGCTACTAGCCACTGGAAAAGCCTTCATTGCAAAGAAGTCATTTGGACTGAGGCTTACAGGATGAGTAGGTGTTTGTCATGGAGGGAAACAGGGATGACATATGCAATGGTATGGATTCACTCAAGGGTCTGGTATGGCACAAGGAGAAGTTCAGTGTTGTTGTGTAGAGGTTGTGTTGAGGTGACTGGCAAGAGATGGCACTGGAGAAGAAAGTTGGAGTTAGGTAGTCAAATAATTTGTAAGCCAAGCTAAAGAATTTACCTGTAAGTAGTCATTGGAAGTCTTTTATTTTTATTTTTAAATTTTTAAATTGAAGTATAGTTGATATACAATATTATATTAATGTCAGGTGTACAACATAGTGATTCAATATTTTTATAGATTATACTCCATTTAAAGTTATTACAGAATAATGGCTATATTTCTCTGTGCTGTACATTATATCTGTGTTGCTTATTTATTTTATACATAGTAGTTTTTAATCTCTTAATCCCCTACCGTTATCTTGCTCCTCCCCTCTTTCCTCTCCCCACTGGTAACCACTACTTTGTTCTTTGTATCCGTGAGTCTATTTCTGCTTTGTTATATATGTTCATTTATTTCATTGTTTAGATTCCACAAATAAGTGATAACACGGTGTCTCTGTCTGACTTATTTCACTAAGATTAATACTCTCTAGGTCCATCGATGTTGTTGCAAATGGCAGAATTTCATTCTTTTTTATTAGAAGTTTCTTAAAAGGAGATGATTATTACTTTTTTTAGGATTACACTTCAGACAGCAATGAGGAGCAGAGGTTGGAGCAGGAGAGGATAGTGTCAGGGACTGGATGATATAGACCTGCAGAGAAATGATACTGTGGCATTGGGCATGGCAAGAAGGGGACAAATTTAAATCACGGATTGGGATAAGGAGGGCAGAATTTGGTGTCTGATTAGATATAGAAGCTAAGGGAGAGGGAAAGGTTAAGGAGAACTTCAAGTTTCCCATATGCCTTGAAGGTGTTTGACTCATAATAGTGACTCAATAGGTGCTTGTTGAATAAGCACATGAGATTGACTTCATTCACTGGGAAGAGATGTTTTGGACCAGCCAAGTTCAAGATGTCTTATAGATATCTAGTGGGGAGGTCTAGATGGTAGACATTTATGACAATGATTCCAAAAGTGGTTTGTTCTTATTAACATGTCCTTTAAATATTATCTGTATTTTCTCATTTTTTTTCTCTTTCCCTCAAAAGCAGTCACATTTCATGTGAATGGAGATCATGCTTAAATTTCTCTTCTCTCTCCCAGTGACAGCCAGGACAGTGGCTTCTTTGTATGCTAGCAAACATTTATTGAGGCTTTGATATGTTCCCAGCATTGTTCTAAGGGCTTTATATGTAGTAACTCATTTAGTCTTCCCAAAAGATCTTTGCAGCAGGTGCTGTTATTATCTCCATTTTAATTGAAGAAATGGGGCCAGAGAAGTTAAATAGTTTGCCTGAATTCTCCCTTTCTTCCAAGCTGGAACTGGATTTGAAGCCAGGCAGTCTGGCTCCTGGAGTCCTTGTGCTTTTTCCACCAAGCCAAACTGCCTCTGCTACCCAGAACATGTGGACAAGTTGGTTGAGATGTCTGCTGGGGCCCATACTGAAATTCTCTTGACTGAACCTCACCGGCAAATTTCTGTGAATGCTGCCAGAGATATTTTTGCAGTGAGTCAGATGTGAAAAATAAAAGAGAGTGCCAAAACTTCAGAAGTGGGAGAATATGTAACTTCTTTTTGAAATTATATATAGAGAGATTAAAAATAATTGCTGATTGAACTATTAAGCTGGCTGAGGATAAAGTTTATTTGCATATTATTTAGAATGATAAGGTTCTAGAGTTAGAAGACCCCTAATTGTTATAGACATCATTACCAAGTGGTTAAGAAAGAGAAGATGTGGAAAGAGGGTGTGTGAAGGAAAATATCTCTGTGAGGAAAGGAGCCCCAAATGAACTGCCTGTCTAAACAGTTTACTTGTGAGCAGAGAGAAAAGGTGTTAGCTCATTAAGTACAAGCATTGAGTTGGTTCCTGCTCCAGTGCAGACAGTGAGGGGCGCAGGTAACGTTAACCTGGTGTAAAATGGGTACAAAGCCTGGAACATACTAATATACAATAAACATCTTCTGAATCCCAAAGCATTTATGAACAAGGAGGACATAATAATTGTTTTTTTTAATTAATTAATTAATTATTTTTGTCTGCATTGGGTCTTCGTTGCTGCACGCGGGCTTTCTTTTTTCTAGTTGCAGCGAGCGGGGGCTACTCTTCCTTGTGGTGCGCAGGCCTCTCATTGCGGGGTGCAAGCTTCATTAGTTGTGGCACGTGGGCTCAGTAGTTGTGGCTCACGGGCTCTAGAGCGCAGGCTCAGTAGTTGCGGCGCACGGGCTTAGTTGCTCCGCTGCATGTGGGATCTTCCCGGAGCAGGGCTCGAACCCATGTCCCCTGCATTGGCAGGCGGACTCTTAACCACTGCACCACCAGGGAAGCCCTAGGACAGAACAATTATTATGCTCAAAACCGGCAGGCAGATAACAGAGGTTTTAAAAAAAAGTTATTTGGAAACTTATGTGGAAGAGGACGTTTGTATTTTCCAGTGCTGAAAGAGCCAACTTTAGGATGCATGTTTGGACATAATGGGAAACTGGCTTTTTAGTCCAATATTGTATATAGAACTTAGTAACACATGATGCAGTTCAGTAAAGAAGCAGACTACCTCAAGTAATGAACTTCCTGTCTCTAGAACTGTGCAAACTGGCTTGGAGAACCACATGTCAGAAATTTTTAATACCAACCTTTAAATTCGAATGCTTCCAATGGAAGGTCCAGAGAGGTTAAGTGACAGCTATAGTGGTAAGCAGTGGAGTGGAGATTTAAGCCCATGCAATATGGGTACACAGGCCTTTCTTTTAACTTCTGTGTCATGCTGCTTTTCCAGGTGATTAAAGAAAAGGATCCAAAGTATTAATGAGATGAAATAAAACTACAGAAAGTAATTGTGTACCTGGGTGTATATTTGAGTAAAAATTTAAAAATGTACTATAATTCCCACCTTCTATTCTGTGTAATTCATGCTGTGGATCAAGTACCAATCTTGTAAAATGCTTCCTAGGACCGTATTTAGAGTATCTATATCATAAGTGGAATGTTCTGCTTTTGCAGAAAAATGAGAAAGTCGGCTGGCTACTGTCTACAATAGTTATGAGTCAGATTCTAAAATTGGTTCATAAGTCAAGGCATGAGACTGCACTTCCCAAATTAATCATCCAATTAGCTCAGCAAATATTTATGGAGAACTTTCTATGTGCCAGACAGTGTTCCAGGCATTAGGAATATAGCAGTGAACAAAACCAACAAGTACCTTTGCCTGAACGGAGATTAGACCTCAGGGAGACAGGCAATAAATACTTGAGGGGGTGTGGGAGTTAGGTGGCCATGTGGACATCTGGGTAAGGAGCATGCCAGGCGGAAGGAACAGCCAGTGCAAAGGCCCTGGGCGGGGAGGCATGCCTCCTATGTTTAGGAAATAGCAAGGAGACCCGTGTGGCTATAGCGGAGTGAATGGATGGGGCTGTAGTAGGAGATGAAGTCAGAGGAATAACTGGGCCCAAGTCATTCAGGGTCTTGTAAACCATTTTAAAGACAGTTTTTACTCTGAGTGAAATAAGGAGTCATTAGAGGGTTTTGAGCAGACTAGTGACATGATCTCTTTCTGGTTGCTGTGTTGAGAATAGACTATTGGGGACAAGAATAGAAGCAGTTAGAGGGTTATTACAGTAATTCAGGAAAGATGATAGTGTCCCCTAAGGTGAGGTGTTAGGAGTAACCATATTCTGGATATGCTGTGAAGCCAACAGAATTTTCTGACAAACTGGATGTGGGGTGTGAGAGAAGGAGAGGGGTCCAGCATGAAGCCAAGGAGTGAATGCAGTAGACACTGATTAAGGTGGAAAAGGACTTATCAATAATTGTTCTTAGACGATTTGATTTTGAAATATCTGTTAGCTCCAACAGGCGCTGATCACTGAGTGTGGAATTCAGAGGAGGTCTGGCAGTTGTAGGCAAATAGTGTGTAAAGACGTGGGAGCTGATGATACAACAAGGAAGTGAGGGCGGATAAAGAGTAGAAAAGAACAGGGTCACTTTAGCATTACAATATTGGGGAGAACTAAAAAGGAGCCACCAGTGAGTAGGAGGAAAACCAAGAATGTAGTATTCTGGAAACCAACGGTATCGAGGGTCAAGCAAGGCTATTTTATTTAACCCTTAATGAATTTGCAATGTTATGCTACTTACAACCATATTTCTTATGGAACATATGCTTAGCAATACAACGAACAGTATTTATTAACCATCCACTCTGTGTTCACTGTTCTGTGGAGCACTGCTGAGGGGGTTCAGGGGTTGTGTCTTATACCGCACCGTGCAATGGAGACCAAAGAGGAGGCATGACTTAGTTGTTGAAAATGGAAAGCTACACTTCCATGTATCATGGAATGTGATCAGTTATCAGCGTGGAGAAGAAAAGAACTCAGCCTCAGCAGCTCCAGGTGTGAAGAGCAGTATACCCAGGAAGCTGTGGAAGCCTAAAGATGTGTTTCTCGTGTTCTTGTTATGTGCTTGTCCTTCCAGGTAGATGTGTTTGATCAGTGAGGGGACAAGCTTAATAAGTATGTGGCCTCATGGAGGTCTCCTTGGTTGTGTAAGTAAGTCACAACCAGTCTGATTCTTTTTTCCTGATGTGACTAAGTTCATGGCTAAGGGTGGAGCAGTGGTGGAGAGGCCAGAAGAAGCCAGGCTAGGACAGGGAAGCAGGGCAGAATTACAATGGATGCAGAGGCCCATGTAGTTTCTCAGTAGGAGAGATTCTAGGCGAAAGTCCAGGCAGGCATTTTAGGCCATGTCAGGAAACTCTGTTATCAGGTAAAAGCAAGTATTTCTGAAAAACTGAAGGGATAATAGTAGCACATTGAGCACTTATTATGTACCTGGCACTATATTAAGTATTTCAGTCTTTTAATGTATTTATAATCACATCATTAATCCTGAGAAGTAGGTATTATTAATATTCCCCATTTTTAGATGAGAAAACTAAAGTTTCAAATGACTTGTCCAAGTTCACAGGAGTATGAGGGTAGAGTCACAATTCAAACCTAGGTGATTTGATTTCAGGTGATTGGCAGTCTTACCACCATACCATCTGCCTCCCAAGAGGCTGCCTGTGCTTTGGCCAAAATACCAACAAAATATTGCAACATTATTTAAATATTCTAACATATCTCTTTTTTGCAAAAGAGGAAATAATGGTCAAATGGTCTCAGGTCACACACCAGCTAAGGAGGCAGAGTAGACATTTGAGCCAATATCTGTCTAGTTCCAAAGCCTGTGAAGGACTTTGTATGACAGTGGGCTGCTGCAAGCAGGCAAAGAACTGATATTAGAATTTCAGGCAGGGACAGGCCTACAGATGGTCCTGTCTATAGAGACGGGGGGGGGGGGGTCAGGTGTGACTGACAGACCCTTTAGAATCAGACTGACCTGTGCACGAGTCCCTGAGATGCTGCTCAACTGCCTTGGGCACTTTAACCTCACTGAGTTTCCAGGAACTCCTCTGGAAAATGAGAATAAAATATCCACATCATAAAGTTTTTGTACAGAGTAAATGAGTATAGTGAAAATGTGCAGAGTAAAAGTTTCCTGAATGATGGTGCATGTTCTTATTTTATAGACAAACTGTCATGGTATTACTGTAGAGGTTACTATATCATCCAAGTTCCAGACAATACTAGAGTTTCAGAATAAAACGCACATAATTCTCTGGAACATACTTCTTTATAACTGAACTTGAGGTAGCAATCACTGCACTTTCTTCTGTTCAATAATTTCAAATTTTAAATGCTAAGAATGGAAATAAACACCACATTCTCTGAAATAGGAAGAGGGAAAAAAGCTTATTAGTTGTTTTGCTTTTTTAAAGGCCTGTTGTACATTTCAAAATACTATAGCAAATCATTTGCTGTGGGAGACTCCAAAGTGAAATTGAAATGATTACTGACTCAGTGAGTTAAACATCAATTGATTGTTTTCATAACAAGCCTCTAATTGATCAGAAATTACGGGTTTCAATATCAGAAGAGAATGTGATCTCCCTAGCACTAAGCAGTGTTAATTTGGTCCATGTGGGAGACTAGGGAATTGATAATTCCATGGAGAAAGTCTGCTTCAGGAAGCCAAAATGTAGTTCCCCTGGAGTTAGTATGGACAAACAAGGGATTTAGGGAAGGAGATAATATTAGTTTTTTAAAGAGCAAAAGGGAAGACTGTGTTCTCCTATTGTCACAATATTTACTAGAAGATTCTGTTGTGTTGCTCTCAATACAAAATTTTGGATCAAAGCCATAGGATAAAGATTAGTAGTGGGAAAGTTTGCATGCAAGATAGCTTTATGAGCTTGGGAAAGTCACTTTACTTCTGAGAACTTCAGTTTCCTCATATGTGAAAGTGATTTCATAACACACTAATAGCCAATATCTAACAGTTGCTTATGCTGTGCCGGGAACTGTGCTAAACACTTTATATGTATTATTTGTTTAAGCCTTATAATAACCCAATGAGATAGATGCATTTTTCATCCTTATTTTAGTCGTTTCAATCCCAAATTTAATATTCTTCCATGTAGCATTTTTAACTTCAAGGAGATCTATGGGAAACAGAATTGCTTAATGCAGAAAGGATTCTAAGGACTACAAGAAATAATGTTCTCCCATTAAGAAGTGCTATACTTACTATACCTAAGTACAGAAGTTACTTTTCCATGTTTCTTGTCCCTTCTCCTGATCTTCCTCTTTGGACTTTCATAGAGACAAAGCCATGTGTTCATATAGGAAGGCTATGTGTTCTCTTGCTTTGAGTGAGGTTGTGTGACTGTATTCTGCCTGATGGAATATGGGTGTGTATGATGTGCACCATTCCCAGGCAGGGCCTCTAAAACTCCACCAGATCTCTCCCATTCTCCTTCTTTTGAATGTAGAGCATCCATCACGGAATCCTGAGGTCTAGACTGAAGGAGCCTGGATCTCTGACTAACTACATGAAGCACCCTTCCCTTACCCATCCAACTGAACTGCAATGGACTAGGCATGAAAGAGACATCATCTATTATTATTTTAAACCGTTGAAATTTGGGGATTATTACAGCAGCTACTATTACTTACTCTGATTAATACCCTTAATGTGGAATCTAGGAGCGTAGGAAGGCAAGTCTGTCCTATGATTTTGAATGAAGCTGTCTAGACCCCAACTGTGGCCAGGGTGGCTGGATATCAGCATTCTTAAGGTAGCAGTCAGCTTAACATGGCCCAGCAAAGAGCACCTGTCTTATTACCTCAGATTCCTAACTTAGGGAATGCGTGCAACTGAGGATTTTCCAGATGCCCTACCTATTGGTATAAAATTTTTCAGATAAAATAACAACAGCAGCAACAACAATAGCAACAACAACAAAAAATCTTATCAAAAGCTTCTCCCTTTTTCACCATTCTGTCCTGTCTTCCCAAATTAGATCTTTTTCTTTCCAAACTGTTTATGATGCTGGAAAATTCTCTATGGCTTTCCTGGATGGCTCCAATATCTAAAGATGTCCCTCACCACTGGATTTATTACTGGGCCTCTCTTGAGTGGGGTCAGAGGGCATCCCAAGCTCTATATTCTGAACCTCCTTCTTCTCTTATGTGCTCCATAACTCTCCTTTGCCATTTATTGACATTTGAGACACTTGATCTATGACTGCCTTTCTTTCCCTCCCCCCTGTATCCATGCCTTGGTTTTCAGGGGCAGCCGGAATATATTATTTCAAGAGTGAAGACAGGGCCAACTTATCTAGGCTCTGTGAACATATTATGGGTAGAATTTTGCTTAAGTTGACGTTGCATTTAAGACTTAAGATTCAGTATAGCCTTAAACACATTATTTAGATTCTAGATCCAGCAACCTAAGACTGGAATCAGAAATGAGTTGAAGATCCCCATGGTGCTGTCCTCTACCTCTCAGCTTGCCTGGTCATTGTCTCAGTGGCCCTGTGAGGTAGGTCTCATCTCCATGTTAGGAGGGACCAAGAGTCAGAGACTGATTGATTACAATGGTGGCAGAATTGGAAATAAAGCCAGGGGTTCTGGCTTTTTCCCGTGCACCATGACAAGCTACTTCTTTTATTTTATTTCTAAAAAATTCGCATTTACAAAGAGCATAAATTAGGAAATGCTTTGAAAAGCAGATTGTATCTGAAATTTCTCAGTTTCTTAGAAAATCAATTGACCTTACTGTCAGGAGACTCTGTAGGCAGTACTGCTCAGGGTGGGGGTTAGGGGGACCTCTGTTGGATGCTGGCCCTGCTCCTCAGACATCACAACCCTGGTCAGCCACATGCTGGACAAGAAGGGGCTGCTGTGGGCTCGTGCACATAGAAAGCTTTGGTTTCTTTATTCTTATTTCAAATGAACCTTTAATTTTACAAAATGCTTTAGAATATTGACTTTAAAAATCCTCAGCTCCTAGGCTCTAGGGAGCTGTGTTGATACCTGGAACAGAATAGCCTAGCTCTGTGGTTGCTAAACTCTGACGTTTGGAGGGGTGTCAGTCTAAGATGGATCTTCCACTGATGCAGATAAAATGAGAAAAATAAGGACAAATAGGAGAAAAATAAAATTTAAAAAATGAGAAAAATAAAAATGAGAATAAATAAGGAATTTTCTTAATAAAGCTTCTTTCATTCCATTTAAAGGCTTGCCCTTTATTCCAAGACTACATTTTTTTTTCTATATTTTGATGGTAAAATGATTGTGAGGATAGATTTTTCTTTTAAATTCTTAATCGGTAAAATAAAAAGTTAGAAACCCTATATCCTTTCCTAAATATATATATATTTAGGAAACTACTCATTTAGCAGGTATTTTTCCAGGCGTAGTAATCTCTGTCATGGGGGGAGGGGATGTCTGTTTGATATGTTATCAGTTTTGGGCAATCAGTCTGTATTTTATCTGAGCAAAGTAAAAAATTTATCTTCACCTTCATATCAATCAATTCATATGTGAAAGAGCTTTGGTCTCCTTTGGCTATAGGGACTAAGATTCTCTCTCTCTCTCTCTCTCTCTCTGTGTTTTGGGGGACCAGAGTTGACCTTTTAAGGCTAGGCCAGAAGAAGTGACTTAGGGCAGTTTAGGCTTTGACACTCAGGAATAAATTAATTTACTTACTGTCAGCTACATTGATATTAGATCA
This sequence comes from Aethalodelphis obliquidens, assembly GCF_003676395.1. NCBI lineage: Eukaryota > Metazoa > Chordata > Mammalia > Artiodactyla > Delphinidae > Aethalodelphis > Aethalodelphis obliquidens. Next base: position 985,201 of record NW_020837970.1, read on the forward strand.
ATTTTATTTTTATACCTAATGCAATATTTTTAGTAAAATAATTGAATAGATTATTATGAGACAAGAAAGCAGGGTTTAGTGTCTTTATTACATTTTGTAAAACGTTGATAGTTAATACTCCATTAATAAATACCCTTCATTAATAAATTATATGGAGTTAAATTATATTTACTTTTACATTATTTAAAAAATTATTATCTATTTAAAAAATTAGGACTACTTGTAAAGAATTGGTAATGTCCCAGCAAGGAAGTCACCGATATGTTCTCTATTGATTGTTGCAAATCTGAATATATAATAGAGTTAGGGAGCTGGATTCCACAATCACTAGCTGTTGTTCAAATAAAACATCACTAACATGCATTTCTTTAAGGCTCACCATGGTCCTTCTTTGTGACATACAGGGACAATCGGGAGCATTTTGGTCTTTATTTATTGCGGCTGCATAATCTAATTATCTCTCATTAGTCCAGAGCTGATTATTTCATTTATCTTTGTAAATGTGACAACAAAAGGCTCACTTTAATTAAGCAGATCAGCAATTAGCTCTTGTTTTATAGGAGTTTTAAACATCCTTGTACTAATAGCAGGCAGCATGATTATAATCAGAAGCCCAGGGAAGAATAGTGGCAGAGGACAGTTTGATTTAGAGCCCCATTTAAGTGAAAGCTATGTAGGCAAAGTAGCTTTCCAACAACAAAGGTCCAGAAAAGGCTGGCCAAACCAGAGGACAGACTTGAGGGGCCCAGGCCAAGACCTTCTCACCTCCATTTATGATACAGGCAGTGACTTAATTCCGTTTTACAAAAAATTTTATTCACTTGTAATAGTAATTGTTATTATTTATCAGTCACTTACTATGCCTCAGTCTTTGCATCTGTTACTTTCGTTATATTTATCCTTTTCAAACTTCAGAGTAGCCCTTAAGGTGCATATTATTAACCTATCACCATTTTACAGATGAGGCAACTGAGACTTAGATTAAGTCACTTATCCATGTTTACTCAGCTAAGGATTAGAACACTTATCTGATTTTGCTACTCTACAAGTTGGTTTCTTCTCCTCTGTCTCTCTCCTTGCTCCTTCTTTCTTTTTCTCTCCCCCATTCTTTCCTTTTCCCTCTCTTCTCTCACTCATTTCCTTGTGATATGCCAGGCCACTGTACACTGGGCTGGAGACAGTAGGTTGAGTAAGACTTGGCAGGACCTTTGAGAAGCTGACAGTGTAATGTAGACAGAGACATAAACTAACTATTACAATGCCTGAGACAATGCTAGGACAAAGCTAGACAGAAAGGGCTCAAACTATCATGACTGGAACTTCTGGGTTAACTTCTGGGTTAATAAATCAATATTTATTAGATTGAATTAGCATGGCCCCTTTCATTATTAAGGTTAAAATTTCTCTTCTTTCCTAAGGAGGAGCTGCTTCTAGCTGCTCAGAACTCTTCTGATTACCCATATTGATTACATGTTAATGTTTAATGTAAATAGAACTTACTTTAGGGCAGAAGTCTGGCATGGTCTGTTGTATGCTACCTTGCAGTCTCATTTAGCTTTTCTGGAATAGTTGGAGGAGGAATAAGGTAAATATGGATTTTTCAGAAGATGAGAGAAGAAAATGGGAAATGAAAGGATGCATGGAAGAAAAACGGGGAGCTCTGTCTGCTTGGTAAGGACAAGGGAAAGAGTGAAATAGAGTGACTGGAAGGTGGGTTTCTGCCTTCCTTGGGGATGGGCTGGTGACTAGCAGTACAGAGGAACAAACCAGTTAGGGCCAGGGCTGGGCCAGCTGGGTGGTCAGGCTGATGGGCTCTGGTCCCTTGCAAGATCCTTGCAAGGTCTGACCACATCTCTTTGGAGACCTGGACAGTGCTGCCACCTGTACCCCATACCTGTCACTGATAACCATGCTAAGATTATCAGAACTTCTGCAAATAATTTGTAAGTTTTTGAGTATCATTTTTGTACTAGGCGCTATGCAAAGCACTTTATATGAGTGATCTAATTTTATCTTTTAATTATATTGTGAAGTAGGTATTGTTCTCTTCATTCTTCAGATGAGGAAACTGAGGTACATATAGGCAAATTAACTTAACTGGATTCCTATAGTTGTGGAGCCTAGACTTGAATCTATGATCTAACCACTATGTAATAACTGCCACCCTTCTTTAGACTTTATGACCCACAAGGCACTGGGCCTTATAAATTATGAAAAAAATTTAATTTAGTTATTGTTTCTGAAAACCCTTCTTTATGTTCTTCATGAGCCACAGGTTGGGGACTCTTGCTGTTGGCAATGGGGAGCCATTGAAGGATCTAAACTGAGGTATCACATCATGAAAGCAGTGTTTTAAGATGTGTGGAGGGAGATTTGAAAAGAAACAACACAGAAGTTAGGAATATTGGCTAGGAGGATATGTTGGTTATGAGAGTATCTCTAGCAGAAGGTAATGCAAGCCTGATGGCAATTGGAATGGGGAAAAAAGGTCCAGGTGTGAGAAAAATTATAAAGAATGATTAATAGGTCCATAATCATAGGAGGAAAAGATGGAGGACAACTAAAAGCTTACTGTGTTTTTGAGTCTTCATGACTAACAAATACGGAAGTCCTGTGCAGTTGAGTACATGAACCACAGAAAAAAATGTTGAACATAGTAATAGGTCTTTAGTGACCTAAGAATTATAGTTTCCATAAGGATAGAGCCGATTTGGAGGAGATTAAGGGGAGACTGGTTGGTGAGGAAGCTGATAGAGAGCATGCAGGATGATTTTCAGGCCAGGGAGACACATCTCTTTCAAGGTAGAGAGTGCTTGGGTCCCCCCTCAACCCATCCCTGCCCCAGGAAGGACCTCTGAGATAGCAACCATCACCTCTCCCATCCTGCTCAAGGGGCTCAGATGCAACGTAAAAGTAGGAACCTGATTTGTTTTTATCATCTCTGCATTCCCAGCACCTAAAACTGTGCCTTGTGTAGAGTAGGTGCTCAGCAAATAATTATGGACTGACTGAATAATGATTGAGTGAAAAACTAAGGCCAGAACTGCTGGCTCTATAATGACGTTTGGTGGCAGGAGCCAGAAGCAAGGGAGTCCAGATGATCACTTAGGGCAGATGGGGATGGGAAAAACCAGGAGACTGAGGTTAAGGGTCACAATGAGAGGGGTTGAATTTTATCGTTAAATCTTAAGGGTAAGAATTGCAAAGAGGAACCAGTAGGGATTAAAATTCTGTGCCATCACAACCTGGAAGAAATGGACAAATTCTTAGAAAAGCACAACATTGTGAGACAGAACTAGGAAGAAACAGAAAACATAAACAGACCAATCACAAGCACTGAAATTGAGACTGTGATTAAAAATCTTCCAACAAACTACAGCCCAGGACCAGATGGCTTCACAGGCAAATTCTATCAAACATTTAGAGAAGAGCTAACACCTGTCCTTCTCAAACTCTTCCAAAATATAGCAGAGGGAGGAACACTCCCAAACACATTCTACAAGGCCACCATCACCCTGATACCAAAACCAGACAAAGATGTCACAAAAAAAGAAAACTACAGGCCAATATCACTGATGAACATAGATGCAAAAATCCTCAACAAAATACTAGCAGACAGAATCCAAGAGCACATTAAAAGTATCATACACCACGATCAAGTGGGGCTTATCCCAGAAATGCAAGAACTCTTCAATATATGCAAATCAGTCAATGTGATACACCATATTAACAAACTGAAGGAGAAAAACCATATGATCATCTCAGTAGATGCAGAAAAAGTTTTCGACAAAATTCAGCACCAATTTATGATAAAAACCCTCCAGAAAGTAGGCATAGAGGGAACTTACCTTGACATAATAAAGGCCATACATGATAAACCCACAGCCAACATCGTTCTAAGTGGTGAAAAACTGAAACTATTTCCTCTAAGATCAGGAACACAACAAGGTTGTCCACACTCACCACTATAATTCATCACAGTTTTGGAAGTTTTAGCCACAGCAATAAGAGAAGAAAAAGAAATAAAAGGAATCCAAATAGGAAAAGAAGAAGTAAAGCTGCCAATGTTTGCAGATGACATGACACTATACATAGAGAATCCTAAAGATGCTACCAGAAAACTACTAGAACTAATCAGTGAATCTGGTAAAGTAGCAGGATACAAAATTAATGCACAGAAATGTCTTGCATTCCTATACACAAATGATGAAAATCTGTAAGAGAAATTAAGGAAACACTCCTATTTACCATTGCAACAAAAAGAATAAAATACCTAAGAATAAACCTACCTAAGTGGGCAAAAGCCCTGTATGCAGAAAACTATAAGACACTGATGAAAGAAATTAAAGATGATACAAACAGATGGAGAGATATACCATGTTCTTGGATTGGAAGAATCAACATTGTGAAAATGACTATACTACCCAAAGCAATCTATAGATTCAACACAATCCCTATCAAACTACACTGGCATTTTTCACAGAACTAGAACAAATAATTTCACAATTTGTATGGAAACACAAAAGACCCTGAATAATCAAAGCAGTCTTGAAAAAGAAAAACAGAGCTGGAGGAATCAGGCTCCCTGACTTCAGACTATACTACAAAGCTACAGTAATCAAGACAGTATGGTACTGGCACACAAACAGAAATATAGATCAATGGAACAGGATAGAAAGCCCAGAGATAAACCCACGCACCTATGGTCACCTTATCTTTGATAAAGGAGGCAAGAATATACAATGGAGAAAAGACAGCCTCTTCAATAAGTGGTGCTGGGAAGACTGGACAGCTACATGTAAAACAATGAAATTAGAATACTTCTTTACACCATACACAAAAATAAACTCAAAATGGATTAAAGACCTAAATGTAAGGCCAGGCACTATAAAACTCTTAGAGCAAAATATAGGCAGAACACTCTATGACATAAATCACAGCAAGATCCTTTTTGACCCACCTCCTAGAGAAATGGAAATAAAAACAAAACTAAACAAATGAGACCTAAAGAAACTTAAAAGTTTTGAAACTTAAAAACTTTCCTTTTGCACAGCAAAGGAAACCATGAACAAGACGAAAAGTCAAACCTCAGAATGGGAGAAAATATTTGCAAATGAAGCAATTGACAAAGGATTAATCTCCAAAATTTACAAGCAGCTCATGCAGCTCAATACCACTAAAACAAAAAACCCAATCCAAAAATGGGCTGAAGTCCTAAACAGACATTTCTCCAAAGAAGATATAGAGATTGGCAACAAACACATGAAAGGATGCTCAACATCACTAATCATTAGAGAAATGCAAATCAAAACTACAATAAGGTATCACCTCACACCAGTCAGAATGGCCATCATCAAAAAATCTACCAAAAAAAAAAAAAATCTACAAACAATAAATGCTGGAGAGAAAAGGAGTGTGGAGAAAAGGGAACCCTCTTGCACTATTGGTGGGAATGTAAATTGATACAGCCACTATGGAGAACAGTATGGAGGTTCCTTAAAAGACTTAAAATAGAACTACCATATGACCCAGAAAGCCCACTACAGGGCATATACCCTGAGAAAATCATAATTCAAAAAGAGTCATGTACCACAATGTTCATTGCAGCTCTGTTTACAATAGCCAGGACATGGAAGCAACCTAAGTGTCCATCAACAGATGAATGGATAAAGAAGATGTGGCACATATATACAATGGAATATTACTCAGCCATAAAAAAAAGAAATTGAGTTATTTGTAGTGAGGTGGATGGACCTAGAGTCTGTCATACAGAGAGAAGTAAGTCAGAAAGAGAAAAAGAAATACCATGTTCTAAAACATATATATGGAATTAAAAAAAAATGGTTCTGAAGAACCTAGGGGCAGGACAGGAATAAAGTCGCAGATGTAGAGAATGGACTTGAGGACTTGGGGAGGAGGAAGGGTAAGCTGGGGTGAGGAGAGTGGCATGGACATATATACACTACCAAATGTAAGATAGATAGCTAGTGGGAAGCAGCCACATAGCACAGGGAGATCAGCTCAGTGCTTTGTGACCATCTAGAGGGGTGGGATAGGGAGGGTGGGAGGGAGACGCAAGAGGGAGGAGATATGGGGATATATGTATATGTATAGCTGATTCACTTTGTTATACAGCAGATACTAGCACACAATTGTAAAGCAGTTATACTCCAATAAAGATGTTAAAAAAAAATTCTGTGCCATCAGTGGTATAGGAGTATTGTTAAGAAAAATGCTCCTATTATACCTGAGGCCGTTTTTAATCATACCAGGGATTTGGCATATGGATGGGGTGAACCAGAAGCAGATCTTTCTGTCTGTAACTGAGAGGCCTTTACAGAGACAGACTTGAAAGTTACAGTAAAAAATAAGCAAGTGTAATTGCTACCCATTGTTTCCTAAGAACCATGGAGAACAGGTGGTGATGGAGGTGAGGATGGTGGTGCTGGGGTGGTGGATCTTGGCCAGACTTAAGGAGTAATAGATTTAGTATTTCTCACCACTCTGTGTAGGATTTGGAGTAGGCCCTGGTCGAACAAATCTGACATTCTTTGAGTGCCCAAGGCACCTGGCCTATTCTTTGTCTACCTAAGGAAGTCAGATTACCAAAGCAAGAAAGTTTCATTCAAGGTGAATTTTGCTGTGGAGCCTCACGCCTTGAGTGCCTCTTAACAACACATTGGGTTTTGTTAATTTAAAGGCACCAGTTTGGGGACATCAGAGAGAAAGGAGTTAGTGAAGTGGAAGAGAATTAAGATACTGGCTGGAGGGGTCATAATTGATGTCACAAGTCCATGGAGTCATAGAAAGTTATATTTGGATGGGATCTCCTATCTTCTACTCAAACATTTGTAAAAAATTCAAGAAAAATAGTCCTGTGAGGGCTAGGAGTGAATGAATTCTCAGAACAGGCAGCAGCATTCATTCTGATCTAGAGAAGGAGTAGCTGTTTCTGAGAAAAAGTGGTGAGTGAGAAGATAGGGCTCTAGACAGAAGCTATTTTGAAGTTTAAAGGCAGATATTAGGGCTTTTATATGGAAAAGTAGACATTTTACCTCTTCCTCCTCAAATACTGTTTCTTTCTCCCCTCTTCTGCACAAGGACTTTGAGTGGCATGAGGGATACACAGACTTTCACTTGCTCCAATTCACCTGTAACACTATGCAACACATAAGAGGAGGCTTGCTGGCAACAGCTAAACCAAAGGTGCTTACCTTCTGAAACTGAAACTCTAAAGGAACGAAAATCCTAATTGTCAACAGTTTTCAATTTCTTTGTTTTTTTAATTTCTTTTTTTTTTTATTGAAGTAGAGTTGATTTACAACGTTGTGCCCATCTCTGCTGCACAGCAAAGTGACTCAGTTCTACACAGAGGCATTCTTTTTTTTAATATTCTTTTCCATTATGGTTTATCACAGGAGATTGAATACAGTTCTCTGTGCTATACAGTAGGACCTTGTTGTTTATCCATCGTACATATAATAGCTTACCTCTGCTAATCCCACACTCCCAGTCCTTCCCTCCCTCAAACACTTCTCAATTTCTTGAACAACAATTCTCTTAACCTGTTTTTCAAAAAAGGGAAAAGTATTAGCTTCCCACATAACAGTGTTTCTTCCTAAGTGCAACAATAAACAAAGGTTAAATATATATATTTATGATACACACACAACACATAAACACTATATATAGTCAAGATGATTTTGCCACAACACAAAAAAGTAAATGGTAGAAAGTTAAACAAATATGTATACTAATCCTGAGGTAGATTCAAAGTTTTTGCTTTATACCAAAGTGTAAAGACATAGATGGTATAAAGCAGCGATCCCCAACCTTTTTTGGTACCAGGGACTGGTTTCGTGGAAGACAATTTTTCCACGGACTGGTGGCAGGGGCAGGGGCGTTGGTTCAGGTGGTAATGAGAGCAATGGGGAGCAATGGTGAGCGGCAGATGAAGCTTCACTTGCTAGACCGCTGCTCACCTCCTGCTGTGTGGCCCGGTTCCTAACACGCCACGGACTGGTACCAGTCTGCAGCCCTGGGGTTGGGGAACTCTGGTACAAAGGACTGGTTGTTTGTCTCCACGAAAACTCAGGAAACTAGACTTTAAAGGCTATATAAAATGGATGGAAGTAGACATGCACACAGGGACGAAGGTCTCCCAGACCAGAAGACCAAGCTGGCAGGGTTTGCCTGGAGCTTAACCGAGAAGATTAATGTGTATAAAGGTTCCATGTGTCCATAGGGTGGGTGTGGGGTGCATCTTCAAGCTGGCAGTGTAAATGCCTACTCTGTGCCAGGAGGTAGACGTTTTAATTTAATTCTCCCAACCCTGGGAAGCCATTCAGAAATTTTAGATAAGGTTCAAAATGGTTAAGTAATTTGCCTGAGGTCCTATGGCTTCAAAACGGAGGAACAACATTTAGCACCTTGGGTTCCTGCTCCCAGAGTTCATGCTCTTTCCTCCCCACTGTGCTGGTGGATGCCTCTGACCAGGCGTGGGGTCTGATCTGCAGGCACCTAGGAACCGACACTTAAAAAATGCAGACTAGGGGCTTCCCTGGTGGTGCAGTGGTTGAGAGTCCGCCTGCCGATGCAGGGGACACGGGTTCGTGTCCCGGTCCGGGAAAATCCCACATGCCGCGGAGCGGCTGGGTCCGTGAGCCATGGCCGCTGAGCCTGCTCGTCCGGAGCCTGTGCTCCAAAACGGGAGAGGCCACAACAGTGAGAGGCCCGCATACCGCAAAAAAAAAAAAAAAAAAAATGCACACTAGTGTTTCCCACTTTGTTCATTTGGTTACTTCTCTTCAGATTAGTTCTCTGGCTTAATTTATTTTGGCATTGGGGCTTTTTATACAACTACTTATTCTCCCTACCTGGCTTAAATTGTATTCCATTTGGTATTTTCTGACCTTATACTTGGGTGGTATAATAATAGAGTATTTTACACAGGAATGAATTGTGGTGTCATAGGTGAATGTGTGGGAGCTCATAAATCAACAGTGATCCCTGGGGACCATGGAGGGCCTTTTGGCCCTGGCCAGTGCTCTTTAGACTTCTTTATGCTAATAAAACAGAGATTTCTCTCTGAAGGGCTCCACCTTTGCAAATGACACTCAAGCTTGGAACAGTGTTGCTGTGATAGGCTGTTTACCTGCTGGTAGTTGCTAATTTAGCCAGTGTAAAAGGGCTAATGGTCCATTTTCTCCATTTAGAGAATTAAGAGGTAGAATTTTGTCCAAGTAAACTGCATTTGCCTATGGAAGGCCCTGAAGAGAGCCATGGACAAGGAATGTTTCCCAAGAGTATCCTTGCTGAAAATACAGATGTATGAAGACATGTAGGATTATTCATTTCCTGATCTCTATGAGTTACTGAGCTTCCGTGAAGGAACTTTGTTGTCTATTTATTTGGGCATCTTGGTAAGTGGGAAATGGGGCAATTTATCAAAATGGCAAAGAATAGATTATCATGATTCCTTGTTCTACTAATTATGACTTGGAACAGTGAATGCTACTGGAAGACTAGCATGATTATTTAAAACTTGCTTATTTTAGTCTGTATAGAGTTAATAAGAATATATTGTTACAGGACTTCAGGGGGAAGGAAGGAAAAGAATGTATTTGTCTAAACTAAATGATCACAAACAGGGATTTTTTTAAGGTGATGACAGCATGTCAACATAATGAAGAATTGTGGAGATATTAAATTAACTAAGAAAATATTTAGAAATAAGGAAAATTTATGGTATGTACATACTGAAAAAAAGCAGGACACCAAATTGTATGTGTTTTCTGATGAGATATATGTAAAGTAAACGTGTATAGGACAAATTCTGGGGAGCAATATGGAAACCTGAAAATACTTGGGAGAATATGCATTAGTAAATCTAAGACAAGGTACAAACGGCACAAGATAAATTTTGGTCAGTGGGACTCAGTGTATGCGCTATTTTGATTTACTACTAGTAAGAACAATCATATTTTTCCAATCAGACAATCTTGGTCTTAATTCATTCTAACAGTAGGATTCCTACGAGCCAGTATAATCACAGAACAGAATGTTTGGTGTTTTGAAAGCTCAGAGAGGGTTTTCCTTCGCCTGGACTTTCTATAATGTTTTTATGGAAATAAAAGAATTCACACATGGTCCTGATATACACTGAGTTTTGTCAAGTGAAGATGGAGCAGAAGATATTTCAAATGCAGGAAGAGTACAGCTGAGGGCCTGGGGTAGGAAAGTGCCAAATATGAAAGTGCATGGAGGATAAAGTGCTTGGTTTGGCAGAAGTCTGGGCATGAAAGGAATTGGGGAGAGGTTCATAAAGAGTTAACTGGGGGCGGATTATGGATGGCCTTAAATGTTTCACTAAGTACTATACAGTCCCCCTGCTTTGCAGGTTCCCTCTTTAGTAAAGATCTATACCATATCTCAAAATGCAAATTACTGAATATCCTCATCACTTGACAAGCCAGATTCTTCCAGTGCATAAACTCTGCCCTGGCATTAAGCAAAGTACTCTGAAAACCTGCATTATCTCATTCTATTCACTTTTTGAGAACATTTGTTAACTGGAGCAGTGCATGCTATAGGGATGGTGCATAATCTAATGGCTAGAATAGGTATTAGAACATTCATATTTTTAGCTTGAATAATATTTTGGTTGTCACTTACTCTGATGTTGATCTTGCTTTTACAAGTTGAGGACAGTACTCTTTTATTCCACTGAGGTGACCTTCCCTCAACTTTGCAGGTTAACTGTGTCCTGGGAATGCCTCTTTCTCTCCATCAGTCCACTATCCTTTGAAGTCAAGTTCAAATTCCACCACATTCTCAAATCTTCTTGCTCTAGCCCATCTGTCTATTGTCTTCTTTGCATATTTGCACATTACTTTTTCTTTTCTTGCATGTACCACATAGTTCATAACTAAATTCTGTCTCACTTCGCCCTCCACCATTTCATGAGGGTAGGGGTTTTTTTTGACTCAGGCAGACTGGAAGCATCTCGAGTGAAGGAATCATCTCATAGATGTCTTACGTATTTTGGGCACATGGCAGGGTATATAACTTGTACATATTAAATATTGGTGAATTCAATGATTTCAAATAGTACATTGGTCTACAGACATTTTACTGGACTTTGTAATTTTTAATTTTCTTGTTATGACTAAAGGTCATGGAATGGAGTTGATTATATTACATAGAATTCATGGCATTTAACCCATGCAAGTCTCTCTTGTTTTTTATTTTATTTTATTTTATAATTTATTTCTCCTATTAATTATCCCCAATATTAAATCCCATACCATTCCACAACCACATAAACTATGTTTATTTACATATAGTATTATATATAGTACTGTTTTGTGTATAAATTTTAAGAAGTACGTAAGATCCTCTGTATTCTGCCTATTCATTTCTCTCCCTCCCACCCCCTGCTAATCCCAGCAATCATTGATCTTTTTATTGTCTCTGTAGTTTGCCTTTTCTAGAATGTCATGTAGTTGAAATCATATAGTATGTAGCCTTTTTGGACTGGCTTCTTTCACTTAGAAATATGCATTTAAGTTTCTTCCATGTGTTTTCATGGCTTGATAGCCCATTTCTTTTTAGCACTGCGTAATATTCCATTGTCTGGATGTACCACAGTTTATTTATCCATTCACTTACTGAAAGACATCTTGGTTGCTTGCAAGTTTTGGCAGTTATGAATAGTGCTGCTATAAACATCTGTGTGAGGCTGTTTGTGTGAACATAAGCTTTCAGCTTCTTAGGGTAAATACCAAGAGACATGATTGCTGGATCATATGGTAAGAGAATATTTAGTTTTGTGAAAAGCTACCAAAATGTCTTCTAAAGTGGCTGTGCCACTTTTGCATTGCCACCAGCAGTGAACGAGAGTTCTGTTGCTCTACATCCTTGTCGGCATTAGGTGTTGTCAGTGTTCTGGATTTTGGCCACTCTAATAGGTCTGTAGTGTATCTAGTTATTTTAATTTGCATTTCCCTCATAACTTGTGATGTCAAGCATATTTTCATATGCTTAGTTGCCATTTGTATATCTTCTTTGGCAAAGTGTCTTTTAAGGTCTTTTGCTCATTTTAAAATTGGGTTGTTTTCTTATTGTTGGGTTTTAAGTGTTCTTTGGATATTTTGGATAACAGTCTTTTATCAGATGCATTCTTTTGCAAATATTTTCCCCCAGTCTGTGGCTTCTCATTCTCATTGTCTTCTCATTCTCTTGATCCTGTCCTTCAAAGAATGGATATTTTAAATTTTAATGAAGTTCACCTTATCAATTATTATTTTTTGTAATTTATTATTTATTTTCTTTTTAAAACATCTTTATTTATTTATTTTTAACATCTTTATTGGAGTATAATTGCTTTACAATGGTGTGTTAGTTTCTGCTTTATAACAAAGTGAATTAGTCATACATATATGTATGTCCCTCTATCTCTAACTTCTTGCATCTCCCTCCTTCCCACCCTCCTTATCCCACCCCTCTAGGTGGTCACAAAGCCCTGAGCTGATCGCCCTGTGCTATACGGCTGCTTCCCACTAGCTATCTATTTTACTTTTGGTAGTGTATATATGTCCATGCCACTCTCTCACTTTGTCCCAGCTTACCCTTCCCCATCCCCATGTCCTCAAGTCCATTCTCTAGTAGGTCTGCATCTTAATTCCCATCTTGCCCCTAGGTTCTTCTGACCATTTTCTTTTTTTTTTTTTTTTAGATTCCATATATATGTGTTAGCATACAGTATTTGTTTTTCTCTTTCTGACTTACTTCACTCTGTATGACAGTCTCTATGTCCACCCACCTCACTACAAATAACTCAGTACCATTCCTTTTTATGGCTGAGTAATATTCCATTGTATATATGTGCCACATCTTCTTTATCCATTCATCTGTTGATGGACACTTAGGTTGCTTCCATGTCCTGGCTATTGTAAATAGAGCTGCAATGAACATTTTGGTACATGACTCTTTTTGAGTTATAGTTTTCTCAGGGTATATACCCAGTAGTGGGATCACTGGGTCATATGGTAATTCTATTTTTAGTTTTTTAAGGAACCTCCATATTGTTCTCCATAGTGGCTGTATCAGTTTACATTCCCACCAACAGTGCAAGAGGGTTCCCTTTTCTCCACACCCTCTCCAGTATTTATTGTTTGTAGATTTTTTGATGATGGCCATTCAGACCGGTGTGAGATGATATCTCATTGTAGTTTTGATTTGCATTTCTCTAATGATTAATGATGTTGAGCATCCTTTCATGTGTTTGTTGGCAATCTATATATCTTCTTTGGAGAAATGTCTGTTTAGGTCTTCTGCCCACTTTTGGATTGAGTTGTTTTTTTGATATTGAGCTGCATATATGTTTTGGAGATTAATCCTTTGTCAGTTGCTTTGTTTGCAAATATTTTCTCCCATTCTGAGGGTTGTCTTTTCGTCTTGTTTATGGTTTCCTTTGCTGTGCAAAAGCTTTTAAGTTTCATTAGGTCCCATTTGTTTATTTTTGTTTTTATTTCCATTTCTCTAGGAGGTGGGTCAACAAGGATCTTGCTGTGATTTATGTCATAGAGTGTTCTGCCTATGTTTTCCTCTAAGAGTTTGATGGTGTCTGGCCTTACATTTAGGTCTTTAATCCATTTTGAGTTTAGTTTTGTGTATACCTTATCAATTATTTATTTCATAGGTTGTGCCTATGAAACAGTTATTAATATGACCTAAACAGGGATTATTATACCCTAGTACATCTGGGTTTTCTCCTATGTTATCCTGTAGGAATTTTATAGTTTTGTCCATTTAAATCTATGATCCATTTTGAGTTAATTTTGGTGAACAGTATAATATCTGTCTAGATTTTTTTTTTTTTTTTTGCTTGTGGACATCCAGTTGTTCCAGCACCATTTGAAGAGACTATCTTTGCTCCATTATTGTCTTTGTGCCTTTGTCAAAGGTCATTTGACTGTATTTATGGGGGTCCATTTCTGTGTTCTCTATTCTGTTTCATTGATCTATTTGTCTATTCTTTTGCCAGTACCACATAGTCAGTGATTACTATACTTTTATAGTAGATCTTGAAGTTGAATAATGTCAGTACTCCAACTTTGTTCTTCTTCTTCAATATTGTGTTGTCTAAACTTAGTCTTTTGCCTTTTCATATAAACTTTAGAACCAGTTTGTAGCTATCCATAAAATAACTCCTGGGACTTTGATTAGGATTACACTGAATCTATCGATTAGGTTTGGAAGAACTGATATCTTGACAATATTGAGTCTTCCTATTTATGAATTTGGAATATACTATCTCTCCATTTATTTAGTTATTCTTTGGTTTTGCCCATCAGAGTTTTGTAGTTTTTCTCATATAGGTCTTATACCTATTTTGTTAGATTTATACTATTTCAATTTTTGGATGCCAATGTAAATGATATTGTGTTTCTAATATCAAATTCCACTTGTTCATTGTTATTATATAGGAAAGTAAACAGTTTTTGTATATTAACCTTTTATTCTGCAACCTTGCTGTTAACTGCTTATCAGTTTCACGATATTTTTGTTGATTCTTTTGAATTTTCTATGTAGTTTACGTCATCTATGAATGGAGACAGTTTTATGTTTTTTTCCCAATCTGTATATATATATATATATATATATATATATATTTTTTTTTTTTAGTTTCCTTTTTTTTTTTTTTTTTTGCGGTACGTGGGCCTCTCACTGTTGTGGCCTCTCCCGTTGCGGAGCACAGGCTCCGGACGTGCAGGCTTAACAGCCATGGCTCACGGGCCCAGCCGCTCCGCAGCATGTGGGATCTTCCTGGACCAGGGCACGAACCCGTGTCCCCTGCATCGGCAGGCGGACTCTCAACCACTGTGCCACCAGGGAAGCCCTATATATTTTTAATTCATTTTCTAGCCTTACTGCATTAGCAAGGACTTCCAGTATGATGTTGTAAAGCAGTTGTGAGAGGAGACATCCTTTCCTTGGACCTGATCTTAGTGTGAAAGCTTCAAGTTTCTTGCCATTTAGTATGTTAACTGTACGTTTTTGTAGATAGTTTTCATCAAATTGAGGAAGTTCCTTTCTGTTTCTAGTTTACTGAGAGTTTTTATCATGAATGGGTACTAGAGTTTTCAATTGACTTTTCTGCCACATTAATTTTTGTACTAGGTCTTTCATGTGTATTTTATACTTAGAGAATGTCTCAATTCAGACCAGTCACATTTCAAGTGCTCCACAGTCACCTGTATCTAGTGACTACTTTATTGGACAGTGAAGATATAGAACGTAGGCTTCTTGTCTGTCCAGTTTAGTGCTACCTTCCTAAATCCAAGAGGAAGGCTCTTCTCCTAATAGGCACTCAACCAAAACTTTTATTGATTAAATGGATGTCTCTCTCTGAGTTGTGTCTGCACCAGTTTTATATTCCCAGCAGAGTGTATGAGGCTTTCCATTTCCTATTTTCTAATGTTTGTCAGCCTAATGGGTTTAAAATGATATTTTTCTTTTAATTTGCATTTCTCTGATTATTGGTGATGTAGAGCATCCTTCCGTACAACAAACATTTACTGTACCCATTTTTCTATACAGTTCCCTATTTTCTTTCAGGGGAGAGAGTCTTATTTGTTCTTGTTTGTTGTCTATTCCAAATTTTAGACACTGTAAGATTTTTCTGTCAGTCATCTGTTAAATATATCAAAGTATGAACAAAAATCTTCAGTTTCCATGTAGTTAGTCCAGCAATTTCTCCCTTCATGGTTCTGTTCTTGTTTTGTTGGGTATTCTCCTATATTTTCTTCTACTTTACTATTTTGTCTTTATCATTTAGGGTTTCACTCCATATGGAGTTTATTTTTGTCTGTCCTCTAAAGCAGTGAACTA
Organism: Aethalodelphis obliquidens; assembly: GCF_003676395.1. Taxonomy (NCBI): domain Eukaryota; kingdom Metazoa; phylum Chordata; class Mammalia; order Artiodactyla; family Delphinidae; genus Aethalodelphis; species Aethalodelphis obliquidens. The sequence goes on from NW_020837970.1 coordinate 1,001,095, forward strand.
ACTTTATATTTTTTTTAATAAAGTAAGCCAGTTATTCCAATTGTTTTTACTAAAGAGTCCATCTGTTCCCCATTGTTTTTTGGTGCCCTTTCTAACAATTGCAAGTTTCCATATAGATATGGCTCTATTTCTGAGCTCTTCATTCTTTTAAGACAATTTTCTTTGTCTTCTTGCAGCAACACTATTCTGATATAATGCTAAAATTGTGCATTTGCTCTAATATCTGATTAGATCTGTTTCAGCCCCTTGCTCTTGTTTTTCAAAAATTTCTTGGTTATTTGTAGATATTTATTTTTCTATGCAAATTTCAGATACAGCTTTTCATTTCTATACCTTCTCTTTTTATTCTTTTGGAATATTGATTGCAATTACGTTAAAATTTTAAATCTAGATATTATAATGTGAAATTATCTTATTCATTACTATGGTATATCTCTTCTTTTATTCAGATTTTCTTTTGTGCATTCTCAGTTAGGTTAATTCCTGATTCGTCACTGTAATGGTTACTTAGGTAGCTTATTTTCTTTTGCATTTTCTAATTAGTTATTGCTGATATAGAGGGAAGTTTTTGATGTTTATATATTCAACTTATATCCAGCGGTCTGGATGGACATTCTATTTTAGTAGTTTATTCTGTTGAGTTTTGGTAGTTTATTCTGTTGGGTTTCTATACAGATAATTATATCACCTGCAGGTGAAAATTTTATCTATTTCCTCCCAAGTCTTGCATCATTTCTTTCTTTCTCTTGCTATTGAATTGGCCAGGAACCAGCAGTACTTGGTTGAGCTGTAACTAATGGTGGGCATTGCTGTAAATTTTTTTTTTTTGGTTCATTAATGTAGTAAATTGATAGATTTTTGATGTTGAACCTAGAAGGAATAAATTATATTTAATTATGATATGTTACAAATAATACACTGATGATTTAATCAACTAATTTTTCTTTAGGTTTTGGCGTCTATTTGTACAAGTGAAATTGGTGTATACTTTTTCCTTTTTTTTTACAGCTCTTTCTTGGTTATAGCATAAAAGCATTATTCATAAAATGAGCTATATAACTTCCTCTTTCTATTTTCTATTAAAAAAAACTTGTGTAAGGTAAAGATTATTTGCTTTGTTATAACACACTTGTAAAATCACCTGTCAGATCCTTTCTATATGGGAGGGGTGGTGGTAGAGGGAAGATCCTGATGGCTAATTTCAAGTTCTTTATTGGCAATTCCATGTGTTTTATGTCCTCCTGTCCTAATGTTGATATTTTATAATTTAATAGAAATTTATCCATCTCCTCCAGGTTGTCAAATTTTCTAGAGTGCATTTGCTAATAACATTCTTTGTTTCTGTTTAAAATATCTGTTCTTTTCTACTTCTTTCTATCTTTCTCTTTTCTAGATCAATTTTGCCAGCATCTTATCCCTCTTATTAGTCTTTTCAGTGAACCATTTTGGGGGATTTGCTAATGACCTTTACAGTTTTATTGACAGTGTTGTTCTTTATTTCACTGATTTTTAACCTTTTCTTTACTATTTCTATTTTTCTTGTTTTTCTGAGTTTATTCTGTTGCTTTTCTCTAGATTTTTATGTTAAATGGTTCTCATTTATTTTAATTCCTTCTAGCTTTTATGTAAATATAATTAAGACTGTAAATCTCTCTTACAGTATTACTCTAACTGCAAGCCATACAATTTTGCATTTAATGTTTTTATGTACCTCATAATTTCCCTGGTAATTTCCTCTTAATTCGAGGGATCATTTGACAATACGTATTTAGATTTCTAGACATAAAAAATTAATGTATTATTTTGTTATAAATGTTTTATTGCATTGTAGACAAAACCACATTGTATATGATGCCCATCTTCAGAATTTATTGAAGTTTTCTTTGTGACTTAATGCAGTAAGTCCCCAACATATGAAAGAGTTCTGTTCCAAGAGCGTGTTAAGTCCAATTTGTTCATAAGTCCAACAAAGGTAGCCTACGTACCCAACTAACACAATCAGCTATATAGTACTGTACTGTAATAGGTTTATAATACTTTACACACAAATAACACATAAAGAAACAAGCACAAAAAGTAAAGAACATATTTTTAATCTTACAGTACAGTACCTTGAAAAGTACAGTAGTACAGTACAACACCTGCATACAGGGGCTGGCATCGAGTGAACAGGAAAGAAGAGTTACTGACTGGAGGAGGGAGAGGAGGTGGGAGGTGGTGGAGCTGAAGGATAGTCAGCAATAGGAGACGGAAAGCAAGCTGCAATTTCACTCATGCCTGACATTGATGGCACAGGTTCTGGTTCCTTGCTAGATTCAATTCTGTCTATCGTCTTGAAAAAACAGTCTGGTGATGTCTGGGTAGTAGCTCTTTTTTTCTCGTTGTAGATGACATGGTAGCACTGGATTGCATTCTGAATGGCTGCTGCAACCTTCATGTACCATTCTACGTTGGGGTCCTGTGCCTCAGAAACTAACCGTGCCTCCTCAAATAAAGAAAATCCCCTTGCCGTTTCCTGTGTTGTGAATCTCTTCAGTTCTTTAGTTACTTCCTCTTCCTCTTATCTCTCTTAGTCCTTTCTCTGGGCCTCCAATTCTATCATTATAGCTTGGCGCTTCTTAGCAGTTCCAGCTACATGACTGCTGCTTTTACACTTGCTCCCGGACATCCTGGGCTTGAAATAAAGATACTGTACTACTGTACTCTGTACAGTACTGTACACAAAAGCACAACTACTTGTAAAGGATGCACGCACGTGACAATGTATGCCAGACACGTGAACTAACTTACGTGACTGGACGTGCGAACGCATGTTAGCATCTTTGAAAGTTCGAAACTTGAAGGTTCATATGTAGGGGACTTACTGTGCATGATCAATTTTTGTGAATTTTTATATATGTTCTTAGTGAAAGTTTATTCTATGCCCTTTGGCTATAAAGTTTATATATTTAGAACAAAATTATTTATCATTTTATTTAATCTTTGATCCATCAGTTCCTGAGAGGAGCAAGTTATCTTTTTCTCCCTGCAGTTCTATCAATTGTTTTGTCTATATTTTAAGCTATACTGGACTTGCCTGGTGGCACAGTGATTAAGAATCCGCCTGCTAATGCAGGGAACACGGGTTCGAGCCCTGGTCTGAGAAGATTCCACGTGCCGTGGAGCAACGAAGCCCGTGAGCCACAACTACTGAGCCCGCATGCCACAACTACTGAAGCCCACACGCCTAGAGCCCATGCTCCATAACAAGAGAAGCCACCTTAGTGAGAAGCCCGTGCACTGCAATGAAGAGTACCCCCACTCGCAGCAACCAGAGAAAGCCTGTGCACAGCAACGAAGACCCAACTCAGTCAAAAATAAATAAATAAATTTATGTTTTTAAAAAAGCTATATTATTGAGTATATATTTACTCATGATTGTTATACATTCTTGTTATATTATTCCTTTACCACTATATAATGAGCATCTTTGTTCCTGATGATATTTGTTCATACTAACTCTATTTGTCTGAAATGAAAAGTAGCTATTTGGGGGGCTTCCTTCCCTGGTGGCGCAGTGGTTGGGAGTCCGCCTGCTGATGCAGGGGATGTGGGTTCATGCCCCGGTCCGGGAAGATCCCACATGCCATGGAGTGGCTGGGCCCGTGAGCCATGGCCGCTGAGCCTGCGCGTCCGGAGCCTGTGCTCCACAACTGGAGAGGCCACAACAGTGAGAGGCCTGCGTACTGGAAAAAAAAAAAAAAAGTAGCTATTTTGGTCTTCTTTTGGTTTATATTTGTTTACTATATATATTTTGCTTTATTTCAACTTTCTTTGTCATATATGTTCTAAATTCCTTTTAAAGATAATATATATTCTTTAAATTTTGACTTTTGATTGGTGAGTCTAAATTATTTACATTTACAATAACCATTGTTTTTTTATTTTGGCAATGTGGTTTCATGTTTTCTATTTGCTATACTTTCTTTTGTTTTATTTTGCTTTTATTTTTCAACTTCCCCTCACATACCCATTTTCTATCAACTAGTGTATTGGTTAAATTTTATTTTGCTGGTTTAAGTTTTGCTGCCAACTCATATGTTGCATGCTCTCTCCTAGAAAGTATACATTTATATCAAAAGTTAAATTGGTTCTTTATCTTTTCTTGCTTCGTGTTTCTTATAGTCTTCTTAATCTCTCTGAGATTATTAATAATGTATATTTTAACTTCATATTCTGTTCCATGAATTTTCCTTCTTCTGATACAAGTTAATCCATCCATTTGTTGCCTTTCTTTCATAGTTCTCATGCTTCTCATATTCTTGTAATGATTCCATTGTTATCGTTTTTATCATTTTGGGATGTCTGCTAATTTGATTGATAATGCCCTCCTGGAAGAAGCACAAAAACCTAGGCCTTAGCCTGGGCTCCTTTGGGAGAGCTAAGGGCGTCCTAGGTGTGCTTTAAGGAAGAGAATCTCAAGTATTCCAATTTGGGTTAAGCCACTTCTTGTTTTTTTCCCCAGGTATTGCTCTTCTCTACCAGTAGACCACTGTGAAGGGATGAGATAGAAAAATGGAGGAAGGAGGCCACCCTGATGTTCTGGCTGATTCATCTATTTCATCATCAAAGTCCTTGAGAGAGTGAGCAGTGAACACTACAGTCCAGTGAGTACATTCATGTTCATGCAGGTGTGGCTTTTGTTGTTTTGTTTTGAACAGAGTATTTTTTTGCCAGTCTCTGAGCATTTCTTTTTTTAAAAAAAGAAATTTATTTATTTATTTTTGGCTGCGTTGGGTCTTTGTTGTTGCGCATGGGCTTTCTCTAGTTGCGGTGAGCGGTGGCTACTCTTCCTTGCGGTGCGCGGGCTTCTCATTGCTGTGGTTTCTCTTGTTGCAGAGCATGGGCTCTAGGCACACAGGCTTCAGTAGTTGTGGCATGCGGGTTCAGTAGTTGTGGCTTGTGGGCCCTAGAGCGCAGGCTCAGTAGTTGTGGCGCATGGGCTTAGTTGCTCCGCAGCATGTGGGATCTTGCAGGACCAGGCATTGAACCCGTGTCCCCTGCATTGTCAGGCAGATTCTTAACTACTGTGCCACCAGGGACGTCCCTCTGAGCATTTCTTTTTATGCTCTGGACTTACCCAAAGCAAGATAATGGAATCGGAACACAGTACAGTAGAAAAATAATTGAACTAGGAGAGAAAAGCTGGCTTCTAGTTTTACATCTGCCATGGGCAAGCCATTTCATCTTTCTAGAGAAGCATTTCTATAGCACTTAGTCTTGGAAGATGCTAAGCAATTTTGTAGGAATGTGTGATCCTATATTTTCTTTCCTTCTTTCTACCCCAAGATTTACAATGTACATCAGCACTAATGAGCCCTGCAAGGTAGAAACTTGTTTGTTCTAAGATTTCCCAAATTTATTTGGCCTCAAAATCCTGAGGACGGCACATTAGATCCTGGGCAACTACTGTCTGAGAAAAACTTTAGAAAGTGATATTCTACAAACTCAATTTTCTCATCTATGAAAATTGGACTATATGAACTATATATTGCGCCTGTTGGTTATTCTGTGTCACTTGCCCTATGTCCATTCAATGTTTTTCTTGCCAATTCCTTGCTCCTTCTGGTGTCCCAGTTCTTTAGGTTGTAACTGCAGATGGCTTAAGATTTTAGTCCCTCCCCCTGCCACACACCCCACTGCATTAATGGAATATTAATTGGGTGGAGTTCTGAGTATCAGAAAAATTTCAAGACCTGACTCAAAGGAGTGATTTACTAATGGTGGAATTTCAGGCACTGTGACAAGTGCTTTGACAAAAGTTTTCTGGGTCCATGGAGCTTTCTCATTGTCCTTCTAAAGGTGTCATCTATTTAGCAGTCTCTTTATAAGACTAACACTATTTTCCTCTACGTGAAGGGGCAGGGAGTGAGCAGCCTCCAGTTACTGATCCTTTCTTTGAACCACTTAATGGATATAAAAGCTCAACTTTACAAGGGGAAGAGTTGTTATTCCCTCACCTAGATAATGATTTCTTTATCCAAAATGTCCCCTTTGTATCTTCATGACAATAAAGTAGGGAAAATGGATTTTTTTAAAAAGTAATTACACAATTGAACATGTGATAAATCCACTTAATAGGCAAGAATAATCTGCTTTGGCTGCCTTCACAGCCCACATTCACAGGGTAATTCACAACTCATTCACTGGAATTCAGCTTTATCTCCTAACATGGGGCTTGAAATTGAGACAAACTTATAACAAGCTGCATGCCTTTTCTCTTAATGATGGTCATGAGGGCTTGTCAAGTCCTGTGATTACCTAGTGTGATATACAACCTGGTGCCACAACACAAAAGTGAGATCCAGCCTCCCTGGGTATGACATCTCCAGTCCTTGGCAAGTATGTTAGGACCTGGAATTCATTGCTCTTGAGCCCTGTCATGCCAGGTAGATGGAGAGGGGATTGGTAGAAGGACCCCTTGGATCTCTTTCCTGAGTGAATTACTTAGCTTTTCCTCATCAGGCAATCAAGCTTCCATCTAAAACCAATGTCTCTTAAATATTGATTGTTTGTGTCCACCTGTTTTCCTTGGCAAAGGTAAGTTATCATTATTGTGATGAAGAAAAATTTTGTTCCTTTTGGTGAATTATCAGGAAGCAGGTGACATAGGGAAAGTAGATAGATGTTGGAGTCAGAAGGGAAACCACCTCTGAGACAGGAATATAATTTCTTGACCAAACTTATATTGTAGCTATTAGGAACACTAACTCACTGTTCTGTTCATATAACTTCATCTTCATACATTATACATGTTTACAATGACATAGTCATACTATGACATATTCTGTGAGGAATGCTAGAGCTAGTCTGGCCCTTCAGAGTTGTCTGGAATTGTCTGGGTCAAGATGGTCAGACCTTTATCCTCTGTGATCAGTCAGAGGAAGCATGGTCCTAGGAAGGGGTATGACCTTGAAGCAGGCAGTTCTCTGCAGCTGAGGCTGACTGCCATCAGCAGAAGGGGGATCTGGGTCATATATCACAGTGTCAACCACACCATTGTGTTTTTGTTGGGAGAATCTTCAAGCTACTAAACTCCTGGAAAACTCAGTGTGCTTGTAGTAAAATGGGGATAAAAATATCTACTAGGCTAGAATGGTTGTAAAAATGTAATTAATTCTTGTTTATTAATGAATTTAAAGTACAAATACTTAGCACAGAGTCTTTCACTTAGTAGGTACTCAAGAAATGATGATGGTGATGATGATGATGTTAAAATGTTATGCTTCTGAGTATTGGATAATAGAACTTTGCCCTTGGTTTCTCTTTTTGTCTCAGATTAATTGTTCTCTTGTCAATGTATCTATGTTTTTATATTAAGTTATCTCAAATCCTTGCTTTGGAAATGACGGGTATAAATCAGACAGTGTAAAATATTTTTAATCATAGAGGTACAGCAGAATAATACTTGATATACTGTATTAAACTTATGTTTTCTAGTCTCAACAATTCCTGTTATTCTGTAACCCTCCTTCCACCCAAGCAGCAGCCAGAGTATTCCTGAGCTTACTGCTTCAGGGAAGGGATGATGCCGTTGACTAAATGCCAAATTCTTGTTTTTGAGTTTCAAAAGCTGAGGTCCTGGCATAAATAATAGATTTAGACTAGGTGATCAGTCAGTGTGCTTTTGTACAAACCTAGAGGAAATGAAGGGAGGAAGAGGAGAGTGGAGTTCAGGTCCTGGTGGGTCCTTGGGCAGGGCTTGTATCCTGCCATTCCCCCCATGACTTGGCTGGGGGAGGGGCAGCTAGGTAAGAGAATCCAAGAGTGGGTTTGTACAGTACCTTCCTTCTTGGGCATATCTCAGGAGGCAGTGGGATTTGCAGACTTCCCTGTGTGGCCAGCATAGTATGGTAATGGCAAAATAGAAATGGCTGTGTGCAATGTCCAGACAGATAGTCCCAGGACAACCTCAAGAGATTCTGTACTCTCCAGTGTGTCTGGGGAGAGCAGCAGAATGTTTTCCCACGTGGCACAGTTGTGACTTACAAAACTAGTGGTCCTGAATTGGCCTTGTAGTCAGGATTGAGATGAACACAGCAGCATCTGGATGGCCTATGTATGGACACTGGACAGAACCAGTAGTATACCAGTGGATGCCACTATGGGGAGATGATACCCGAGGATCAGGCAGGTGATTGTTCGCTCTCACCCAATCAATGATCAAATGTATCCATGGGGAAAAGAAACTGGATATCCTGATTTGACCAGCTTACCCCAAGTGGACTGTAATGAACTCCACCACTAGCAGAATGGGGCTCCCATTAGAAGTTAAGTTTAGTTACAGAAAAATACCGAAAGTCATATTTCCTGCACTCCAAAATTTATGGCTTTATATTTGTACACATGAATTATGTTAATCTGTGGAACAATGGCCTGTTTTCAGTTCTTTTGTCTATATTATTTGAGCATCATAACTGTCTAGAGGGCATGTACTATTATCTTTATTTTAGAAATTAAGGGTCTTAGTGATTTTCTCAAAGTCACAGAAGACAGAAAAAGTATAAACCTTATTAAATGTAAGATCTGGGATTAAAATTGTTTTTCTGCTTACAAGTGCAGATATCTGTAAAATAGTATTTACTAACATTTAATAAATATCTATTATACATTAGATACTGCTTTTTCTGCTTTAAACAGGATTAATTTACTTAATCCTCATAACAATGCTATGATACAAGGATTATATTGTCCCCATTATACAGGTGAGAAAATTGAGGCATAAAGAAGTCAAGTAACTTATTCAACATTACACAGACCATGAGAGTAGAATCAGTCTTTGAAACTCAAACAGCCTGACTCCAGTGCCTATGCTCCTAACAACTCTTCTACAGTAGCAAGCATTTCGGTTCCCCATTTCTACCTTTTCAACAGAACTTTGACTGTATTCAGGTGTCCACCCTACTGAAACTCCATGAGTGTGGAACCTGATTATTCTAGGTCAAACACAGCACTCCCAGTCTCCTTCCTAGAGTGATTGGTTTTAGAACCCCATTCATGCATGGTATTCCCCTGGTAACTCTTATTGGCCTGAAAGTTGGCACCTGATCTAAGGTAGCCCAAGGAAAATAATGAAAAACACTTACATTCCAGGGGTGGGGGAGAGGTTGTTTCCTCTCCTTTGGATGTACACAATGAAGCAAGCTGCTGCTGGCAGCCATCTTGGAGCCATCCGTGGACAAGCCTCCATAGGCAAAAAGCCAGAGGCTATATAGAATTGCCTCTGGGAAGCAGAATTGGAGCCCACCTCTCACATGACCTTCCTGCTATAAGGGATAATACAGTTTCTCATTATAATACATTTTCTTATTATTTACACCAGTTGGAGCAAGACTTTCTGCTACTTGTAGTTATAATGACTCTGTTACAGCTCTACTGCTTTATCACATGGCTTAAGGAGGTACCTATTGTAGCAACAAGATTCACAATTTTATCCTGTAGATGGGGTAATTTAATTGCTGTTATTGGCTTTGGAAGATACCAGTATTCTGTTATTAACAATCTATTAAAGGGAGAATTCTTGTGGCAAAAATTATTCTACCACCAAGATGTAAGAAAACAAATAGACTCTTTTATGTTTCTAAGTCCATGTCTCTATACTCAGAGTTGCTCTTGTCCCTATGACTCATCATTGTAACAGCCCTAAATTTTCTGCTATGTTGGTTACATAGGCTTTTCCAGAGCGTGACCCCTGGCACGTGTTAGAGGAATGTGAGGAAACGCTTCTTTTGTCTGTGTCTCAGTTTTTGTAGTGGGCACCTGTTGAATTGCCCACTGCCCAGTACCCCTTTCTCTAGGAACTGTTCTTCTCACCTCATCGACATATTTGCAGCAGGTGGTATCCTGTCCTCACAGTATGACTCCTCCACCAGTCCTCAGTTGGTCTGCTCAGTTAGTCTCTTCTTTAGGAATTTTGGTACTCGTATTGAGGAAGAGGGAGAGGGAGACAAAGAGGGATGGAGGGATGGAGGAGAGACAAGGGGGAAGAGAGAGAGAGAGAATGAGAGAGAGGAGAAAAGAAACCAGACTTTCAGGGAGGAACACAAACAAGAAATGTAATATACTGATGCTTCCTTTAATTTTTTTCATTTTAAAGTATTTTTAGATTTATACAAGAGTTTCAAAGATGGTATATAGTGTTCACATATACCCTTCACCCAGCTTCCTCTAATATTAACATCTTATATAACTATGGTACATTTGTCTAAAACTAAGAAATTACAGTATTAACTAAACTGCAGACTTTATCCAGATTTTGCTTATCTGATAATGTTCTTTGCTGTTCTAGGATCCAATGTAGGATACTACATTGCATTTTGTCATTTCTCCTCAGTCACCTCTAATCTGTGACAGATTTTTGGTTTTCTCTTTTCTTTTGAGATTTTGATACCTTTAAGAGTATTGGCCAGATATTTTGTAAACTGACTTATGATTTGGGTTTGTCTGAGTTTTTTCTCCTGATTTGACTGGGGTATGGTTTTAAGGAGGAATTCCACAGAGGTGAAGTGCCCATCTCATTACATCATGTCAGAGGTATTAATGTGACTATTAATACCTCTGCTATTAATGTGACTTTTCAGTGGTAAGGATGGGCTTTTTATATGCATGCACCCATCTGAAACTTGCACTAATCTGTGAAATATCAATCTTGGATATTTATGCCTACTTTGCAAATGAGGAAACTGAGGCACAAAGAAGCCAAATGACCCATCTAAGTTCTCAGAATTAGTATCTGGTAGAGCAGAGAATGGAATCTAGGTCATCTGGTGATAATCCTGTGTTTTTCTCAAAGCATCATCCTGCCTCCAGATCTTATGTACATTATTCTGTATAGCTGTGTCTGAGCCAACTACTGTCTACAAGACATACACTTTCAGACTACATGAGCATCACTCTCAAAAGTGATGGGATCAAAGCCCAAGGTCTAAGGTGGTACAGAGAAAAGGAACCTTAGATTTTATCTTTATGAAATAATACCAGACATTTGCCCTAATATGTACATATTATTTCCTAAAATGCATCATGAGTATAGCCCTAGCATGAAAGGATTCCTTGAGGATCACAGGCACATTGACATATTAAAGTCTCTGAGAAAATCTGCAGCTACTCAGCTCATTTCATTATGTGTAACCCAGTTCTTCCCAAACTTCTTTTGAATAAAACCCTGTGACTATGTCCATACCGTAGGAAGTGTTGGTATAGAATAGAAATAGAAATTGTATATAAAACATCACCCAAGTTGAATTTCTCTTCCAAGCAATGTGAATTTATAACATCCTAAAAATTGTTTAGCCTAGATCTTTGAAACCACCCCCTGCCACTTTGGCAAGAGACAGGGAGTGGTGAAGGATCTATTTGGGTAAATCTACTGCCCAAGTTCACTGGATAGGAGCCAGCTCTAGACTTGACTTTGGTCTAGGTAGACCTGTCTCTAACATAATAACTCCTAAATTGTAGAGTGATTTAGAGGTAGATTAGGTTTCTTTTATCCCATGACTTGTTGTTTCACCCTTGACCCAGTAAAATTGCCCTTTTTTAGGAGGAATTGATAATGAAATCAGTGGCATCACTCAATTGCATATCCTTCAAAAGGCCAAGGAAAAAAATAAATAGGAGAGCTTTTATGAGAGAAATTCCAGTGTAATATTTTTTAGCTGTAGCAAGCCAAGGAATTGGACCATTTTGTAAAAATCACCATAAAAAACAGGGACTCAAAAGAGCCTGCGAAACTTTTCTTACTCCAAATTTCAACAACAATACTACAAATAGCTTAGAGAATTCCATTTTGAGATGTAATGGGTCTTTTATAAGATTATGTCAAAGAACTAGAGAATGACTCCTGGAAACATGCCTACCAGTTCCTAGACCTTCTCTCAGCTATCACAGTTGCTCTGCATGGTTGTTCAGGGGCCAGTGCAAATGAATATGGGGTTCTTGTGCGTGTGTAACATTCCTTTGAAAAGCATTCAAAAATTTTTTCTCAGAAACTTTAAAAAAAGATTCTTAATCAATGGCTTTCAACCAGAAAGGATTTTGCTCACTAGGGGACATTTGGTAATATCTGGAAACATTTTTGATTTTCACTACTTGATGGGGAGGGAGTGTTTCTGATCTAATGGGCAGAGACCAGAGATTCTGTTAAACATCCTTTAGCACACAGGACAGCCCACAACAAAGAATTATCCAGCCCCAAATACCAATAGTTGAGAAACCCTGCTCTAAATCATACCTTGCTTAAATTGGTATCTCTTAAAACATGTACTAGGTCTGAGAACTTATCTGCTAATTAAAACAACTGTCTTTTGATTTAAAATGTATGAGAATAAGGGACTTGGAATTTTGTATCAAGCAGTTCTGGAAATGTAACCATGTGAAAATAAGCATAAATATCACACAACTGCACCCTATTAGTTCTTCAGACATGGAAATTATACTCTCAGAAGCATATAAATTAAAAGTCTAGTGTTGTCTGATGTAGTTTGTGATGTGCTCATTATGCTCATCACTACTACTGACTAAATGAAACTAAGTGATGTTCTCAATGCATGGAAATGAATAATTTTAGTCTTTGTTTCCCCCATAAAATTAATGTCTAGTAGCAGTTCCAAGGAAACCACATACAAGCAGGTGAACATGTGCTTGCACACGTGCACATATACAATCACCCATATTGACAGTGCAGTTCATGCTGTGCCTAAATTGTTTGCAAAGTATGGAAGCAATTACAGGAACAAATTCCGGTTCTCAATCTGCTTCTGTAAGAGGTCTGGCTCAGAGGCGCTCTGGAGTTATTTACGGCAGGAGCAAACAGAATGGCTTAACTATGCAGATAAACTTCTCATTCTTTTATGTGAGGCAGCAAAATAAACACCTTAACAATTCATGGTTCCCAGAGTGCATTAGTTAATTGGTCCAATATCATTCTAATTCTCCTCGTAGCTCATTGAATTGGAGCCTGTGAGCAGACAAAATATGTCTTTAGCTACTATGTACTTATTCCAGTGGCCCTATGGTTGATGGATGACTTTCTGATTTTTTGAAACAATGCCAGCCGAGGGCCTCATGGCGGCTGCACAGTGCCCGAGATCTCTTGTTGTGCTTTGGGGCACAGGGAGAGAGGGAGGGGGCTCTGCAGTACGAGGTCTGGCTCAGTCATTTTCAAAATCAATACTTGCTCTCCAAGCCTTGGATAATTTAGAGAACATAATTCAGAATTCTCCCTTTCAGCATGTATCCTCCATCAAAGGGGTGTTTTCATCCAGAGTCAGCACAATGCTTCTGTGACCCAGGAATGCACAGATAAGGTTAAAAAGGAAGAAAGAAGAAGTGCATTTATTCTCTCCTTCTCTGTCTTTCCAAGCATGTTTTGGACCCAGCATACGTGTGTTTCTATGCCTCATTGTGAATATTTCTATTTAGAACAGAGAACCTAAATTATGGTGTCTCATGGTATTACTTCATATTTAAGGCTTTTGGGGGGTGTTTTCCATTATAAACCCTTAGCCTAAGGGATGTCAGCCTCAGATAATTTATTCCCAGCAGGTCAGATATAGGATACAAAAATTTCAGCCCAAAGGCTGTTAAACTCTGCTTTTCACCTCATTTTAGAAAGTGCCATCAAAGTAGTGTTTTGTTGCAGTGATAAAATTTTGTGTTCCTGTGCACAGAAACAATAGATTTCATTTGCTTAAAAACCAGCATGACACCAATTATTTAATCCTTCAGACTCTATTCACTAGGTTGCTCTAAAAAAGGAGCCTCAGTGGAAAACATCTTGGTCATTTAAGTACAAAGAGCTTGAGATTTTATAGCAATTTTCCAATACTAATTACATTTCACACTATCTATCATATGCATGGCTTGCAAAACCCTATTGATTTTAATGGATACTAGTGCATTGGGAACAGGTTATTTTATGACATGTTATGTTATAGAACCTTTGTGAAATACCTGGATCTTAAAATGTGGGCATAGATATACTCTCAATTATCCACAAGTGGATTATCCACTTGGTCTATTACCCACAACATATTTAAAATTAAAGCTGCTGTCATTAGGTGACTCAGTAGCCCAAGGCCAATTTCTATCATCAATTTTCTGTGCTTCTGGAATGCAAACTCATTTCAAAAGCCTTTGCTAACATGATTAGTAGGGATGTACTTTTGAAATTGTTGCCAAAAATGTAAAAATAAAAGACTCGTGAATTATGTCTTATTTTGAATTATCTTTGTTACAAATGCCTTCCTTTAGCAGGAAAAATCAAGAGACCAATTACAAACATAGGCTCATAGACATGTTGTAAATGTAAAGTATCCTGAGAAATAAGCATAGTCTTGTACTGTCTGTAAATGATTGTTTAAAATAGTTCAGGCTGAAATGCCACCTGCTCTGTGGAGCCTTCCTGCATTTTGCCCTTCAGAATTGTTCACCTCTCCCTCTGGGGCAGCCTTGAGTAGACAAACGAGAGCATAGGCTTTGAAATTAGAAAGAGCCTGAATTCTGATTCTATAACTTATTAGCTGAGTGATCTGGAAAGAGTACTTAACCTTACTGAATCTCTCTTTCCTTATATTTAAAAATGGCCTTAATGATCTCTACCATAATAACACAATATATGTTAATTCCATAGCATGTTGTTTGGCAAATAGCATGAACTCAATATATGGTTGTTCCTTTCCTGTTCCATATCTATTTTTCATTAGATTCTGAGTTCCTTGGAAGCAGCGGTCATATTTAATTCATGTTTGAACCCCACAGTGTTTAGTAAATTATCTTATATGTAGGATTTAATAATATTTGCTCAATTAAAGTGTGAATTAAAATTGTCTTTTGGTTTTATATCTGAAATAAGTTAAATTTTCAAATTTCCACAAATGTGTTAAAGTTATTTTGCTATTAATTTCATAGAAAGAATGAACGCTAGATCAATATTTTCATATATAAATATCAGCAATCAGGCATAAGTTTTCTCTTAAGTAAAAAATTTATCCTAAGAATATCATTAACATATGTACATGACTGTATTATATATGTGTATATAATACACACATATATGCATAATGTGTGTATTATATATGTATGAAGAACAAATACCAGCTAACATTAACAACAGGAAAGACTCCTTAGCAAATTCACAAATTGTTTTATTGCTTTTAGAGCTATTCTCAAGGCTACATGTTGAAACAAGAGTTTTTCCATAATTAAAATAGCATATATTTTAAATTTATTATGTTTTTCATTTTTCAGTTGGGAGCACAATACAACAAAGCTTCCATAGACTTATAATCTTAGTGAAAGCAAATGTCCTCAGTGTAATAAACAATTAATTAATCCTGAAAAATCAGAGATTTTTTTCATTGTGTTACTTAGCCATGAACTTCAGCTTTCTCTTTTCATATGTGTCCAACTGAAGTAAGCACCGCAGTCATTCCTTAGATGTTTATTTTGCACCTTCTCTGTCCATGGTACTGAGTGGTTCCTGTGCCGTGGATCAAATATTACAGTGAAGTCAAGCTGGGATAATTATGCTTACATCACTGAGTGCTGGGCTTGGGTGACTGGAAATGTAACAGCAACATCATTCTTTTCAATGTATTTATTTGTTTACTTTTGAACTACATGCTCATTTTATTTAAAAACTATAATTATAGAACTAATATAAACTTATAAATATTGTAGAAATATATAATCTAGAAAGTTCGTCATTTATTTCAGCAACCATACTTTTATTTAGGGTTCATTGATGCTAAAAGCAAAATGGACTGAGAGAACTCCTGGATATAGGTTATGCTTCAAATTTGTAACTATATTGTGCAAATATTTGTATGTGAATCTTTGTAAAGAAGCATTCATGTTTGCATCTCTTTCCAACATCTGTGCATTTACATCAGCAACAAAACACCAGAGGAATTTGGGCTTTCCCTACTAAAATGTTTCTTAGTTACCTTGACATTTTGGGTAATTAGATTGAAGAAGATGTTCCACTTTATTTCAGTAATGAGAGATATTACCTGAAAATTGTTACATTCTTTCTCACCAACACAGTTCTAATGAAAAGGACAAATAACTGGGACTCTCTTCATTGCCTGCATGCAACAGCTTAAATACATAAGTGCATAGCAACAATATGTGAATAACATATCAAAATAAATATATTCAAGTGCAGTTGATTGAGTGGGTTGTGTGGGGTCAGTGTCATGAATGGGGGTTAATTTCTGTTCAGTCAGGTGAGGTACAAATGGATCAACTTTGCTGGAAAATGGTTCTAATCGTGGCTGAATGGTCTAGTTTCCTGTGGGATACAAGCAGCCTATTATTTCATGTTTTTTTTTTTTTTTTTCTTTTTGCGGTATGCGGGCCTCTCACTGCTGTGGCCTCTCCCGTTGCGGGGCACAGGCTCCAGACGCGCAGGCTCAGCGGCCATGGCTCACCGGCCTAGCCGCTCCGCAGCATGTGGGATCCTCCCGGACCGGGGCACGAACCCGTGTCCCCTGCATCGGCAGGCGGACTCTCAACCACTGCACCACCAGGGAAGCCCTATTTCATGTTTTAAAAGGCTTGTTCAGGTTGGACCATTTGTATGGGAATCAATACAACAGAGGATGGGGGAAATCATCAAAGACCACACCAGGTGTACCACTGAGGCCAGGTCCATGTGCCCATAATTTCTCCGGTAATCCAGGAGACACAATCTGTTTTTGTCTGGCATCACCAGGAGCTAGATGGTCCAGTTCAATACTGTAGGCTTCACTTCATTACTGATAAGATGATTCAAGGTGGGAACAAGAGCTAGCAGCCCTTTGGCTATCTGACTCTTCGTAAGCCATGATTGAAGTGAATCAGTCAGGAGGAAACCAAGTCATTCCTCAGTGAATTTGGGCCAACCAGAATAGCTGTCTGGAAAAGGCAAGCTGCTACATGTGTCTTTGTAAGTGATCTAGATTCCCCTGCTTAAATTAGTCAGAAATGTGCAGGATCCTCTGGCTGTGTGTTGGAGTTATAAAGGAATGAGGCAGATTTACCACCGTAGGTTGTGAAAATAACTTCTTGCTCACCTATTTGCAAATTTGCTTATAATGAGTTATTTTAGTCTTAGGGGCATTTGTATAAAATTATGATACGTACAAAATAGGATTCTTTTTTCAGACACCTAAGAAAGAGCCCCAAATCACAGGTATTGAATTACTGGGATTTCACTAGGCTTATGTCTGAATCATTTGAGTCCAAAGATAGGTTTACAGTGGTCAAGTTTTCTATGAACGAAATACATAAGCCATGATATTTTTTCAAATATAGTTAAGTTTTGCAAAAGCCAAATAAAATTTAGTAACACCCTAACTGGTACAGTTTTCTCATACCCTGATTTCGCTAGGTAATGGCCTCTTTCTCCACTGTATGTGGCTTGGGATCTCACTTACGTTTTCAGTACAGTAAAATCTACCAAACCTATCGGACTTCAATAAAAGTTGATTCTAATAGAAGTTCTAGGTCCCCTGGCTGGAATGGTCTTTTTGGTTCCGTGAAGTAGCATGGAGCTGCACAGCAAAGTAACCTCTTACAAATCAATCCTCCAAGTTTTCTCCAGACGTGTGTACTGGAATGAGTTTTGATGCGGTTGGACTTTCTGTCCAAACAGTGAGTATTACTTTTGAGCTGCAGACCTATAGAAAGATGACCTAGGGAAAATGAGTTAATGTTCCTGATCCAGTCTTCAGTATCCATCACACACATACCTTATGGCTATTAGTAACTGCAAAAGAGAAATCCTAGCCATTTGGCTCCAAACTTATCTGAACATGAATCCAGTGTAGGGACTACATCTGAGGGCAGTGACAGGAAGGAAGGCCACAGACCATACATTCCTAACAATTCTGCTCTGCAGATTCTTAGAGGCACCTTTTTGGTGAAGTCATTCACTACTGAAGATTTATTATCAAAAATTTTCAAAAAGAAAGAATAGAAAAGCAGCCTGTTAAGCATTTGCTTGTGTTCTGAGATTATTTATGAGATAGAGAGGCAAGACATGAAAAACCTGATCTGTGTCTATGGAAGAAGTAATCAGTTTTGTGAGAAACTCTATGAAAAGTTAGGAAGTAAATAAGTGCTAAGTTAAAAAGAGATAATTTATTAAATTTTGTTGAATTGTCTAAAACATCGCTTAGATAGGACTGTATAGGACAAATTGAGTTAAGCTGGCTTTTAAAAAAATCTAGAGGTATTAATTTTTTATGTCTATTGTAATTTGATAGCATTTAAATTTCTACCTTTATCAAAATTCATCTACAATGATCGTATAAGTGTATAACAAAATTATTTTAAGGAACTGGACACATTCATTTTTTTCTCTTAGAGATTACTTTGTATTTTATACATCTCCATTATTTTTCCTTAAATGAATCTGCAATTCTTATATTCAAGTAGGAAACTGCTTCTAAGCCTCTCCATTTTGTGCTATAAGAAAAACTGAAATACATTCTGGTGTCCACCCCACCTGCCCCACAGCCCAAGTCACTTCGTGGGCCTCATATCTCTTAAACCACCTGCTAATCATAACAATTGCTAATTTGAGCCCTTTTTAGTCACTTCTGGTGACTGACAATGCCATCGAGTTTGCAATGGCCATGTGGTCAGTCCCTCAACCATCCTAGCAGGCTGCTGCTGCTGTGCCTTTAGCTGGGGTCTCCATTGTTCTCCCAGCCTCTGCTGACCATAAGCAATTCCTTCTTCCCTAATCTCGGGGGATCTGCTTCTTTCACAATGGGGGTAGGGCCGTTTGCTTTGTGTGCAAGATAATCTTCCTTAGAATTGTTCACATATGCAAACATACACATAACAAAACCTGACTCTGGATGTAGAAGGATATATGTATTTGTATATGGGTACACACATATACACACATACATTTTAATATTAGCTACAATAATCACTTGTCAATCCTGTCTAATTATTTTTAAGTCACTCAGTAATATCTATTAATTTCAATTATTTGGGTTTCTCCTTGCCTTGATTTTAAATTGATTTTTTTTTCTTCTTACACATGGCAATGGAGATTTTAAACATTACTAAGTCCTCCTTCATTTTAAGTTTCTTGAAGCCCCTGTATACCCTGCCTATGCCTCAGGAACATATTTTGGGAATGAATTGGAGATGGAGGTAGATGCATGTCCCTGGCTGGGATGAATGATTAGGAATTGAGGAATTGATCATTTAAACTCAGCAGGCCTGATTTCTACTAGGGAGCATCCCTTGGTTGAATAGCAGATAAAATTTACTGGATTTCCATGTCTGAACCCTTGCAATAGCACTGTGTACTCCACTTTGATGGATTTAAAGCTGGTCATTATGTTACAGGGCAAGTTGTAGCAGGAATAAAAGCAGGTCATTTAAACTAGCCATTTTAATCAGGAGACGACGTTACTCTGTTATCATTAAAGCTTGCCATATGCCATAGAAAGGGATAGAAACATACTCTTGATTTTTAGGGCAGATTAAAAAACCCTGATTTTGTAAGGAGACAAAGTAAGTAATCCAATAATATATATATTTGAAATATTTCTCTGCCTCAGTAAGCAAGGCGGGCTTTGTACACTCCCTTTGGGATTGTGTCCCTCCTTTCCTGTAAAACGCTGAAGTAAATTAAAAAGCGAAAAACCCCTGCTGTGTCATTTTGGTGGTTCTGCTGGGCGCAGTAATGCTCCCAGGCTGCCGAGCACATCGAGAGCGCCCCCTAGGCGTTGACACATGACACGGCAGGAGGAAGCGGCGGCTGATGGATAACTGGCTGCGTGTATCCGTGTCCAAATGCACAAGCAACGCCGGGTCAGCAGCTCATAAAGTGACTGCTCTCTGTGCCCATTGTCTGAGGGTGGGCTTGCAAGTGTCTCCACTTTCTACAGCAGTTTCAGATCAAGGCAGCTGATCAGGGTGCCTTTCTTTGTGTCCTTAGCACAAAATTGCTGTGGAGAATGATGTTGAAATTAAAATGAAACATGTTGGCTTCCAGTGGTCCAGGTTGGCCGTACTAAGGCTTTAGGCACATGTTCTGTGGTTCATCCTGTGCCTCCTTGTGCTCTGTAATTTTACTGGCCCTGGCGTCATCTGGACGGGAGGGCCCCACTCTGGACATCTTCCTGCTGGGCAAGGTTGTCTGCCCTGCAAAAAGCATGAATGCCTCTTTAAACTTGTGGTCTAAGACCCGAGAAAGCTACCTACGAGTAAGGAGAAGGTTGCTGGACTCAGAAACCAAAGGTTCCAGTGTTACTTCTGGCTCTGTTGTTTGTGAGCTGTGTGACTCTGGGCAAATCACTTCACCTCTCTGAGCTTCAGGCTTGTTCCTCTATAAAAGAAAGGGATTTGATCAGATATTCTCTATGTTTAAATCCAGTTATAAAGTCTGTTTTTGACCTCAATACTGAAAATTTTTGTTTTAAACTTTGCCAAACAGGTCAATATAACACTTTACAGAATTCTTGAAAGATACAAATTGGTCAAAAGAACAGAGTGTATTTGTTTTGGGGGGTCAGATCTACTGTCTGCAATGAACAAAAAGTCAATTAGATCAACTACGTGGCATCTTCATAACCAACTTGAATTGCCATTTGATGTTGGTCACTCCTCAAAGGTGGACCAGTTGTCCAAATTGAGCAACTTGCCCCCATTCTGGCTGTAACTTTCTGCCCATATTTATCAGCTGCCGCGTTGATCCAAATGGTGGTGCTTTCAGCCCTTCTTTCATCCCTATTGGCCAGTTGCCTGATCACTGATGGACAAGTGGTCCTCCATTCATGGAGTCACTTGTGGGCAGCTTCTGTAGGTTGGTAGCTCCTGGAGTCAGTTTTCTTTGCGGTCAGCTCATCAGTCGGTACTTGTTTATACAGCTGTCTGTGAAAGACTTGTTTTTGTTTGTGGAAGCTGCTCTGATGCAATCAATTGAAGGAGAGGGGCCTGTATACCTGTCTGGGTGGGGATAACAGGGAACTCACCCAGGGGTTGTTTTTGGTGGGGCTGGGGATGCAGGCCAAGGTAAGAACAGAGGTGGTGAGTGCCTAATGCCTCAACAATATGACCAGTTTGCGATTTTGGAAAAGCCACACAGCCACCTTCCTATTCAAGGGCGGTAATTTGTCTTTCTAGTGATAATAATGATAATAGTTATTAATATTTTATTAATAATAATAGAAGTCACTCTCCCTTTCTCAGTTAAAACTCCACCCTTATCTCTCAAGCCTCTGTTGTTTTGCCCAACTGGTCCTTTTCCCTGAAACATGTGAACTTGTCTTGCTGGCAAGGTCGCAGATCAAAGCTATTCTGAACAGGTATTCTGAACACTTTCAGCAGCCTCTGACATTGCAATGATATTTTTGTTATTTAATCAGGACTGATAGTAAGATGATAGACATTGGCATGGCTATACAGTTGTTAAAATATTGAACTATTTATGTTCTGGTTGGTAAACAGCTGCATCATGGGCCCTCAGATTGCCCCCCATTGCCCTGTACCACCCTTCCTCAAGCCTCCCCAGGTTTCAGCAATCAGCACTTAAGACTTGCCTATCAAGGGTGGGAATCACTGGCACCCAAAAGTCATGGCCAGCCTTTGCTAAGTGGCTGGTGCCTGAATCTTATAGGCTGTTGATTATTTGTAATATTACTTAAGCTGTATTTATTCTCATATTTGTTTCTGCCATTAGACTGTGAGTCTTATTTCCAGTGCCAAAACCATGTGGCACTTGGAACTAAAGTGGTTAATGAAGTGGGTTTTTTGAGTGTTCTTTTATGTACCACACTCTGGGCTAGGTGATTTACATACATGACAAAAAGTTGTTAATAGTATTAATTTCTATTTTATTCACATTATTCTATAAGACTCAAGGAAGGATACCACACAGTCTTGTGTTGTAGATGTCAAGACTTTTCTTGCCGGTGAAGTTAAATTGTCCTAGAAGAGGATGAGCTCTGAGAAATGGAGGGAAAGAAATGGTTTAACTGGGTATGTGTGGTGGGGTGGGGGGGTGGTGAGCAGCAAGGAGTCATGCGTTACTCCCATGCAGCATCCCAAGTGGGGCAAGCTTTCCCATGCGTGCTACCTTGATGTTGGGAGGTAGGCAGAATATGGTGATTATTGAACTCTGAGAGCATGGCCTTTTGTGGTGGGTAATCTGGGTACCCTCACTGGCACAGAAGAAGCCAAGCTTACTGTTGTTAAATATCCTACATGGTCCTGGACAATGAAACCTCAGGAATGATAATCATGGGCTGGGGTTAGAAGATCTGCCCCTGTTCTCTGGTGCCACAAAAGCCCCACGTTCTTCTCTAAACCCAGAGGGGAATTGAAAAAAGAACACCAGTGATGACTGAGGTTGAATTTCTCTGCACTGTAGAGAGTAGGGCCTTAGAGCCTAATTTGAGATTTGATTTAGAAAAATAAAGTAATATGACATTTCTTTTATCAATATGGCAAATTCATACCAGTAACATATATTATTTCAAGAAATAAGTAATTAGGTTTGAATCTACAGCTCACTTGCTACTATTGGGCCTTTGGGATATAAGCTTCCCCCTTTTATGGCAAGGACTTTTGGTTAACTGGTCCTTTGGGGGTAAATTTTAGGTGCATGTGGTCAATACTTGTAAAGTTGTCATGTGGTTCTGTATTTTTCTGTTTTTCTTTTTAAATCTTTAGGAAAATTATTGTAAATCCCTTAAATAACCTCAGTTGTTAAAAATGTCACATGGATATCAGATCCCAAACCTAATATTTGACTATGAAACTTGATTTAAAAGCTGCAATTTCTTGGCCATTTCTACAGAATTGCATGTTTAGTGAAAAATTATTTAAGCTCAATATATCATAGAATCAAAATAATTCTTTCCAGGACCCTGTGTCTGTCAAGTAGATGATCCTTTTTTTTTTTGCGGTACGCGGGCCTCTCACTGTTGTGGCCTCTCCTGTTGTGGTGCACAGGCTCTGGACGCACAGGCTCAGCGGCCATGGCTCACGGGCCCAGATGCTCCGCGGCATGTGGGATCATCCCGGACCGGGGCACAAACCTGTGTCCGCTGCATCGGCAGGCAGACTCTCAACCACTGCGCCACCAGGGAAGCCCTAGATGATCCTTTTGGTTACGTGTAGCTTTTGTTTGGCTCAATTTGACTCATAATATGAGCATGGATATATCATTTGGGGAAGTGTGTGTGGCTGTATCATGTTCTTGTTATGATTTTTTTTTTTGAAATTGACAATATCCAGGAATTAAAGTGATCAATTTGGGACAACTATAGAAAGCAGTCTCTACTTCAAGTCACAATAATACCTTATATAAAAACTCCTTTACTATTACTAAGAACCTTCACACTAATTCTGAGAAATAATCATGGCAGGTAATATTATACCCATTTCTCAGACAAATAAACCCAAAACTCAGGTAGGTTAAGTGATTTTGGATAATGATACAGAACTAAAGAAAGTAGTAGAGTTAGGCTGGGAGAAGACTTGGTTTTCTTATTCTTTCTCTGGTTCATGTCACTCTAATGAACAGGTTATAGGGAATATAGGGGTCATATTGTCTTGGCAAGGAGCTAAGTGACATTGGGGCCCATATAAGGTCCATGCAAGTCATTGAGCACCTATTCCAGGCACAGGCTTAGGAGGGCAGCAGTGTGGGAGATTGCAAGTCCTGGAACTCATTTGAAACATGGGCAGAGCAGTGCGCAGACATGGATTGGCCCAGCATGATGTAATGAAGTAAACCATACCCTTTTCCAAACAGGCTCTGTTGCTTCCAGGGAATGTCTCATTTCTGTTGTTCACGTGTTTCTCCATTTTCCCTTGGACTTTAGCTGTTTCTTCAGTCTCTTCACAAAGGGGATTCTACAGAAGAAAGAATGGCTCATGTGCAACCTTTGTACAGTGTAGAAGACACAGAGAAGAAACATGGCACAGTTAGAGTACAGGGTCAAGGATGGAGGGCTGCTAGAAATGCATGTAGAGGTAGCTTCCTGTTTCTCCCTTGTACTCATTCTTCACAGGCTCTTTGTGTCAAAGAGGACACAAGTGCAACTTTAGGAGTCAACCTCAAATATCAGCACCAATGGCTCTGAAGGAAAACCTAGGACTCATTGTGCAGAGATAATGTGGCCAAATATGGCCACAGCTTTCCTGGTAGGTTACCTGGCACTTTGGGTTGCAGTTTTACCAACATAGAAACATAGCTTCATAATGGTAGAGTGAGAATCCTGGACATAGTGTAGTACGGTGAATGAAAGCACAGATTTTTTATTCATGTTGGCCTGGATTTAAATTCCTTCTCTGGCATATAGTAGCTCTATGGTCTTAGGAAGTTTTCTTAACCAATTTTTTTTTTTTTTTTTTTGGTACGTGGGCCTCTCACTGTTGTGGCCTCTCCCGTTGCGGAACACAGGCTCCGGACGCGCAGGCTCAGCGGCTATGGCTCATGGGCCCAGTCGCTCCGCGGCATGTGGGATCTTCCCGGACCGGGGCACGAACCCGTGTCCCCTGCATCGGCAGGCGGGCTCTCAACCACTGCACCACCAGGGAAACCCTCTTAACCTCTTTTTGTCTCATTTGCCTCATCTGTAAAGTGGGGATAATAGTGACTACCTCACAGAGCTGTTGGGAGGAACAAATGAGAGGATGTACGTAATGTACTTGGCATTGTGCTTGACGTGTAAATGCCCATCATCACCGCTGTAAGAGTTCGGGTTTACCTCATTGGAACTGAGACTAGGAGAATAGGCTACATTTAAAGCACCCCTGGTTACAGTTATAGTGATTACAGGAAAAAAACGAAAGGACCAGAGGACAAAAGAGGAAAGGGGGAAAGGAATAAAGAGCCACAAGCTATTCTCTAATCCTGCATTCACTTTTCCAGTACATATACATGTCTATAATGGTGAGTTGAGCCTGTCCCCTTTACACAAGCTGATAAGCTTTAAACCTTTATGGTTCCCACTAGGAAAGATGATGGTGGGAATGATTCTGTGATTCTTTTTGACTTGGACATGAGTTAGGATTTGCTGCGAGGACACTTCTGCCTTTACCACGACATTAGTCAAGCCATATATACAAAAACATCCCCCAAAGACCATATATATGATCTTTCCAGATTTACAAATCTCCTTTAAAATTCAAAAATATCCCCGAGAAATAAGCAGAGGAAGCATCATTATCTCCATTTTATGCATGGAAAACTTATGTGTAAAGAGAATAAAGCATGGGAAGTTGCCTAGCATGTAGTAGATGCTGATTTCCTTTGCCATCAATCTACTGAGAAATGGCAGAGCCATTTTCCGAGGAGTGGCAGCTCAAGGACTAACAGGACACTTGGCTTCTGGTCTGTGCTCTCTCACAGATGTCTTAATTTTGGATTAGGAGGACACTTTTTTTTGAATGGTAGATCATTGAGACACAGATCCCTTCTGGTGGTCTGGGGTGTTCATACCCTCTTCAGGCCCTTTTCTTATTCTAGCCCAAGTTCCTGTGGAATATGGGGTCCCTGGTCTCAGATAGAGCACTGGTGTCTTTAATATTACACAGTGTATTACAGATGCTTTTTTCTGAGTTTGAAATGGCATCAGACTTGCATGAGATTTCTCACTCAATTGCTAGGTGGTTCATGAGCTTACAGCCCAGAAACTTCTTGGAAGTACCTTTAATATGAGTGCTGTAATGTGTGGGCAGTCATATAGACTGATATGAGCTGGAAGTTAACCAAAGTGAGTAAATGAGCTGGATCACTCTGACTTGGCCGTGTATAGGACAGGACGTAGAGGTTTCTCCCAGCAGAGAAGGCTCTTATTTATTGTCATTAATTTTTCTCCTTCACCCCCATGAATACATTGGATACAGGATTAAGCATTTTCCTGCTTACACTGAGAGTTTTATCTGCAAAAGAGAAAACATCATGAAATGGCATAAACCTTAGAAATCTATATTTTGTTTGAAGAATTCTAAGTACTTCCCTGAACTTGGAGGTCTGATGCGAAAAGAAAGGGTTGCCTAAAAATAGATTTGTCTGGCAAACTGACTTGAAAGTTCTGTACTGCTTCCTTTTGCACAGGTCAGATTTCCACAGCCAGGCAATTTTCCAGACAAGGCTGACCTCATGCTCTTCCTCACCCTGTGTTTTCTGTGGCCTTGTTATCCAGATAACTTCTTCTTTTCTCCAC
Source organism: Aethalodelphis obliquidens (assembly GCF_003676395.1). Classification (NCBI taxonomy): domain Eukaryota; kingdom Metazoa; phylum Chordata; class Mammalia; order Artiodactyla; family Delphinidae; genus Aethalodelphis; species Aethalodelphis obliquidens. Next base: position 1,027,320 of record NW_020837970.1, read on the forward strand.
TTCCCTCTGGCCTCAGGCTTCCACATTATCTCAGGGAGAAGCTCTCATTTGGCTGGCAAGCCTTTGAGAATAAATTGATGAAGAAGAGGAGGTGGAGGTTTCCACAGGACCTCCATGGAGTCTTGAATAGTGCTGGGGGCTGATTCTACCTTGATTCCAAAAGCCACTGCTTCCTCCTTTGGCTTTTGAAAGAGTGATGGAACTTCCATTTATTTTTCTTTCTGTAACATAAAATATTCATTTATTTAATCATTAGTCCATACGTTTTATATATATATATTTATATATATATACTTATATATATTTATATATATGTATACTTTTATATATATGTTGAGCAGCTACTTTGTGCCAGGCTCTGATGACACAAAGTTTACTGAGGCTAAATTTCTGTGTTCTAGGAGCTCATTATCCAGTGTATTGTAGAACTCACTGTTCCCTTCATTGTAGGGAGTGACCTTTTTTCCTGTTCCTAGGCTTTGATCCTCTCACTACAAGCTCTCTCCCTGTCTCACATGGCCAGGTCATATACAGCCTCCAAGATTAAGCTCTTTGTTGCTCTTCTTCCAGGAAGCTTTTCATGGTCACTCCTACTCCGCACCCTCCTCTGAAGACATGTAATATGTTTCTTTGCACGGCTTTTAGTTCTACGTGTATCACATAGTTATTTATGTATATGCCAATAATCCTAAACTATAATCCGGTTTATATGTAATAGGTGCTCAATTAATGTTTGTTGAATGTTGGACAAATATTTCTATCTTCCATTTCTCTAAAAGCTGCCTTCAGCTGAAGTGAGGTTGAATGGCTGCCAGAAAAAGACAAATTAGGTTAGTCCAAGGTTAGTGAAATGAAAATTTTAGGAGTGACAGCATCACACCCCTTTATGGCTGTGCTGCCAATCCTATGCATAATAGTAACAGTGGTATGTTGTATCATGGCGTCTGAAAGGGGAAAGAGGTAATATGTAAAATGGCTTGCCCATATCCCCTGGAGAAATGAACCAGGTCCATAAATACAATACAATTCCAGTTAACCAAGCAGAAAGATATAGTCTTCTGGTAAACTGTTAAGCAAAAAATCCCTTCTTGTTTCATTTCTTGTTGGAAATTTTGCCAAAATGTCCACTTCTGTGGCTCATGAAATACATTAGAGGGGCAATGCTGCTAACTGAGGTCTTGCATTACATTTGGCTCATCATTTTAAACTTTAGTTACGATTGTGCTATATCATGGCCATAGATATAAAAGGTATAGGAGATTGGGTTGCATTTATATTGACGCAGGCTAAATCTTTTCAGATTTTATTTCTTTAATGAAAATTTCTGGTATCTTGTTCTGTGTGAGACTTGCTAAAGGAATACTGGTATTAGAGAGAATTATGTCTGAGTCTCACTTCTTTCCTTTCTTTGGGAACTTGGATGTGTCTAAGAGTCACTTTCCTCATCTATAAATGGGAGCAATAATAGCCTCATTTTCTCTGTAGGTTATTATATGGATTAAATGAGATACTATACAAAATGCACAGCCTGGCACAGAGTGCCCAGTGAATATTACCTTTGATAATGACAGTAATAATGAGGATATAGTCTGTATGAGTTTCCTAGGGCTTCTGTAACAAGTTGCTGTGCACTAGGTAGCTTAAAATAAAAAAAAAAATCTTTCACAGTTCAGGAAGTCACAAGTCTGACTTGTGACTTCAAGTTCAAAGTGTCAGCAAGGTTGGTTCCTTTTGGAAGCTCTGAGAGAGAAACCGTCCCATGTTTCTGTCCTAGCTTGTGGTGGTTTCCAGCAATCCTTGGTGTTCCTTGGCTTGTAGATGCATCCCTTTAATCTCTGCTTCTGTTTTCACATGGCATTTTCCTCTCCATGTGTCTCTCTCTGTCTTCTCTTCTTATAAGGTCACCAGTCTCTAGATTTAGGGCCTACCCTAATCCAATATGACCTTGTCTTAATTACATCTTCAAAGACTCTACTTCCATAAGGTCACATTTGAACACTATGGGTAGACAGGAATTTGGGGGGATACTATTCAACCCACTACATAATCATAAAAACAAAATGAGGATATAGTCATAAAAACAAAGTTTTAAAACATTTGGCTGGCAAAGGGCTCTAATTAGATGGGTCATGGCCAATATAAGTTTATTTAGAGTAGCTATTGGGACTTCCCATGGATTATATTTTATTGACAAGGTCCAGTTCTCAACTTTTCTGTTGTTAGGTAGGTCTGTACGGCCTTAGAAAAATGGATAATTCATGAGGAAAATGGTGTTTTCCTGATTTACTCAGGTTATGATTTAGCCTTCCTCATTTCAGTTGGCTTGTGCTGTATCATCAGAGAAATGGAAGTTTTTGGCTAATGAGAGCCTCTAGTTAATGGGCAGTATTCAGGCATCTCACTTGTGACCAATTCAGGAAGAATTTTAAGCACAGTGAAATTCATGATACATGACACACTGATGAATGTAATATTGGTCCTGTACAGTGACTCAAAAGGGTTCCAGGGTTATGCTTTAGGGTAGTAATTTTGAGCAACAGTTATAACTATAGTAGAAATATGTGGATGATGGCTAATAGAAAATTCCCAGTAACTGGTTGCCAGACTAGAAGGGAATAGCTGTTTTTATCTTCACTTATAAGTTAATAATAAGTGAATTGGCATAAATTAGGCTCACCCTTTTTGCTTTATACTTCTATATCTCTGTTTGTGCCTTGGCTTCTGGGCAGGGGTTGTGGATGCTATATCAGAAACCAGGGGAGGATTCTCCCATGATTTGAGGACAAGCACAGCCCTGAGAATTCCTTCTCTCTGTCCATGTGATCTCCAAAGATGATTCACTCATTCCAGAGGAAAAAACATTATCTTCTCTAAAAGTATAAGATTTAATGCTTTAATGCTTATGCAATGGTTGAGGTGCTTAGATGAAATGCAATATAGAAATGCAAAACAATACTCATTGGGATTTCAAACTTTAATTTCTTTACTAAATTATATTTATTGGCCAAGTCCTGCCAGGACCATTAGAATTAAGATTGTATTGTGTTTTTTATATTTTATATTTTATATTTAAATCTCTATTTTCAAGTGCTTTTGACATACAGTGTATGTTTTCACTCCAGAGGGGATTTTATTTTAAACGAAATGTGAGGGAGAAAAAAAAAAACCCAATTGCACATCTTTTACTTAAGGGAACCAAATAAAAGAAGTTAGTGTTTTCAGAGCATATTTTGTACCTATGTAACTTAAAAATGAGATTTTTTTTAAAAACAGGATTTTTTGTTGTTTTTCACATTATTACAACTTTATATTAGGATTTGGGATATGAAAGCAAGGGAGGGATTAGTTATTCAGAGGGGGAAACAAAGTCAACAGAAATGACCAGTCTGGAATAATTAATGTTGTCACAGATATATTATGCTGCAAATATCTTTGTTGATTCCTAGTATGAGTGTGGTTTAGTTCCATAGGTTCTTGCTCTATAGATTTCCTTGTGGCTCTTTCAAATCTCTTCATTTTAGCTTCTTATCATTGAGGATGCTGGCCTAAGATCAATAACTTTAGCATAAGTCCAGTGATCTGGGAAATTTTAGTTTGAATTTAACCCACCCCAAAGGAAGGGTAGAATGTTCTCTGAATATATTCTTCACACATTTAAGTTCAAAGTTTTCCTTTTAAAACTACACAGAAAATAGAAAATAAGTCTGTTAGACTCCAAAGACAAGATTTCGTCTAAAAATGTCTGGATTCTCCATCCTTTGAGGGCATTTAAATTCAGATACAAGGCTTATGTGACAAGGAAGGTTGCAAACCCAGGCTAGTTATAATTTGTCTCTGTTTCTAACACCTTTGCCCTAAATAATCCCACAGAGCTGAACTTACATACCCTTCAAATATAGGAGAAATGAGCTCATTAAACTTTAATTGTCAACATGCTGCATCTAATTATAATGTGTCTTGTCTTAACTCATGACTGCTGTGTAATAAACTCAATTACTTTGGTTTTCTTTTCTATTTATATAAACTTGTTTCCAGGGAAAGCAGAGTTGCAAACTCCCATAAACAAGGGAAATGAGTAACACTTAATTTCCAAATCATGACCTCACTAGAGCATATGTGTACATGTGTGTGTGCATGTGTGTGTAAAATTTGTTATTCTAAGGAGAAAGGCAACACCTGTATAATTAGACCACCCTCCCTTGGGCCCCAAGGGTGTCCCAATAAAGAAAATTTCATACATTGATGTGCTTCCCATCTCTTCATTTCTTTGTTCTATCACCCTGTTGTTAATAACACCCTGCAGCAAAAAAATGTTTGTGAAGCTAAGAGCTGTCCAGATAAGAGAAAAGGTCATGATCCCCCTCCTGCGTGTTCATCAGCAAACGAACACCAATCTGAAAGTAAGAGAATGCCTGTCAATATGGAGTGGGCAGGCGGCAGCATACCATCAAATTGAAGGTAGTGGAATGCTCACACAGTTGTACTGAGCTCCAACCTTAACCCAAAATCAATAATCACCAAAGTATTACAATATGAACTGACTGAATCATAGCGGGCAGGGGTGAAGGGAGTGGACATATGTGTGAAGATTTATAAATGCTAAAAGTGAGGAACGTAGTATTTCTCATCATCTTCAGATTTCTAAGATGCGTGTATTACAGACAGTTAAGGGTATAAAACGGATTTGGAGAGCCTAAGGCATCCCCGTTTTATTAATGTGTAGTGTGGCAGGTTTCTTAAATAAACTTCTACCTCAATATAATGGTGAAAATCTGCCTGCTTGATTTCAGGCCCGAAATTTGACTGCAATGAGTAATATTAACTCATGTATATTTTATTATTATTGCCTTTGATAATTGTATAAAGAGTGTATGTGTCATAGGACAAATGTCTTTCTTATGATGGAGAAGAAAAATCCTTATAAACTAGATTTTTTAAAGAACTGAGTGAAGAGTCATTGCTTTTTTCCAGATTGGTTTAAACAAATTGCCTTTCCTTTCGCCCCTGGAATTCTTTGCTTTGAGGTGTTTTGTGAGAAAACCCCCCTCTTCCAGGAAGACTTCTGAGATCCAGTGGAGATAAGAGAAGGATTTTCCCATCTGCTGGCCTAAATACTGTCTGCCCTCGGGGAACAGGGATTAATCTAATAGAAGAATTGAATAATATACAATAAAAATATAAGATTTCAAAGAAAAATGATACAAAACGTACATATTTATAGACTGCTTCCTATAGGTATATTTGTCACCCCACTGTTTATTAATTCCTGAATAATAGTTCTTTTGGGAGATGGTGAAATACAGCAACAAAACTATAAAACATATAGTTAGAGTAAATGTATTTGATAATAATGAGAGTTTTACCTTTTGCACTTTCCTTTTAAAAGTGGGAATATTTTACCCTTTCTAGTAATCCACTTGATATCATTATTTTCTGTTTTGTCTATTTGTCTTTCTATGTGTGTATTTATGTACCTATGTATGTATGTGTCTATCTATATATGAACGTATGTATCTATCCATGTATGTATATATCTAAAGTATCTATGTATTTATGTACATATGTGTGTATGTATCCGTCCATGTAAATATGTATATGTGTATGTATATATGTATCTATCCATCTCTGATTTCATATACTTGTGCTGCTAGTGGCCTAAGAATTCCAGCATCGGGGACTTTTCTGCCAGCCATCTTATAAGCAAACATCTAGGCTCTCGCTCCTCCCAACATTCAGCCTTAGATAAAAATTTAAGAACATTGGATGAAATTAAACATTCATGTTCTATAGGTTTCTGTCAGATAGCTTAGCTAGACCTTAAAAACAGAACTGAGAGAAGGCTCTTTGCCTGTCTTGATGTTTTGATGTGCCTGACCATTCATAGAGTTTAGTTAGTTGATGGAAAATCCCACCTTGAAATTCTCTCTTAATTATTACTTCTCTTACATCTCCAGATATCTTGCGCTTCCTCCAAATATCCTGGTGATACTTCCTCCCCATATAGGTACCCACAAGCACACACTCATGGACAACAAAAATACCTCCAAACACCTTTATCTAGAGCACACTTATGGATTAAATTTAAAAAATCAAGAATAAGGAGTCTACCTGCTGGAAATGACTGTTCTGATTTCTCCCCTTAATTTCCAAAAGAAATTCAGAGGAAGAACTGATGATTAATTGTAAATAATGTGATTTGCAAGAAAGGAGAATGTTAAGTAGGGAAGAGAAGACTAACCAAAGTAAAACACCTACTGGCCAGGGAGCACTTGGGCACCTTTCTGGGTTGCTGGCTAGTACTCTTTGAAGTGTATATGCTGCATTAATGCTTGGGTGCCTGGAGCCAACTAGAATGCCAAATCCTTTCTTTCTTCCTCTCTAATAACATGAGAGACCTATTGCAGAGACAGAAGCACAGGAAAAAATCATTGCAGCTCTCATACTGTGTACCAAAATGTTTATTAGAAATTTTGCTACAATTTGCAAGGAGAATTAAGAATACAGTATAGGAACACTGGATGCCATGTAATACTCAAGTTTAGGGTTAATAAATTTGAAAACACACTACGTGAGAAAATAATGAAAGCTCTATTTTTGTTGTACAATACACAGGTTTTCTTTATACTGTAGAGCATAGTTCTCATAACCTGCGCTTCAGAATCAAGAGTCTTGAGCCTGGGGACAGCCTAAGTGGTGAGTGCACCAAAAAGGGTCTGCAGCATCCTGGGGACACACCTGTGTGCGCCAATGAAGTTGCAGGAGTGAAGGTGCTGGGTATGGAGTTCTCTTGTTCGATTAACAGCTGCTTAAGCAGCCATCTGGAGAAAGCTTTTACAGAAAAATTCAGGTCAACCTCTACCAGGTCAACTTCTATGCCTTGAAGAATATGAATACAGCATTCCCATTCAGCACATAATACAATGCTCTTCACACAGAAATAAATCAATAAATGCTGTTGACTGGTGACTGACTTTACTTAATGTCTACCCTTTACGTGTCTCAAACTGCTTTGACAGTATTCATTCACTGATACTTTTTTTTCTTTTTGGCAACCACTTTAAAGTACAAAATCTCTTTCCCTCCCCCATAATGAAGCAAATAAAGCAGAGTTAGGAGACTGGGTTTTTTCCTAGGCTTCTCTCCATCACTGACATTGGCCAAGTCAGATCACTTTTATGGACCACAGTTGTTGCAGAAAATATCCCTCTGCAATGTTCTTGTAGTGCCACCAGCATCATTACAAATTCAACAAATTGACTGTACTTGGCACTTTACATACACAGTTTCATTTTAATTCTCACACTAAGCGTATGAGGTAGGTGCTATTACTATCTCCATTTTATAGATGAAGAAACAGGCAGAGAGAAGCTAAGGAACTTGCCCAAGGTCACACAGCTATGAGTGGTGGGACCATTAGTTATTGCATGTTCAATTAGATTGTAAGATCTTTTAAGAGTTATTTTCTCTCTCCTTTGTATCTTCTTGCAGCCCCACTTTTCTCACACCAAGACACACACACACGTGCATGTGCACACACATGGCCACACCACATCACACCACCTTGCCCATGGGAGAGCGTTGATGCATTTCAAGCACTTGTACCCATAAAACTCTAAAACTAAAATCAAACCCAATCTGCTAATTTAATGGAATGGCAAATCCAATTAACCTCAGTGTTATCTTGAAATATAACTGTAACAAAATTTTTCTTTTTTTCCCCTCAAAGTGTCCTAATTTATATAAGTGACAAGGTCCCAAATTATATAAGTGACTGGAATGATATAAATGACAAGGTTGATTTTCATGTGTGACAAGTGCAATCAGTATCATTACTTTATAGTCACACCTCACGTTTTCCTAAATTATTGAACCAGGATAAAATGAGAACATCAAATTATTCTCTGAAGGGAATCTCATCTGAGTCGATATTTTATTTTGTTGGAGTCTCTGATAAGTATTGACTCATGGATTGATGAACTGATTTGAATCTGAGCCTATATCAGACTTGTTAGAACACACTTCTTAATTAAAGTTTTGGGGGAGCAGAGGAGATTCTTTTTTGAATTAATATTAATAATTGCTTGTCAACAAAGAAGGCTCTCAGAAGCAGGACTTTTTTTTGGATTCAGACATGAATTTATGTGTTACTTTGCCCACAACACTGCTCTATTAAAAATATAAGTAAAAGGGTCCCAGTGTATTTGCTATTTATTACTAATCCCAAAGACCATATCAGTTGCCTTTTTATTCATGTTTACATCAGGGCTAAGTCTTCTGGCTTCACCTGTTCAGATCAATATTCAATGTGGCATCAGCAGTGTGGATGGAATTGACCTTCCCTGACCTCTTTTCCTTAACATAAACCTATGAAAATGAAAATCGGAAGAACACTCAATGGGCCATTCAGGCTTTCAGTAATCACGCGAGGCTAAAAGCCTCTGGCTTGCTCCTGCTTGAGGAAATTCCACTCCAAAATGATGTGGCCACACTGTCATAAACACTGATGTCTTAGGGAGAAATTTGGATAATCAACAACCTCCTGGGTGCCTGAGAGCTACAGCCTGAAGCAAAGAAGAAGTTGGAGAGAATAAGAAGCAGAGGATCCCAAGATCAATTCTCCCTCAGAAATATAACATATATGATCATGGCCAATGAGGGCAGGTCTTTTTCTACTATTTTCTCAAATAGGGGATGGGAGGTAGGTGGGCTCCAAGGAGGCATAGGAAATGGAACACATACCTTTCTGAGTCCCCATCAATTGTCAAAGCCCTATTTTTTTCCTATCCTTCTAAGTATAATACATTTTCTTATCCTGCTAAGAAGGCTTACCTGGCACAGATGACTTCTAAAAAACTACATCATCAGCAAGTCAGCAAGCTTATTACCTTGTTAATTAGGGTCACTGCTCACTAATAATTTAGCCAATAACATGATATTTTTTAACAAGGCATTTACTGCATTTATTATTTCTCTTGGCTAGCACTATAATAAGTACAGTGAAATTTATTAATTTATGAAGCTTTTATCTAATACAAACGCATTTGCCATGGTCTTAAATTTTCGCCACGTCGTCATATTCATATTCTATTGCTGTTGTGTTTTTCTAGCTCTGAGATGCAAGTTTTCTCTGCCCCAGGTAGCTTCATCTGTAGCAATACTTATCTTACAAGACCTTTTAAGGATTAAAGGATATAATATATAGGAAGCTGACCTGAGTACATATAAGAATTTAGCAATGGGGAAAAATATTTAACACATGGTGCTGAAACAATTGGATAGTCATCTGGAGAAAAATTAAATCATATTTCTACCTCACTTAAACTTACATAAATTTCAGATGGTTTAAATATTTAATTATATATTAAAATATCTAATTATATATGTACAAAAATGAAACCATAAAATACTAGAAGAAAATATAGGTGCCATTTCGAGTAAGGCTGACCTTCATAAGCATAATGCAAACACCACAACAAAAAGAAGATTGATAGCTATTGACTACAGTAAGTTAAAAAGAAATATCTACCTGGAAAACAAGACACCATAAAAAAAAGTTAAAAGAAAAACTGGGGAAAATGTCTGTAAGTTACATTACAAAGGGCTTATTTTCTTATTAGATGAACGTCTCCTATGAATCAGTAAGATAAAGTTAAATAATGCCCCAAATAAAGATAGGCAAATAATATGAATAGGAAAGGAATTACAAATGGCTCATAACCTGTCCAGCCTTGTTCTTAAAGAGAAAATTGCAAATTAAAACTTTATAAGAATTGCAAATATAAACTATCATTAGTTAGTAGTTTTGCAATGTTTACGATTACGTTTAATGATTGTTTCCATTGTGCTATGTCTGTTTGATAGATAGACGAGCTATATAGATATATAAATGTGATTTATATAGATTCATAGAGATATATATATGACACAGGATCCTACAAAAGATGCATTGCATTTAGTTATCATGTCTCTTTATTCTCCTTTAATACAGAAAAATTCCTCTCTCTTTTTTTTTTTAATCTTTCTTGGCATTTTGGAAGAGTCAAGCCTCGTTTTCTTTTAGAATGTTACAACAAAAAAATCAAACCTGTATAAGAAGATATACTCGGAGAGCTGTCCTTCCCATCCCTATCCCTTTTACTATATTCCCACTTGTCCGTATAGGTACTATTTTCATTATTTTCTGATGCATTCTTCCGGTGTTTCTTTTAGCAAAAATAAGAACAAATAGATATACATAGATGATTGATAGACATAGATATATTTCATCTTTTTCATATACAGAAGGCATTGTACTATGTATACACTCTTTTGCACTTCACTTTTTAATTTACCAGTATATCCATATAAGTTCATAGAAATATTCCTCATCCTTTTGGATAGCTGTGTAGAAGAAACATAATTTATTCAACTAGAATCTAGTGATAGACATACAGTTTAATTCTAATATTTTCCCATTCTAATAATGCTGTAATGAATAACTTTATGCTTATGTTGTTGAAAAAGTACATCTTCAAGCAAACTATCAATTTTTGAGACATGTTAGTAATATGTTTCCATCAAGATGTCATTTGTATGTATCATCATGCTTTTTATAAGCTCCAGATACTATTGGCAACAAGCATACCTAAACGGCAGAAGCAATGATCCATCACAATGTGCCAGACAATATGCTAAGGTCTTTATATGATCCCTTAAAATATTATATGTTATTTTATTAGGCCACACAAGCACAAGTAAAGGGTATGCATTGTTGTTCTCCTTTCAGCTTTTCTGTTAGCTTGATATTTGTCAAAAAACAAAGGGACATTTAGTGGTTTTAATATGCTTAAAAACAAGTGATGGCCAGTCTTTAGAAATAATGAACAACCCAGGTCAACTCAAACATTAGTATTTTTGTTAAAGAGAAATCCAAGGACTTTGACTCAGTGCAGAAATGTAATATCAAATCATCCACTGAATATTTCCCTAAAATCTGTAGAGATGCTTTATATTTTCTGCAGTTTTACGGGAAGCCAGAAAGCTAGAAACACTTTGAAGTCACCTTGCCCTCTTTAAAATCATCTTTCTTTGTTTGTAAGTGGTTGGTTCAAAAACACTAGAAGCAACAAATTCAACATGAATTCCATTGAGTTTTGAAAAATTGTGTTTGTATCAAGGGCTTGTTTTGGGAATATTGTTGGTGTTCCACATCTGTGTATTTTCTAAGGATCCAGAGAGGAACAGATGGAGTAGTGGCATGAAGCACCATTGGCCTGCCCTGCCACTAACCCTGTTTTCTATCTTGCCCTTTCTAAGAATCCAAGGGAAAAGTAGTGTCTTGTTCACTCTTAAGGGTAGCATCTTCTGTGGAGCAGGGGGCGATGGTTGCCAGCAAAGGACTTGGGAGGGGAGCCGTTGGAAGCTCCGGCAGCAAGCTGGAAGAAAATGCTGCCATCTACATGGCAGTCTCTGGATGCTGACTCCACTCCCATCTACATGGTCACAAAAACTTCTCTAATTTGTTCTGTCCTCTGTCCTCTCCCCTCCTGCTAGTCTCGAGGAGGAACAAAAGCTTAGCTCTTATCTCATATTCTCTTAAATTTCTGAATTCTTATTGTTTCCTAAGACCTAGGCTTTTGAATTTCAAATGCCAAAAATCTGCCTTACCTTATGCTGTGGCATCCCTCCCTGGAGGCAAAGCATTCAGACTACCTGACTGATGGGCAAAAGGATAAAGGAAAATCATATCTGTTGATATTTCTGTTAATATTAAACATTTCTTCATGCCCTAGTGCCCCAACTCTCGTCTCACTCTCCTCACTTGCTTCCCTTCCAAATTCTATAAGAAAAACATCATCTACCAAAAGAGATTCATAAATGATCTTACTTTCAACTTTATTATTTATTAGAGGGCTGTGGAGTAGCGGGAGCTTTATTTAAGTGTTTTCTAAGCCTCTCATGTCCATCATCCATCTCTTCTTGGTCATTCTTCATCTCAAAGGCAAAAGCTTAGTCTTTGGAGACAAAAGAGCTGCACTAAATCCTGGTTCTGCAAGATAGGTAAGAACGCATGCTCACTTTCAACATCTGTAAAATGGGGATATCAATACCTACTTGATAGATTTATAATTAGGATTCAATAAAATATATTTACAGTGCCTAGCATGGTGTAGGTGATCAGTACCTTCTTACTTTTGACTTCTTGCCTCTTTTCTCTTTCCAAATAGATATTTATTGCTCAAATATTATAATTAACAATAAAAAAGGAAATAAAAATAGAATCAAATATACCACGGCACAATCTCATAACCATTTTGTTATTTTCGATTTCCAGGTTTCATTTCTGTCTAGCCCTGGAGGATCTCTGTAGTCTTTAGTGAAAAAGATACACTCTTTGAATGAACTTTCATATTAAAGAATTCAATACTCTTTCAGAGTGGCTGGAAGAATATTCTATTTTCAATTTTAAGTTTGTATTTTTTAAGTCTTGAGATGTGAGCATTTGGGGTGGGGCCATTGTGGAAGATGAGCAGAGAGAGAAGAAGAGGAAAAAAGATGAAATGAGGTGATGGGGATAAGGAGAAGAGAGTTATAAGGATAAAGGCATGAGGATTCTGGGTTGTCTTGTAAAATAGAACTGATGAACCATGCTCTCCAAGATAACTTTCTCCTTTTCTTACCCTCTGTGCTAAGACAAATTTTCTGTTCAGCTTATGATTATGGATTAATTTATGACTTTCCTTAATTGTCTGAGCAATGCAGTGTTAATGTCCTGGTAAGGACAAGTTCTCTTTTACTTTATGAGAACAATCACTTAACGAAAATTAGGCTATTACTTTTTATCTCCCTCTCCTTGCCAATGCCTGATACCACAGAACACTTCTGCAAATTTTCCTTCCCTTGTGTTGTGTTAAGGAATAGATCTCTATTTGGCTTTGACACTTCGAATATTTCCTGATAGTTGATAACAAGATTGAACTCCAGAAATATCATCTGATAAATCAGGTTGGAACAGTATATCTTCCCAGGGCTGTGAAGGTTCTTTGTTGAGTGGCTGTTGATTCTAGAAGCTACTACTAAAAGGGAATTTGGCACCAGAAGAGACCCAAGGGGTATGGCATCGACTTCTGTTTCCCAAAGCATTGAACTAGAGAACTAGCCGGGAGAAATATAGTATTGCCAAAAAGTACCTTATGGGGCTATAGATGGGTTTGGGGTTGTCTCTAGCCTCTCCCGAGTACTAGCTGTGTGAGTTAGAGCAAATACTTTCTCTTAATTTTAGTTTTCTCATCTGTGGAATGGAGATAGATATACCTATGTTGTTGGATCCTGTCACTAGTGATTGATTAATTTTACAATCATTCACTGGATTCTACTCCCTATTGGATGCTTTACTAGTTTTCAGGAAATGTGTAGTAAGGTCGGGCTTACCAGAAGCAGACCCTGAGACAAGGATTTGCATGGACGTGATTTATAAAGGAATGCTTCCAGAAGAAACCTATACAGAGTGGTGGAAATGCCAAAGGGGAGAGTGCCAAGCAAGATGTGATTTAAGAGGGTAGTGTCTACCTGATACTGCAGGGGAACCCGTACTCCAGTATTTGTTCCAACTTACAGCAAAAAGAGCCTGAGCAACCATGGCATATATTAAAAAAAAAAAAAAAAAAAAAAAAAGCATACTCTAGCACCAATCAGTCAGCAGCTAAGGGCTGTCCCATGGATGAGGGGTGAATTTAAACTCCAGACCCCTCCAGGTCTTCGTCTGTGCAGGCAAAACGGCTCCCTTTGCTTAAGGCTAGTCTTCCAAAGAGGGTTGCAGATGCATGCTATTAGAAAGAGAAACATACAGAATGCAGAGAAGGGAAACCCAGAGATAGTTAAAGGGATTCCAGTGTCCTTATAAGCAGGATACAGTGGTGAACAACAAAAAGTGATATCTGACCTCATAGGTTTTATACTTCTAACAGGAGATACAGAACAATAAATAGGCAATACAGTGCAATGAGTGCTATTATAGAGGATGGTCAAAGTGTTATAGGACCACAAAAAGGGGCACTGGGAAAGGATCAAGGAAGTCTCCCCAAAGGAAGTGATGTCTACTTGATGAGTAGGTGGGGGTGGGTGGGGGTCTTCCAGGAAGCAGGTCGGCGTATGTGTGGTTCAGAACCAAGAGACTGTGGACTATTTGAGGGACTGAAGGAAATACAGTGTTGGCTGGAATGTACAGTGGATGGTGGGAAAGTGGAGGTGTTGAGAAATGATGCTGTGGCAGCAAGCAGGTACAGAGCTTGTAGGGAAGTTATGTGCTCAGTCTAGTAGATATGGTCTAAATAGTAACTAATGTGAGAAATAATAGTTCATGGTAGAAGTAGTAATTATTATAAGTATTAATACTACTTCTACTACCTGAAACTATTATTACTCCCTTACAACTATCACTATTAACTTGGGACCAAAATAAAGGCCTGGTGGTGTTAGACTGTTTATTTACTTATTGTCTGTCTCTTTGATCAGTCTGTAAGTTCCACGAGGGTAGAGACTGTGCTTTATCCAAAAATTTAGCATTATACATTTGTCAAGCAAATAAACAAATGTTTTTGAGCATCTACTACATGTAGACTGTTTAAAACACCGTGAGGGGTCCAAAGATGAACAAAACACAGTCTCTATTCTCAGAAGCACATTCATTCATTTACTCAGTGGTTATTCACTGAACACATTCAGTAGTATGTACTAAACCTTTGCTAGGCTCTAGGAGTATAGTTATGAGCAAGTTATGGGAACATAAAATCCCTGCCCTCATGGAACTTACCATCTAGCGTCATTGTTCTCAACTCAGTAGGCACAGTTCTGTCCAGTAGGCAGCATATGAAAATTTGTGGAGATGTTTTGACTTGTCAAAATGCTGGTGGATGTTGTTGGCATTGGGTGAGAGAAGTTAGGTGTCCTACAATGTGCAGGAGAGGCCCACACAATGAAGAATTGTTCTTTACCTCATGTGACTTTCAAGCATTTTGAAGGACAACATACACGTAGGTGAAAAAAGCTCTTTTCATTGAGTCTAGAACTCAACTCTTTTACATATAAAACTAAATGTTTCTGTAGTATTTTATTATATATCTTTTTTTTATTGTTGTAAAAATGTATAACATAAAATTAACCATCTTAATAATTTCTACGTTTATAGTCTGGTAATGTTAAGTATATTCACG
This sequence comes from Aethalodelphis obliquidens, assembly GCF_003676395.1. NCBI lineage: Eukaryota > Metazoa > Chordata > Mammalia > Artiodactyla > Delphinidae > Aethalodelphis > Aethalodelphis obliquidens. The sequence goes on from NW_020837970.1 coordinate 1,042,511, forward strand.
TTGTGGAACAGATCTTCAGAACCTTTTCATCTTGGAAAACTGAAACTCTATGCCCATTAAACAACCACTCCCCATTTCTCCTCCCCCAGCCTCTGGCAGCTACCATTCTACTTTCTATTTTTATGAATTTGACTACTCTAGATAATTTATGTAAGTAGAATCATACAGTTTTTGTCTTTTTGTGATACCTTATTTCACTAAGCATAATGTTCTCAAGGTTCATCCATGATATAGTATGTGTCAGAATCTCCTTCCTCTTTATGGCTGAATAATATTCCATTGTATGTATATACCACATTTTGTTTATCCATTCACCTGTTGATGAACACTTGCGTTGTTTTCACCTCTTAGCTATTGTGAAAAGTGCTGCTATGAACGTAGGTGTGCAAATATCTCTTTGAGAGCCTGTTCTCAATTATTTTGTATATATAGAAGTGGAATTGCTGGATCACATGGTAACTATATTTTTAGTTTTATACTGATTTTTTTCTTCCAAAAATACAATTGTAAATCAAGGAAAGATTGCATTTCATTTTGCTTGCTATTTTACCAAGAGTTGTTCACAGTTTAAGAAAAATCATGTTGCCAGTGGAAATGTTGCTCATGGTATTTGAGTCAGCAGTTCAACACACCTAGAATAGTTTGCATGTTGCAATTCTATGTATAACACAAACTTCAGACCTTTTGATTGTGTTTTCTAATACAGTCATGCCTAGGCTTTTATGTGATAATATGCATTATTTTGTTACATATTACTTTCCTTTTATTTCTCCTTTGTATTATACTATGCTTACTGCATTATATTGATTTTTGGAAATATATGTGTGGTATATATATAATCTATGAATTTGTTATCAGGATAGTGAAGTGAAGCTACAAAATATTATATTAAAAAGGAGTCATTGGTTCTGAATGGCTTAGCTGTTCTAAACTTTTTAAGTGAACAAAATTCTAATGAGAAAGAACTTAAGATACAATGTTTATTATACATATCAATGACAAAAGCTTGAAAACTGCTCTGGTTTTGTAGGTCAGGCTGGCTAGAGGCTGACAGGTACTTTAATATACATCTAAAACACTGGGCATGGTGGGAATAATTAAGATATATTCTCTTAACAAACTTGATGTTTATAACACAATATTGTTGTCTATAATCACTATACAGTGCATTAGATCTCCAGGACTTATTTATCTACTAGTTGTAAATTTGTAACCTTAAGAAACATCTGTTCCTGCACCCCTCAGCCCCTGGTAACCACCATTTTACTTTCTGTTTTTATGCATTTGGCAAGAGAGGTGCTAGCTAATGCTACAATGGCAATTATCTTGCAATATATGAATATATTAAATCACCATGATATACACTTTAAACTTACACTATGTTATAAGTCAAATATATTTCAATAAAAGTAATAAATTTTTAAAAGTGGGGCACGTATAGGCCTGTATCAAGTAAACTCTTTTCCCATGTCTTCAGTTTCTGTAGCTCATCCAAGTGGCTGAAAATGATGGATCTGCCTTGGTTTTATGCTTTCAAGCATCTGTCAGCATTAATTTTTCTTGTTTCCTCTCTTGATTGGTTAATCACCATTGAACTTTAATAAGAAGTGATCACCATTTTGGAAACTTGCATGATGACAACTGCTCGTTGTATCTGGATCTTTAAAACAATGTCAGTATTAGTCTGCATTGGTAGCATCACATTCATGGGTAATTCTACCTACAGGTGCAAGCTCCTGACTGCTTCATCAGGTGTCCTAGTATAGTCATCTCAGAGCAGTCATATATTGAAATATGTACTATTTTATTATAAATTACTTTCCTTTTATTTCTTTTTATATTAAAATTAGGACATTTATTGATTTTTAAAAATATGTGTTTAGGCAGGTTATATTATCCATGAATTTCATTTCAGGCTAGTAAAAGATGGTGCTAGAAAATATTTGTCATACAATGGAGATTTGGACCTGGTAGGTTTGAGAACCACAGGTTTCGCAAATAATTATACCTATAACTAATCAATTACATTGCAATATATATTATACAGGAAAATCACAGAGTGACCTGAGTTTACAGTCCAGTTTGGGATTCATGACATGCACCCTGAAATAACAATTTCAGTAAGTACTCCGATCAGCTACTTGCCACATGACTAGCGCCAGATCAAAAAGAGTTTGTCACTTGTATAAAGAGTGCTGGTGAAGAAAGAGTGTGACATCGATTTGGAGGGCTAGGTAGGAATCTGGCTGTAGTATTTGAGGTGACAGGGCCTAGATGAGTATGGCACTGTGTTGTGTGCAGGACCATGAAACATAACTCTTGGACTTGTGATCTACGTGGAGAAAGAAGACATCCTGTCCTCAGGAAGACTTCATTTATTTATTCATTTAACAAATATCTATGAAGTTCCTTCTATGCGCCCAGTGCTTCTTAACTTGTTGTTAAGGAAAGCCAGGCAGTAAACAAATAAACAAGTAAGTATATAGTATATAGTATGTCAAATGGTGATAAAGGCTACAGAGAAAGATAAGCCAACATCAACGGGATAAGGAGGCTGGTCTGGGATGAGAGGGCTAGTTTATATTAGGTGGTCAGGAAAGGCATCTTAGATACAATGGCATTTAACCAAAAGTGTAGAATACTTCGCACACAAAGCAGGAGCAAGCCAGGCCATGGGACTCTCACGTAAGTTTCCTCTCAGTCTCCTGCAACCCTCTGCCATTCTTCCTGCTACACCCTGGCTCTGACTGTAGCATCTCATCCCAGACAAGAACAACTGGCGTCATCCTTTGTTTCCCTGTTTTTTCACCACTGATTCCTCCTTACACATAATTGCTGCTCATTCCTGCTAGATTGTCCTTCTGAAATCTGGTTCCAAATGTGTGCCTCCTCACAAACCTTCATGCAACCTTAGTTTTCACAGAATAAGGTGTAGACTCTTGAGTGTGGCATTCAAAGTCTTTCAGGATCAAGACCTCACTAACCTTTTCAGCTTTCTCTCTTTCAGCTTTCTCTCTTGCTGCTGCCCCTCCCTACCTTCTCGAGTGAAAGCAAACTCCTGTTTACCAAGTCTGACTGTGTTTTTCCATCTCACCTAGTGGACCTTTCCTTTTCCTCTCCTTCTCTTTGGAACATTCTTTCCCAAGATTCTCCTTCCAAAATCCTAGCCTTTATGACTCATGTCATCCGTATCCAGGAAGACTTCCTCATCCTCTTGAGAATTTGTGCACATCTCTTTTCCATTTTATATTACAGTTTCTTCCCTACTAGATTGTAAGCATGAGCCAAACTATAGGCTATTGGAGTGAGTAGCAGGGGAGCAAGCTCAAGCGCACTTAGGAGCCATGCAGGTAGTATAAGGGAGTGTCCTAGTGTGTGAATACAGGACAATAGGGAGGGATGGGGCCTGTAGAGAACTAGAAAGTTCATGTCTTAACTAGAGTCACTCACATCCTTATTTATTTATTCTTTTTGAAGAAAATATCATGCCAGCTAAACAAAGCTCATTTACTTAGTCCCTGGACCACATATCTAACTTCTGGAATAAGGGATATGGAATCATATTGCTTGATTTTTGTTTCTTCATTTGTATCTTGGTAATGATTACCCTCCAGGTGTTAATGAGAGATATATAAAGTGCTTGGCAAATAGTAGGTGTTTAAATACTGTCTTCCTCCATGCCCTCCACGAGGACAAGCATAGGTGCTAATCACACAGTAGTTCCTGACAACTGTTTGCTGAATTAGACTGTTCTATATAAGAGTGTAGAGGGTCCAGAGTCAATGGAGAGTATGTCCCAGTCACAACTGATGAGAGCATTGAGAGGGAAAATTGAATGTGGGCTAAGTTATCAAGAGAGGCTTTGTGAAGGTGGTCAGGCTGGTACTGGGCTCTAAAACTGGGTAGGATTTAAATGAGCAACTGGGAGGGAGATGGTGGAAGAGCATGAACGAAGGCTGAGATAAGTGAGTGAGGGGGAGACCTTCCTGGTACCTTTGATGAACAGTTTATTGAAAACATTATTACTGCTGCTGTGTAGGGTTGGATTAAGCCAGTTAATAGAATCCCATCGTCTTTAGCCCGAGGGCCAGGTACTCTACCCTGGGGCATTCAGTCATGAAATCCAGTGTGGACCCAAGCTTTGCTCTGTGTGTGTGTGTGTGTGTGTGTGTGTGTGTGTGTGTGTGTGTGTGTGTGTGTGTGTGTGTGTGTCGTATTTATCTATCCGCATGTAGGCTGTTTCCTTAAGTAGCATTTGATGAAGTTGGTATTTTCCAGGCTTGCTGGTATAAGGACATAGTTGGGAGAATAATGAGTCATGATTATTGAATACCTGTGTAATTAATCTAAGAAAATCATGTACTGATGTACTATATCACTGAGCAGAGAGAATAGTGAGAGTCTCATGTCCTAGGGGAGCTCAGACTTCTTTCAAAACATTTTTAAAATGCAGATTTCCTTTGCTCAGTTCTGGATTGCTCATTTTTCATCTGTCTGATTCAGATGAGAACAATGTTCTTCATTTCACTCCAACAAATAAATAGACATTTAATGATGGTAGGTAAAGAGGATAATTGCATATATACACAAATGTGTTTGTGTGTGTATATATATTTATATATATATTTATATAGCGCATGTTTATATATATTTGTATATATGTGTGTATATATACACATGTGTGTTTCCTATGAAAAGTGAAGTGGAAAACAAACACATATTTTTCAGACAAATCAAGTGATTTAATGCATTCATCATATTTTTATATACATACATATATCTATGTTATATATGTATATAAATGTGTACAAATTTCAAATGAATACAATACTCCAGGATGATTTCCTTATAAGTATTGCTGTTTTAAAGTGTGCCAGGCAGAATTTCAAACTTTTTGATGTACATTATCTCACTTAGTCTTCATAGCAATACTGTGAGGTTGGTACTACTCTTTAGCTTATTTTACAGGTGAAGAAACTGAAACACAGAAAAATTAACAAAGTTGTAAGTAACTGTAGTTTGCCTCCAGATCATATACTTTTAATTCAATGCTTTAGTTTTAGGAAAAAATACTTGGCTAAATGAGACTAGAATTACACTGATTCTCAAAGAGGTATGTGTACTGTATTTGCCTACAAGAAGTGAAGCAGAGAGCTAAGGCAGCTTTGTTTGATAATTCAAGTACTTGAATATATTCATCTTAAATAATTGGAACATGAAGGCAGAAGTTAACGAATGAACCTGGATAGCTTTTGAATTAAAAAAGAATTCTTAAGCTGCTTTTCAAATGTCATTAAAAATTCATCCTACATTTTCAAAGAGAGCAATAATCTGAGGAAGAAATAATATCTATGGACTATTACCTAAAAGCTGAAAGATATTATAAAGATAAAACAAAAACAGCGTATAAAATATTTAAAAGTGTAGAGCACCTGGCTGTTGTAGGAATGGTTTGCATAAATGGATAGAGTTTAGGATGACTCATATTTGTGGGAAGTGTAACGTCAGCAATATATTATAAAAACAGTGGGCTAGCCTATCTTTAAAAGTTTCAAATGAGACTTGAAATGCTCAATTACATAAATTGGGATTTTTTTTGTTACATGACAAAACTTACTGAGTTAAAACCAGTTGGTTATGATATTAGCTTACCATTTGGAATCTTTCTGATACAAAAATCTTTATACCCTTATGCTCCAAATGACATTTTATTGATACTTTATTGATATTTCCATTTATATTGAAACCTCTTTAAAATAGTTTCTGTGAAGTAATATTAGGACAGATATTGTTTTGACTGAATTTTCAAGGAGTCTCTTTTAAAACTCCTGATTGTTTCTTACGACTTCAATAGATGTAACATAGTTGTCTCATTGCTAATATTTAATTTTTAAAAATCTTTCAAAATTAGCATAAGAACTTGACACATGATTTTATAGTCCAAATATTCAGTATACTTGTTGGATTCTGTGATACCATTTGTAGTGTTTTTCACTCACAGACATCAGCTATTACTCAGAAAACAATTCCATTGTGGAAAATAAGATTTGAAAAGCAGTTTTTAAAAGTTACACTTTAGTATAGAACTAAATATATTGTTCTGTGTTAAGTTGTATAATAGTACAGCTTAAAGCAGTTCATGAAAAGCATGAAAATACAAACCAAGGAAAGGTAAACACTAATTTCTAGAAGTCTTTTCCTTTGGCATTTGGAAGTAGTCATCTTAACTATTGCTAGAAAATGTTTTCTCAGCCCAGTGAAAATTTGTGATTACATTATCTCCTGCAAATTTTGTCACCCTCAGAAAGATCTGGATGTTGTGGTTCAGCTTCTTGCTTGGGTTCCAGAGCAGCCATCTCCTCATGCAGAAATAGCTTTAAGCCAGGACTATTTTCTCTTCTGTAGTCATGAAAAGTATTTTTTGAGCCTTCAGATTTCTGTATTGTACTTTTACAGACTGAATAACAGCAGACAATGAAAATGTTCACCACTTTCTAAACAGAACATGAGCTATAATTGCCAGAAAGATTTCTCCCATTACACCTTGAGGTCTATTGAGCTCATTCAAGATGTAATTGGAAAACAAATACAGCAACACACTCATCAGGGCAGACTCAAGTGCTTGTCTTGGGAATGGGGTGTTACATAATGTTATAGACTTTATTCCCATTGACACTTCTCATTCTTATCTAGTAAAGTACAATGCTACCTTGGCAACCCTATCACCATAATTAAAGTGCATACACTGCCTTCCCACAAGATTCTAAGGAACATTTTAACAACAATTAAGTGCAAAAATGATACCAGTTCTGGGAAACAGGTCCTGCTTATTACCATAATTGTGGGCTAATCTGTTTCATTCAGGAACTAGCCTGAAGCAACAATAAAAGCAGGGCATCTGAGATCTGAATTCTGAGTTTTCCCCCCTATAATAAAACAGACCTTTCACAGGAGATTCTTCCCACACTGTTCTCCTTAGTGCTCATTAAACAAAAAGAAAAATAAAACCAAAACCAAAAAACCCTCACTAATCTGTAGTGCGACATTACTAAAAGGAGAAAATCCTTTTGGAGTTAGGGAAGTCTCATTTAGACAGAATTTTAGGACAAACCAGCCTTCTCTGTAAGCGGCAGAGTGGAATTGTTGGGCTTTGATATTGGAAAGTACTTGGCTTGAATGTCAGCTATATCTTGGCCAAGTTGCTCTCTGCACTGCATTTTCCTCTTCAGTGAAATGGGGCTCCTAAGGCCTCCTTCACAGGCTTGTTGCAAGATCAGCTGAGATATTGCATGAAAAGTGCTAACCATACATCATCATCTGCACATACCTGTGTTTGAGAACTACCTGTGTAGGATGTCAGGATCCCGCACAATTGAGGGAAGCACTGGCTTTGTTCTTGCCACCAGGGCAGCTTGTCTACTGACAAGCTGTATCTTTTGTGTTCCAGCATTCTTTTATTGTGCATCAGTATTGCAGCAAAGTACCACGTGAGACAGTAGAAAGATAGCCAAATGGGAGAATTCATCTTAGCAACTAAATCACAGGTGACCTGGGAGCACTCAGTGCTTTTCCAGGGCATCCAATTCCTTCCACAAGTGTGGATTAGGTGTCTACTATGCACCAGTGTACCAGATAGGAGCTAGGTGAGAGCAGGGGATGGTAGATCTGGCTAAGATATGATCTGTCTTCTCCCCAGGAAAATGGGGGAGACTGATGTGAGCAAGTAAAGACAATCTGGTGTGACAAAAAAGGTCATTAAGCTTTGTGTTACATGTTGGAGGCACAGGCTCTGTCTTGGCATTGGAGAAGACTTAATGAAGGGGTCAACATTTGATTTGGTGCTGAAAAATGAACAGAATTCAAGAAAAAGGGCATGTGCATAAGCTGGAGGTGCAAAAGAGCATTATGTGGGAACTTTTGATTGAACATAGACGACATGGTGGGGATTGAACACAGAAAATACGGTGGGGAGTCTGTGAGTCCTGATTATAAAGGGTTCCCTTTGTCCTTTACCTAGTACATAATGTGTGCAAGGCTTTGTGGCAGTGGCGCTGGTGGTGGAGGGCACAGGGCACTCCCTCAAGAGGCTTTAAGGACTAGTCAAGCAAGAGAATGAAGGCTCACAGCAAGACAGAGGCCAGTAGTATTTGCTGTAGGGAGTGAAGAAGAGAGAGAGAATTCAAGGATGAACCTGAGATTTCTAGCTTGAGCTATGAGCTGACAACCTTGCCACTCATTAACCTGGCTGACTAACTCTGTATCCTCAGGTTTTGAGGTTTTGCTACCTGCTTCAGTATTCCTCCTGTTTCCCAAACAACTCAGCCTAGCCTCCTTCAGTGTCATCAAAAGGAGAAAATTACAGTAGAATGACTGATCATTCTCAGGGAGGGTTCCGTGTCACCCAGGCTAGCGTTCCTCAATGTGGTTCACTGAGCCCTGTGGGTTGCCAAGACTGTATGGGGACCCACCAGCTGAAAGCTATTTTCATAATAGCACTAAGATGTTATTTGCTGCTTTCACTCTCATTGTCTCACAGGTATTCAGATATGTGACATCATTGCTGTGATGAATATGTGCTTGCATATTTTTGTGTTCTGTAGAATTTTAAGGTAGTAGGTTTAGGGTAAAAATATGAACATTTTTAGAAATGTACTCAGTACATTTTTAATAGTTCTACTGTACCCTTAGTAGAAGGTTACACCTATATCTGAAACCTAGTTATCATCCACTAAATCATTATTTTGAAGTTTTTCTTCTGCCTATGTGAAAACACAATGAGAAGTATACTTTATTGTCTTGTTTTGCAATAGTTTAAAGACATATAAAAATATTTTAAATACACACAAAATATATTTTGACTTTTACATTTTATCTAAAATATTTTAGAATTTAATAATATTTTATTCTAAAATAATATATATATATTATTTTATGTTTAAGGATGGATTGTTGGCCTAGAAAATGGGAGATTAGAAGAATAACTTTTTCAATCCACAGCCAAACTGTCTCCATCTAAAGATAATGAAAAAGATGAAACTGATTGTAGAGAGTTCTCTGACCTATGGAAGGGAGGAATCTGGGTGCACCTGTAAATAAGAAACAAAAGTATGATGAAAGTTATCTTTCTCTTGGCTTTGGTGATGTTAATAATTAACCTTATTGTGTCGAGTGCAATAGAACGTTTTTGAATAGCATTATGACATCATTATGAGACCGATCTTTCAGAGTTTAAAGAAGAAGGAATTGAACATCTTAATGTATATATGATATCTTTAAAAATTAAAATGTTGTTAGTTTTTAAAACTGGGAATCAAAAAGCCACAGAAGCATCTAATAGGTAAATTATTTTATTGCACTGGCTGGAAATGCACACACAATAGCTGAGACTAATCAAGCTATGTGTATTTGAAAATCGAATTACTGTCTCATCTGAAGATTTCTGCTTTTGCTGTACAAAACAGTGAGTCTATGTTTGTATCCATCTGACATCAGCAACAACAAAACATCAAAGAAGATTTTCTTTTATGTGAAACCTTGGCAACAAACACAAGTGGTGCTGAAATATTCAAAAGTATTGAGTAACTTTTTTAAAATCTCATGGTTTATCTTGAAACAACTAACTGTGTTGACATTTACAATAATGGTGCAAAGCAATGGTGAGTAAAACTCCAGGTGTCTTTCCACACATGAAAGCAGTACCACCAAAGTGTCCTGCTAGTCATTGTAATCCCTAACATGCGTTTGCAATTTTCAAAAAGCTAGTCACTTAAAAATGTCCTTGACAAAGTTGTAAAATTATTAATTTTATTAATCTTAGCCCTTCAATATGTATCTTCATAATATGCTGTATGATATAATTGGAAGTATGCATAAAGCCCTTCTGCTTCATTGTCAAGTATGACCATTGCCTCAAGGAAAAGCACTTGTATGGTTATTTAAGTTGGGAACTCATCTAGGCATCTTTTTATGGAGCATAATTTTTACTTGAAAAAATGACTGGGCAGACAAACTATGAGGATTCAGACTTCAGTGTTTGACAGATATTTTCTCTAAAACGAATGAAGTGGACCTGTCACATCAAGGAAGAGTATGACAAAAGGTATCCTTCACTTGGCTTTAGCAGTGTTAATAATTTACCTTATTGTGTCATGTGCAACAGAACATTTTTAATAGTATTATGGTACAAAGTGTGGTGTCATTTTGAGACCCATCTTTCAGAATTTAAAGGAAAAGGAATTGAATACTTTAAATGTAGATGTGTTAAGCTGACAGTATTTGTCACCAATGAGATAAAATTCAAGTTTTCAAGCACAGATTAGAATTTTGGAAAGTTTAGGTCTATCACCATGAGCTTGAGGACTTCCTAGTCCTTATAGACTAGTGAGAAATGTGATTATTTAAAAGTCTAGCTCATTGAGGCATAATTTACATATAGCAAAATTTATTCCTTTAGGTATGTAGTTCTTTAAGTTTTGAGAAATATAGTCATGTATTTACTACCACAAATAGGATATAGAATATTTCCAACAATCCAAAAAGTCTCTAGGTATTCCTTTAGAGTCAATTCTCTCCTCCCACCTCCAGCCCCTGATCTAATTTTTGTCCCTATAGTTTTTGCCTTTTCCAGAATATCATACAATACATAGCCTTTTGTGTCTGACTTTGTTTATTTAGCATAATGTTTTTGAGACAAATGTGATTTTTTGATTTTATATAATAAAATGTGTTAACATTTGATCTGCATAGATTGGTGAAGCAATATTTTCCAAATAACCAATCATGCGTAGGTAACACATCTGCTCCATGTGCAAGATAAACGTGGATTTTAATGTATTGAGTATAAAAAATTCATTGATAAGGTTTCAGATCCCACACTGCACGGTCACTTGTTGAGTGTGAGTATATTATCAGAAAACAGTATTCCTGATTATCTGAAAATGCTATTCAAATATTGCAGTCCTCAACGACATGCATATCTGTGTGAGGCCAGATATTCTGCATATCCTTCAATCAGAATAACATAATCACCTAGATTGAATGAAGAAGCTGATATGAGAATCCAACTCTCTTCTAGTAAGCCAGACATTAATGTTTGCAATGCCACACACCTTGGTAATTTTTTTTGTTTTGGAAAATATTTATTTTTATAGACATGTCATTTATGTTGATAGGTAGTAGGGTCATCATTGTTATTTTAAATAAGTTGATAAATATTTTTACATTTTCTTCTTCCTTTCTAATACAGTAAATATTAAAAGGTATAATCTCTATAAACAAATGATCTTTGGGTCTTTGATAATTTTCAAGAGAGTAAAAGGTCCTGAGACCAGAAAGTTTGAGAGTTGCTGACCTAGGTGGACTGACAGGTACCACTGGAGAATGAGAATAGCTGGAGAGAGTAGAAGTAAAGAAACAAATTTTACCTCTGATTCCCTGTCTCATTGTAAGATCTAAACATATGATTGTGGAATAAATGAAAGTTAGGTCATAAGCCAATGTAGTCAGACTAATCAATTCAAGAGAATGAAGTCTCTGAGATGAACGGATTATTTTATCAAGGACCTATCATCCTGTCTCAGAGGGGCATCTGGGTTGGTCCTGCTGCTAACACAGCTGCTCTAGAAGAGACTGGGTGTGAGCTGATGGTTGTTGCTGACAGTTAGGTTGAGAGTCTAAGCAAACCCTTCAGATACAATAAAATGTCAAATGCCAATGGAGGAGCAGAGCTCAGGGTCTGTGCCAGAAGTGGCCAGATTCAGGGAGTCATCTGGAAAGGAAGGAAGGAGTTTGTGTGACAGAAGGACCAGAATGACTTGGCCAACTCGTTCGAGAATGAGCATATCTGGATTGGATCTGGGTCAAATGGAGGCTTCTTCTGATGCTGACATGGTCCTGGATCAGGTCCTACAGTGATAGAATCTCAGTGGGATCCCACGAGGAGCAGAGAGATGGCAAATAGAGGTTGGTGGTGGTGCTATTGAGGGAGAGAGTGGGCAGTTCTGGTAGGATTTTTCTCCTCATATTTCCTCTCTCACTGTACCTTTGGTCTGACTCTAGAGACTTTGTTTTACTTAGTCTTTGATCTTTATCAGAGGCCAGGAGTCAGATTTGGTTGTGGTGGGCATTGGTGGGATGGGACTGGATAGAGTTTCTCAGCAAAAATAAGCTGATCTGTGTCCCAGCCTCCTGACTTGATCTCACACACTATACACTTATTGTTCAGTTATTATCCTAGGAGACACCTGATTTATTCTGAATCAGAGAATTTAAAAATGTATGCCCAGTGCCGCTGTCAAAATCACATAGATATCTTTTTGTCTTAAAAATGCAATAAACTTTCCTCCAGATTTGGCAAAGTCAGAACTTTTTAATGTGCTTTGTTAAAGGGTTAGCTTTAAAAAGATTAAGCACAGGTTAACCTAGATTCTTTATTAATATTGTATTTGTGGTGACAGTGCATTACGCATAATTCTATAGGAATTCTTTTCTAATTTAGTAATAATTCACATCCATGTATCCAATATGACAGCATTATTAATTATGTCTCAATGAGTATGGAAAACATATATACTGTTAATGCTAAGTGTTATTAGAAGTTATGTCAAATTTTGCATGTTACATAGAATAAGTAGTAGTATCAACACCTCATCTTTAATAAACCCAGGGAGTATTTTAACCTGACAATTTTTTCTTACAGTGTGTGTTGATAAATATAAGACAATATTTACTATAGGAAATGCAAAGTATAGAATTTGTCCAGAAGAATTTAGCCTTCTTAGCAGGAGCATGATTATTTGGTTACCTTCTGCTCTCTGCTTCCTGCTTGCAAAGTGTGATCTTTTTCCCCCTCCTTCTTCCTAATATCCTGTGAAGGTGCCAATTACCCTGCTGCTTATCAGTTGAAAACTATGCCTGGTGCAAAGGGAACATCAATTATTTGTGAGCAGAGAGCTAAGGCTGCTGGAATCATAATAAAGGAAGCTGGAGCTTCCAGCTAATAGAATATATCAAAAGGTGATGTGTAGACCAAAGAGAGCACGTTTTAGAAGTCTAGGCCTCAAAGATAAAATTAGGCCAGATTTGCAGACTTTAATGCTATGTAAGTTACGTAAGAATGTACTAATGTTAATGAAGAAAACTGGTAGGATATTTTCCTTTAATCTACATGGTTTTTAACACACACTGTGGATTTATTAATACTCTTGACTTTTTCTTCCTGAATCTGGTGTGTATGTGTGTTTGCTTTGCTTCCAAATGGTAGCCAAACATCAGGGATGTTAAAGCCCAGCCTCCTCAGACCCCTGTCTGAGCCTTTAGAGGTGTGTTTGTTAACTTTCCGTGATTGTTATTGCCTTGTAGTTTCAGGTTGGACTTTTTAACTTTCTTTCTTTTCTTTTTTTTTTTTTTTGCGGTATGCGAGCCTCTCACTGTTGTGGCCTCTCCCATTGCGGAGCACAGGCTCCGGATGCCCAGGCTCAGCGGCCATGGCTCACGGGCCCAGCCACTCTGTGGCATGTGGGATCCTCCCGGACTGGGGCACGAACCCGTGTCTCCTGCATCGGCAGCGGACTCTCAACCACTGTGCCACCAGGGAAGCCCTTAACTTTCATTTTTAAAGAGGCAGTTAAAGAGATTGGGTGGGTGTGGAAATGTCAACCATTAGTTAACCTGGTTTGGGGAATTTATTTCCAATTCTATGAATAGAGTTTCCAACTGCCTAGGAAAGCTCACACATCTCTCTCTCCTGATATTCATATAAAATAATTCAACTGGCCACTTTAACGTTCTGATTAACGTTATACGGATGCTCACACAAAATTACAAGGATTAGAATATTACTTTTAGAAATGAAGAAGATGCCTTTATAGGCAGAATGAAATCTCAAATTTGCCATTAACCCATTCTCACTAAGGTAGATGAGGATTACCCATTGATTTGTTTTTAAAATAAAGTTTTATTTTAGAATAGTTTGTGCAGAAAAGTTTCAAACATAGTACAGAGAGTCCCTGTACCCACTGCAGCCTACTGCCCTGTTGTTAACATCTTACCTTGCCATAGAACGTTTGTCACAGCTGAGGAACCAATACTGACACATTATTACCTATTGATTTTTAATTTCCTTTGAGTATTTATTATTTGTAGGACACTGCTTTGATATTAGAAATTTCTTCAGTGTTCACTTATTATATTAATTTTTTCCAAGTCAATTTTGTTTATACGTCAGCTTATTGCCTTCCAAGTGGATTGCTTGTTTGCTCTTGATGGTACTTTACCTTTTAGATCCTGTGGGTAACCAAGTCTCTGTGCTTCTCTCAGCCCCTGAGACCTTCAAGGATGAAGGTCAGATGCACTGAGTGATGTTTTAACTTCAGTACAAGGAGACTGCTAATCAGCAAAGGCACTTTAAAAACCATCCCACTTAATTCACATACTTCACAGAGGAGGAAACAGAGGCCTGTCTAGGCAAGGTGACTCACCCAAGGTCACATGCCACTGGTGGCAGTGTCTGGACTGAAGCCCAGCCTCTTAACTCCTCCACATTTATGACCTCTGATAAAATTTTCACAGTGACGCTTTTATTCTATTTATTATTTATACCCTGCCTACTTTAAAAAAGAATTGGAGCCAGCTGCCCTGTGATTTACTTTGCTTTGAATGCAGTATAGATCATTGGATCCTGCATGATTGAAGTGGATTTTTAAGAAGTGAATAATGCTTTTATCTGTTTAATAAACTATTTAATAAATAGTTCCTGTTACCTAATCACCATGCTGTTGATGCCTTGCACATAGTAGGCACTCAATAAATATAGATAAAATGAACAAATGAATAATGCTAACTTGGGACTGATGAACAAAAGTTCACAGCACAAGCAGGTGAATGTGGCATTGACTTCGTGGAAAGAAATATGATTTTTTATTCTTGGCTCTGGAAAAGGCAGGGCTGGATAAAAGATACTGTGGCATGAATTATGATGATTTTGGCTTGTGATTCCCTTATGCAATTAGATGAGCTTCAAAGGTGAACACACATCCATGGGGGTCTGAATGGTGGAAAGTGTTCCAGGTCCCAAGTGTGATGTTGGGCAAGTTGCTTGGCTTCTCTGTGCCTTGGGTCCCTCACCTGTCAGAGTCTCTTGGGGCTGTTGTCACTGTTAAATGGGAGAGCGACGGGAAAGTGTTTTGTAGTCGCTAAAATCTGACATAAGTGTTATTTTTTTATCTGCAAGTTGCTTAAGCATAGTGAAAATGTTAGAAAAATGAATATTGGGAATTGAAAAGGGAAATAAATAGATGTCAGGACAAAATGGTTTTGTAACTCAACCATATGACAGAGGAAACTCAGTCAAAAATGTCAGGCACTGGGACTTAACACCTGCCTGATAGGAGAAGGGAGCTGACCAGGCCAGAGTACCCTGCTGGCAATTTCTGCCCTTCTCTGCTTCAGGTTTATCACTCTGTTATTAGGGAGGGAGTGGAGAAACCTTGGTACACATGGAAGTACTCTTTAGGTAAGCTGCGGTGTATATTAATAGAAACCTTTTCCAATCAAAATACTCAAAGTGACTTTGCACTTCTATGCCACGACTTCTGACTTCTGGAGGTCAGATGAAGCCAGGGCCAAATGAGACCCAACAGCAGTTGCATAAAAGGGCTGCCAGAATATGATATTGCAAATTGCCCTATGAGAGATCTTCACTCTTACTAACTGGGACTTGCTTCATTCATTGCTGAGCTGCCCCAGGCAAGACTGAGAAGTAACCTTAGTTTTGCCTTCCTGCTTGTAATTTCCCTCAATATACCCCAGTTTTAGACATCTAGGGCCTCTGCTGTACTGTCTGGGCTAGCTCAACCCTCCACATAAAAGGAGCTGTGAAGTCCATCTCTTCTTCTCTGTTCTTTCATTTGTTGTTCCCATCCTATTTAAACATGGCCTGGCTGATAACTTAGGGCCATCTCCATGCTCCAAACCATAAACACTCAACCCATATCCATACTGAAAGGAGGTAATGGACCACCATCTTGTGTAGCAGGATGTTCAGAGAATTGATGTGGGAAAAATCAGAGTTTGGTTTTAGACATGTTGGTATATGTAGGATATCCATGTGGATCTGTTCCTTAGATATAGACTGATCATCAGGAAAGAGGCTAGGATAAGTGATGTAAATTTTGCC
Organism: Aethalodelphis obliquidens; assembly: GCF_003676395.1. Classification (NCBI taxonomy): domain Eukaryota; kingdom Metazoa; phylum Chordata; class Mammalia; order Artiodactyla; family Delphinidae; genus Aethalodelphis; species Aethalodelphis obliquidens. Next base: position 1,058,685 of record NW_020837970.1, read on the forward strand.
ATGATTTAGTAGAAGAGTGATTAGACTGTGTGGCCTGGTGGGTAGAAGAGAGTGTTAACTTAAAGGAACAACACATAACATAAGAGTTATGAGTTTCAGTTTTATTCAAGTCTTACTGAGACCTAAAGCCTGGGAGGCAGCCACTCAGTTAGCTCCAAGGAAACTTCTCTGAAGAGGTAGGGGAGAGGCCTGTATATATCTGGCATATATTCCCTAGCCAGATTTGTGTCTAGGGAATATGTGCGGTCAAGCATACATCTTGGTAAAAGATTACTGCTAATCACAAAGAACAGATACTCAGTTTAAGGATTTTAGTATTTTTCTATGTATGGGAAGGTGCAGTAATCTGGGGCCTGTTTATCCAAAGCACAGAGGGCCTCATCCTGTTTCTCATCCTGTTTGCCTCTCAAGTTGCACTTTTGGTGGGCAACTGCAATGGGCTATGACTTAACCCTTGTAGAATTGGGTAGTGAGCAACGCTTTTTGTTCCTCTGTGTTCACAAAAGTACTACGGCAATCCATGAGATCTTTGGCAGGACAAGTAACGTTCCTGCTTCCCTATTGGTCCCACAGTTTGATTGATAAAATGCGTTTAATTTTTAAAAATTGCTTTTTATTCAAAGACCTAAAAGGACATACGTTATGAGTTTTAAAATATCTCAACATTTTCTTCTAAACTGGCTGAAAGGAAATATCCTTCTTGGCTAACCACTTCTGCTTTTGCATATTCATTCACTTTTCCATTCAACCAACAAATATTTACTGTGTGTTCACTATTTGCCAGACACTGTTCTAGGAAGTGGAGATAAAACAACAAACCAGATAAAGTCACTGACTTCATGGAACTTACAGTAATCAGAGGAGACAATCAACGGACAGTACAATAAAAGAGTAAATGTATTTCAAAAGGTGATAAGTGCCCTGGAGAACAATAAAGTGGTATAAGAGAAATAGGTGGTCTGGGAGTGGAGGTAATAATTTACATAGGTGGTCAGGAACGAACTCTCCTAAGGTGATATTTATTAAGGTTCTGAATGAAATTAGAGTTATAACTTTATAGTCTCCTATTTTCCATTAGCCAGCCCGCTGAGGGCATCTTTATCAGGGCTTATGCCGCATGAGATCTGAGATACAAAGTCTAAGAACTGGGCTCCATCCCTTGGTTGGTACCTAAACTATCCTGCTGCTCAGCATTGCTCATTTTCTCCCCACTGGAGAAAGGTGGAGACTCCATTACTTTGGAGGCAACTGGAGTCAGGATGAACCTGCTCCTTCATTTTTAAGAAGAGAATAACATTTAGTAATGCTTTATTGTTCTACTACATTTATGGAATAAACGATTCCATAGAAGGAATATCTGTCATTGCAAAAGATTTTTCCAAATAGTTTATCCCTTTATTTCCTGGATTTAACTTAATAAAATATTTGGAATAAAATCTTCAAGACCATATTGCACATATATCAGACTGCAAAAACAGTTTGTTGGGCAATTTAATTTGTTTACACTGGTACTTCTTTACCAAAGCATTTGAGTTAGCTTATGTCATATAATAAAATATCAAAATATAAATGAGAAATGTAAAATTCAGGACAAAAATAATGTAAATCTAGAATAGAAAGTCATGATCCAAGAAAAGATACTAGAATGAAAAGGTCTCTAAGGCTCTAAGGCTGAACATTTGGTTCTAAACTTCCTGGTGGTCAAAGTGACAGGGAAAAAAGGTCAGGCCCATCATTTTTATTTGCCAGAAAGGGAAAAAAATATACTACATCTCTAAGGAAAGTAAAACCTTTCCTAGTGTTTACTCTACAAGATGTTTCTCATGGAGATAAGTTGAATATAATTTAAGTCCTGTGTATTAAGTTTACTACTTTGAATGGCAGCTGCTTATTAATATTTTGAGTAACTATTAAAATGTTGTCTACTATTTTTCCTGAAATGAAAGGGACTCAGAGTGATGTATTTTTGAATTTTTATTTGTTACTTTCCTTGCCTTTTTGTCTTTTCTCTCACTTTCAACCTCTTGGCCATGGCTTTGCCCTGCTGTCAGTGCCCATGCTTCTAGGAGAACATTCTCCTACTTGACTAATTTTTGGCTTCTGATATACCACGCGTGGACAGCTTGATTATCATGCTTACAGAGTTGTATTTAGAGTAATAAATAACAATAATGATAAAACAATATCATTTACAAACACAATATATAGTGAGCAGTGTTCTAAACATTTGGCATATATGATCTCATTTAATCCTGTTTACAATCTGTGAGGGAAAAAATGACCATTTCCATTTTACAGATAGAACATTAAGGCTCAGAAGGGTCACCCAACTTGCCTGCTGTCTCACATGTGTAGGTGGGCTGAGAACCCAGGCAGCAGACTACAGGGCTAGGCTGTTAGAAGCTCTCACAGTGGGATGACTTTATGTCACCTGTTTTTGTTCTTCAAAGCCCTTCCACCATCCCACACTTGCTTCTTGTGTTCTGGATGGTTGCAGTCCCCAACACACAGGCTCCTGATAAGTGACGTGTGTGACTGAACTGTTTAGTGCTTATGGGATAAAGGATTTCCTCTGGCAAGAGAAGATGCTGTCTGAGAGGTACTGAACTTCTAAAGCCTGGCCCTACCTCTCTGAATCACAATATCTGAATTCTAACCTCCAATCTTCTTTGTATTCACTTCTTCAAAGTAAGTATATCTATCTCTAGATCATGGTTCCTTCAGCTATAAACATTTAAGATTGTAGAGTCTTGTGCAAGTTGAAATGAGAAAGAAATATGAAAACATTTAAAGCACATAAAGTCCCCTCTTTTTCCATTATGAATAAGGAATTACCATATGTTCTTTGCAGAGGCTTCTATAAATGGAACCTCATAGAGTTCCAATTGACTAAATAAAGCTATTTATTTTTTTTTAAATGTTATTCTTGCCATTTCATATATTTTCTGTTACATAAAACATCTTTTGTGTATTAATATTTCTCAACCATGATTCTAGTATCCTTTCTATATTGCACCCTGTCTGCCCATGCAGAATTGACCAGCAGTTCAAGTGCATAAAAGAATCCTCCACCTAAATTTAGAAACTGGTAAATAAAACAAAGATAGGAGCCTCGAAGTCTGCAGTAGTACAGCTGATAATCTTTTTGGCTTTTAAACAAACGTAAATACTCTAAAACTTGCTCTCAGCAAGTAACTTCATAATTAGGTTAATGTAATAGCACTTTGTCCTTTTGTATCACATTTCAGCTGAAGACCTAGAAGGGATTTTAACAAATGCAAGTGCTTTTTACCTTGGTTCCTGTAGAAAAGGAGGCTTGGATGATTATGCTCATGTGATGGTCAGTCAAATCAAGACCATTAGGGCTGGTGAGCAGGCCATGAATCACCACCACAGTCCAATCTCACCTAGATAAGCACAACAAATCTTCTTGCACTTTCTGGGTCAGTCCAGACCCAGTTTTTTGTTTTTAACCTAGTGTTACATATTACCTAAAAGTAACCCATGGAATGTGCCAGTATATGGAGGTTAATCTTCATACTTCTGAAAGGCTTCTCATCCATACAGCTGGAATTTTGCAAATGCCTGTTTTGAGGATTCAGGCATGTCCATGAATATTGGATGAGCTAGTAAAAGAAATAATTCAAGCATTCAATCAGTAAAGTGATAGAGAGGAAAGGGGCTGTATGGTGAAGAAGGAAGAGGGAAATGAGAATGGGCAGGACTGCATGGGGTCTGTCTTATATTGATCTACTCTCTGGCCTTAGGTCTCTGAGCCTTGTGACAAACAAACTATGGGAATTCAAGAAGCTATTTTCAAGGCAAGATGGTCAGAGGTAGGGGCATCAAGACATATGGACACTAATATGTATAAAATAGATAACTAATGAGAACCTGCTATATAGCACAGGGAACTCTACCTCACTTGGTGGTATAGTAGAAACTAACACAACATTGTAAAACAATTATACCCCAATAAAATAAGAATGTTCTTTGATACTGGTGATAATGTGGGACTCAGAGTGGAAAGAAGGTCAGTCTCATCACTGCTATACAACATACACCTGGCATCTCAAGTGTTGTTACCTCTGAAAGCATAGGAGCACCTTGGCACAGGTGGCAGTGACAGTGATGAAACCCACTCAAGGGGCTTTCTACCATGGACATTGGTGATGGATCAGGGAAGAAAGAGATGCTGGTAGATGTTCTGACTAATTCTTAAACACCTGTGAGGCACCTCTGGGGTCTTTTAGACATAGTAGGGTGAGACTTTACCGGTGGCTGAAGTATCGCATGAGCAACTTCTAGAAGCAAGAGCTAGAGAAACTTGGCTTCCTACTATTATCTTGATCATATTATCTGAATTCATGGGTTGGTGAGGTCTAGAGAAACTCAGGCTGCATATAGTAAAATTAATAAATCAGAAAAAATATCTGGTTATGCTTGACTCAGGCTTTTGGTTATAAATATAGCAAAGCAAGCCTGCTGTTAAAAGAGAAGTGACTGGATGTGTCAGATTTACTAGAACAGAGGAGAACCAGATTTCTCTTTCTGTACTTGTGGCAGTCTGCCCAGTTCCTTGCAAGAAGCAGCTCAATAGGGGCTAGGTAAAGCAAAGAAGTAGATGGCAAATCCCACTCTTGCTTGTTCTACATGCAGTTACTAAATGAAGACCAGTTCTCAAGGTTCTGGATTGGCAGTAGTGCGTTGGGACATTTACTCTCTAGGAAGTAGATTATAACACACCAGAGGGTTTTATAAAAGCCTGGTCCAGTGTAATCATAGCTCCTTGTGCCTCTAGGTGACTTGCTTGTCAGATTTTCCACTGACACCCAGGCAAAGGAGAGTGAATTTGAGCCCCAGGGATCTAACAAAAGCTTCCCAGGAAAAGTCTTTCAAGTTTCTACTTTTATCTTAAAAACGCTTGTAAAATTTTTATTCTACTCCATGGTATGTTTGTTTTACTTTTGAGTAAAATAGATGTTCCAGAAAAATGTTTATTCAGTGACTTAGCAGAGCACTCAGCACATTCTCATGTACTTCTGGTGACACATTTTATATCTCTCTCTATAGATATACATAGATATACATAATTTATTTATATTTATTTTATATACCTATGTAAAGTATATGTGCACATATGTTAAAAAATATGTATGTGTCTATTTTTTTTAGTACAGACGTTTCAGCAACAGCTCATTTTTTGATTATGGGGGGAGGTGCTGTAGGAAGCTTATGGTGGGGCTGTTGCTGAGAGCATAAGTGCTTCATTGGTGAGGAGGGGAAGATGCTTCTAGGGATCCTGGTGAAGGGCCCTGGGGATGAAGAAGGTTGATGGGAACAGTCCTAGCTTCCCCTGACAGTAGGATGTGTTGGCCCTGGCGTCTGGCCAGGCTACAGTCCACATGGGAAGATGTGAGTCAGTCACAAGTTTCTGGAAGACCAGCTGCTTGGTTAACAGCTCTTCTTATGATTGACCTTCCAGTGTGGATAGAAGTGTGCACCCAGGAAGCAGGAGCAAACAAAAGAAAACAAGCAAGATAAAGAGCAGCCAAAACTTTCTCACTTGACTAAAAAGGGAGACTCTCAGTTATTCTTTGCCTGAAAAAGAGCTAGACTCTGACAACATGAATTAGATCTTAACGTCTTTGTTTTTATTTTTGGTTTTTTTTTGATGATGGGGGAGGTGCTGTAGGAAGGTCTTGGGGGCCTTGGTGAGACAGTATATCAAAGATTATATTCTACATTAATATTTAAAGTATTTTATTTATTGCTCCAAGAACATTGAAATGGCAATAAAAGGAGAACCCATGTGATGCCTGTGTTCATTTTTCTGTTTTTTTTTCACATGTATATGATAGTTACTCTTTTTACTAGGAGCATAGTAACCATCTGGAATTCAGCTTTTCTCAGCTAGTTGTACGTCATCCATGTTTATCTCTTTATTGCTAATCCGAGTTTTTAAATGCAAAAGGTGGGACCATGTCTCCTGAGATTAGGCCACCTAGGAATAAATGCAGAGTGATGGAGGGTATGGTGAGGGGACTCTGGAAAAGGAGGACAAGCAGGTGAAAAGAGCAGAGGGGTGGGGAGAGTAGGAGGAAGACTGGGTCTGTATGTTGCTCTCCAGATGCTCCCTACATTTCATATTTTAATTTAAAATGAATAGTGATACTGATGCATTTCATGTGGCAATTTACAGTTTACTGGGTGCTTGCACATCTGTTTGATCTTCATGGGTCCTTGGGGACACTAAAGGCAGCCATTTCTTTGCAGGTAAATTAAAAGAGGATTGTATTATCTGACATCAATTAATGATTTATCCCATTAATGAGATTTTTAAAAATAAATTTCTGAATCCATTTATAACATTTATCTGCTTTAGTGACTTAGGATTAATATAGTCAAGAATGTTAATAAAACTGAATTTGTTGATCTTTATTCTCATGTGATGTGAGCTGTGAACTTCTGAACTGACTGTCAATTCCTAGGTTTCCTTTTCTTTATAAATCTTTCAGTGGATTCCTACTTGAATATAGTGTAAAAGAGGGAAGAGTGCTATTCCTACACATTTAAAAGCACAACCATGTGTGGGTCCTCTGACTCGTAAAATCAGCTCTGTTCCCATTCTCATTCAACCTGGATTGGGTTGGAAGGGAGAAATTTACCTTGTTTTTCTCTCTGCCATTTAGTTTACAGAGGGAGAAAAAAATACCCTCAGAGCTAGATTCCAAAGCTGAAAAAGTGAAGTAGAGGAATCTTAAGTTATTATCATACCCTGTCACACCAAACAGACATACATGCACACACAACACATCATCCTTTGGCATAGGTGGACCAGGCAAATTTGGATAAGAGTCTCTGTTCTATCAATCGCTACTATTAACATGTAGTGATAGGTAGGAGTCTTCTGGTCCTGTTTTCTTATTTTTACAATTGGGAATAAATCATTAGGTTGTTGTATTCATGATGTCAAACGATGTGCCTACCACATTCTCAACTCTGGCTGTGCAACCCCACACATTTGCAGAACTTTAAAATAGCAAAAACAGCTGTCTGACCCTTCCCAGACTGTGTTACATAATTGTGGGTGGGCTGAGGTCTCAATATTTTGGCAAAGCTCTCCAGAAAGTTCTGATGCTCAGCCAGGGTTGAGAGTCACTGACCTGTAGGACAGTGCCTTAGCATTGGATTTCACCCTTTTTCCACCCTCTCTGTAGACCTTCCCCAAGTTGTGACAACCAAAATTGTCTACTGATATTGCTAAATGTTCCCAGGGAGACAAAATTTCCCTTAGTTGAGAACCAGTGGTCTAAAACATTGGCATTTAAATTTGGGTGCTTTGGGCTGAACTTTGTCCCACCAAAATTCCTATGTTGAAGCTCTAACCCCCACAGTGTGACTGTATTTGGAGACAGTTCTTTTAGGAGGTAATTAAGGTGTATAAGGTCACAAGGGTGGGATCCTAATCCAATAGGATTGGTGGCCCTTTAAGAAGAAGAAAGAGAGTTCATTCTTTTTCGCTCTCTCTTTCTATGTGCAAGCATTGAGGAAAGACCATGTGAGGACACAGCCAGAGGTGGCCATCTGCAAGCCAGGAAGAGAGTTCTCACCAGAAACAAAACCCTGTCAGCACCTTGATCTTAGACTTCTTGGTTTCCAAACTGGGGAAAAAACTTTCAGTTGTTTAAGCCCCCTAGTCCATGGTATTTTATTATGACAGCTCGATCAGACTAATACACAGGGTAAGTATCAGAATCAACAGAGGAGCTAATAAGATCACAGAGTTCTAGGATCACTGAAATAGCATAGGGTCTGGGCTTTTGTATTTTTACCCAGTTCCCCAGGTGACTCTGATACTAACCAAAGCTAGAAGGCCATTGGCCCATAACAGCTCATGGAAGAATCCAAAAGAGAGATGGAGAGAGGTGGCATGAGGAGAAGGAGAGCCAGGCAACAATGCAAGAGTCTGGGGAGGCTGTGCTGAAGGTGCTGAAGGAGAGACCCCGCAGAGCAACTATCACAGTGAATGGAACTTGAGGGAGATGGGTTAAGAGCCTGAGTATTTTGTTCTGTTGGCAACAAGTATGTGTGCCTCTTTAAGAGACTTCACTAGGGTTTAAATTCCTTTTTGTTGTTTTGGGGTAATGTTGGATTTATGTTTCTTTTTAATAAGACAACAAACTGAGAGGGACCTTCAAGATGTTGGAGGAGTAAGACATGGAGATCAACTTCCTCCCCACAAATATAACAAAAATACATTTACATGTGGAACAACTCCTACAGAACACCTACTGAACGCTGGCAGAAGACCTCAGACTTCCCAAAAGGCAAGAAATTCCCCACGTACCTGGGTAGGGCAAAAGAAAAAACACAGACAAAAGAATAGGGACGGGGCCTGCACCTCTGGGAGGGAGCTGTGAAGGAGGAAAGGTTTCTACACACTGGGAAGCCCCTTCACTGGCGAAGATGCGGGGTGGCAGGGGGGAAGCTTTGGAGACACTGAGGAGAGCGCAGAAACAGGGGTGCAGAGGGCAAAGCAGAGAGATTCCTGCACAGAAGGTGGGTACCAACCAGCACTCACCAGCCCGAAAGGCTTGTCTGCTCACCCGCTGGGGTGGGCCTGGCTGGGAGCTGAGGCTCGGGCTTCAGAGATCAGATCCCAGAGAGAGGACTGGGGTTGGCTGCATGAACATAGCCTGAAGGGGTCTAGTGTGCCATAGCTAGCCGGGAGGGAGTCCGGGACAACGTCCGGACCTGCCTAAGAGGCAAGAGACCATTGTTTCGGGGTGCGCGAGGAGAGGGGATTCAGAGCACTGCCTAAACGAGCTCCAGAGACAGGCGTGAGCTGTGGCTATCAACTTGGACACCAGAGATGGGCATTAAATGCTAATGCTGCTGCTGTAGCCACCAAGAAGCCTGTGTGCAAACACAGGTCACTATCCACACCTCCCCTCCCAGGAGTCTGTGCAGCCCGCCACTGCCAGGGTCCCAAGATCAAGGGACAACTTCCCCTAGAGAACACACGGCAAGCCTCAGGCTCTTGCAATGTCATGCCGGCCTCTACTGCCGCAGGCTCACCCCACATTCCAGTTATAACTACCATACCCCTCCCTCCTCCCAGCCTGAGTGAGCCAGATCACCCTAATCAGTGCTGCTTTAACCCCACCCTGTCTGGGTGGGAACAGAAGCCTGAGGGTAACCTACACACAGAGGCGGGGCCGGATCCAAAGCTGAACGCCAGGAGCTGTGCGAACAAAGAGAAAGGGAAATTTCTCCATGCAGCCTCAGGAGCAGTAGATTAAATCCCCAAAATCAACTTGAGGTACCCTGCATCTGTGGAATACCTGAATAGACAATGAATCATCCCAAAATTGAGGCAGTGGACTTTGGGAGCAACTGTAGACTTGGGGTTTGCTGTCTGGGACTGACTTGTTTTTGATTTTTATGTTTATATTAGTATAGTTTCTAGCACTTGTTTTCATTGGTGTCATTTGTTTATTGGTTTGGTTGCTCTGTTCTTTTTTTTTAATTACTTAAAAATTTTTTTATCTTAATAATTTAAATTTTATTTTCATTTTATTATTTTATTTTATTTTTTTAAATTTTTCTTTCTTTTTTTTCTCCCTTTTATTCTGAGCCATGTGGTTGACAGGGTCTTGGTGCTCTGGCCTGGTGTCAGGCCTGAGCCTCTGAGGTGGGATGAGCTGAGTTCAGGACATTGGAACACGGGAGACCTCCTGGCACTACATAATATCAATTGGTGAGAGCTCTCCCAGAGATCTCTGTCTCAATGCTAAAACCCAGCTTCACCCAATGACCAGCAAGCTCCAGTGCTGGATGCCCCATGCCAAACAACAAGCAATACAGGAGCACAAGCCCACCCATTAGCAGAGAGGTTGCCTACAATCATAATAAGGTCACAGACACCCCAAAACACACCACCGGATGCAGCCCTGCCCACCAGAAAGACAAGATCCAGACCCACCCACCAGAACATAGGCACCAGTCCCCTGCACCAGGAAGCCTACACAAGCCACTGAACCAATTTCACCAACTGGGAGCAGACACCAAAAACAACGAGAGCTACGAACCTGCAGCATGTGAAAAGAAGACCCCAAACACAGTGAGTTAAGCAAAATGAGAAGACACAGAAATATGGAGCAGATGAAGGAGCAAGGTAAAAACCCACCAGACCAAACAAATGAAGAGGAAATAGGCAACCTACCTGAAAAAGAATTCAGAGTAATGATAGTAAAGATGATCCAAAATCTTGGAAATAGAATGGAGAAAATACAAGAAACATTTAACAAGGACCTAGAAGAACTAAAGAGCAAACAATGATGAACAACACAATAAATGAAATTAAAAATTATCTAGAAGGAATCAGTAGTAGAATAACTGAGGGAGAAGAACGGATAAGTGAGCTGGAAGATAAAATAGTGGAAATATCTACTGCAGAGCAGAATAAAGAAAAAAGAATGAAAAGAATTGACCACAGCCACAGAAACTTCTGGGACAACATTAAATGCATGAACATTCGAATTATAGGGGTCCCAGAAGAAGAAGAGAAAAAGAAAGTTTCTAAGAAAATATTTGAAGAGACTGTAGAGGAAAACTTCCCAAATATAGTAAATGAAATAGTCAATAAGGTCCAGGAAGCACAGAGAGTCCCATACAGGATAAATCCAAGGAAAAACACGCCAAGACACATATTAATCAAACTGTCAAAAATTAAATACAAAGAAAAAAAAATAAAAGCAGCGAGGGAAAAGCAACAAATAACATGCCAGGGAATCCCCATAAGGTTAACAGCTGATCTTTCAGCAGAAACTCTGCAAGCCAGAAGGGAGTGACAGGACATATTTAAAGTGATGAAAAGGAAAAAACTACAACCAAAATTACTTTACCAGCAAAGATCTCATTCAGATTCAATGGAGAAATTAAAACCTTTACAGACAAGCAAAAGTTAAGAGAATTTAGCACCACCATACCAACTTTAGAACAAATGCTAAGTGTCTATTGACAGTTGAATGGATAAAGAAGATGTGGCACATATATATAGTGGGATATTACTCTGCTATAATAAAGAAACAGAACTGAATTATTTGTAGTGAGGTGGATGGAGCTAGAGACTGTCATACAGAGTGAAATAAGTCAGAAAGAGAAAAACAAATAGTGTATGCTAACACATATATGGAATGTAAAAAAAAATGGTTCTGATGAATTATGGGCAGGACAGGAATAAAGATGCAGATGTAGAGAATGGACTACAGGATACAGGAGAGGGAAGGGTAAGCTGGGATGAAGTGAGAGAGTAGTATTGACATACATACATTACCAAATGTAAAATAGATAGCTATTGGGAAGTAGCTGCATAGCACAGGGAGATCAGCTCAGTGCTTTGTGACCACGTAGAGGGGTGGGATAGGGAGGGTGGGAGGGAGATGCAAGAGGTAGGCAATATGGGGATATATGTATATGTAAAGCTGATTCACTTTGTTATACAGCAGAAACTAACATAACATTGTAAAGCAATTATACTCCAATAATGATGATTAAAAAAATAAACAACAAACTGAGACTGCATATGAGGTGTGTTATGGACTGAATGTTTGTGTCTCCCCCAAATTCACATGTTGGAGTCCTAACCCTTCATGTGGCTGTATTTGGAGATGAGGGGTCTCTAAGGAAATTATTAAAGTTAAATGAGGTCATAAGAATGGAGCCCAGATGTGATAGGATTAATGTTCTTACAAGAAGAGACACCATAGAACTTACTTTCTCTCTTCCCCTATGCACACACATGATGAATGACTCTGTAAGGACATATATAGCCATATATAGCAATTTTGTAGCCATCTACAAACCAGGAAGAGAGTCCTCACCAGAAATAGAATTCTGGCACCTTGATCATGTACTTCTAGCTTCCAGAAATGTGAGAAAATAAATGTCTGTTGTTTTAGCCACTCAATATATGGTACCTTGTTATGGCAGCTCAGTCAGATAAATACACAGTACACAACTATTTTGGGGTTACACTAAATTTGTTCTTATTTAACCTCCTTTGTTTAGGTTTGTATCTAGCTCTCCAACGTCAGTGTTTACTGTACAGTGGTTTTTATCTTTCACTGCCCAAAGTCTGGAAGATCATTTTAGATCCCTTTGGTTCCATCCATACTCCAGGCTGCTTCCTCCCTCTATCTGCGCTCCTCACACGGTACATGTAGAGCCTTGTCAAAGGCAGAGGTAACTTTATTTTTAATTTGTCTAATAACAAATTCTTGGTTGTCCAACACTCTCTCATGCCAAACTGGGTAACATTTGTCTAAGTTCCTCTGGCTCTTTAAACAGTGTGCTCCTCCAGTCTCTAGTAACTGATACACTTAAGGACTTCTCTCTTGTTCTAAATTCTTTTTGCTCTTTTGCCCTCTGTCCTTTCTTGTCAGCCATCTCTGATGAAGCCTTCATCAATCAGTTTGTAGGGTTGGCTCTGGCACCTTTAAGGGCACTTGACAAAGATAGCATGGAAAGCAACATCATGACCACAAAAAGAGATATCATATACAGACACTTTCTTTTTTGTATGTAATCGTTGGGAATGAGGTCTTATTTCAGAATTTCAGCCAGAGTAATATTTCTGTGATTCTTGGTGTCAATGCCATAAATGGGTAAAGACTGACTTTTCCAGCAGAAAACCATGTTATCATGAAGGTGAGAGAAGATTAAAAGAAAAATCAACACTACAGTCCTGCCACTCAAGTGTTTGTTGCTAGGGCCATCAAAGATTCCTGCTGCCAATTCTACCTAAGCATTCTCCACAGCTTGGCTCCCTTCCCTCCCTGAAGCAGACCTTTTCCTTTGCCATGGCTGCCTTTGATACAGGCTTGATTCCTGTCATTTGGCTGCCAGTGGGGGGAAGCACCTTCAGCTGTCTGGAGTTGCCAAGAGTTTGCTTCCTCAGAGAGATCCCCAGCCTTCCTGCCCTGGAAGTAAGGAGGCAAGGCCTACTACTGAACACATCTTAGAAATGGCACATGTAGGGCTTTGGGTCTTCATGCCAGATTGAGGGTGGGGGGACTGTGACTTAAACTATCATTGTGGCCTGGATCACAGCATTCATTGAAGGAACCTGGCCTCAAGTAACAGCTAGGTGAGTGACCATGCCATGCCATGGAGCAAAAGGCAGAATGTCTTGTCTGTCCTACAGAGGCTGTATTAACTTCCAAGACAGACCTGGGGCCTTAAAGACTGTAAAAGACCTTGTCTTCGCCTTCTCAGATGAGAGCTGCGTCTTCTATAAAAAGTCAATTCCCTTTAAGATCAGAGAGATCCCAACAACCCCGTGAGGTAAGCATCATCCCAAGTTTACTGAGAAAACAGATTTAGGCAGGTTTTTTTTACTTGCTCAAGTATCCAGAACTAGTAAATAGTGCGGCTAGCATTGGAAGTCAATTCTGTCAGACTTCCAAATCCATGCACTTGTCGTTAAAAAAGATGGAACAGGTATTTTCAATAGAAATCTAAAATATTAATGTGATCGCTTCCCCTTTTCTCTGGACCACATCAGCTTTGGGATGGATATTACAGCTATAACTATAACCATAGTACAAACATTACTCTAAACCTTGACTTAGGCTCCCCCTTTAGAGTCCCCCTTACCGTCTTCTACAAATTATTTCTAGGAATCCTTAGGAAGGATTGCAAACACAGTCTTCTTGATTTCCTTTAGAATCCACTGTTTTCTATTCTCACGCTTGAGTGGTGATGAAAGAATTCCAGGTCTTTGATTGACAGATGGCCATTGTAAGGGTGTTACACATCTATCACTGACCTGGTGCATCAATACCAGCAATACCTGCTGAAGATGCTGTCTTCTTCAGTCCAAACAGGGCTAATCCCACTTGATGTTCAGGCTGTTGGGTCTTCTCAGATCTCCAGGGAGTTTGAAGAGACATTCCGTAGGGATGGTGCCTGGTATCCACCTACTGATAGTGCATGATGCAAGAAAAACTAGAAGGAGTCATGTGCTTCCAATATTTGATGTATATGCAAGTGCCTCTTTTAGATTTTTTTTTTTGTTCCCTTCTATCTCTAATCATCTCTTCCTAAAATTAAGTCGTGAGACCATGGATTCAGGGTCAAAGATCAAGGTTATATGGTACCTTTGGGTATTATAAAAAGATAACCTCTACTTCTGTTGGTTATAATATATTGTTCTAATAAACAGATATTGGAGGAATGAGACATTTCACTGACATATACCAGAAGATTGTTGTAAGACTTACACAAATTTATGGTTTCTATACTCTTACCAGTGTCCTGTATTTAGCTTACATGCATGCAAAATGGATTGAGTACGTTAAAAACAAAATACAACCATGGGATCAGTGACACAGTGTTGTAGCATGGAACTAGCCATAAAACAAATCTGTGTTCTAAGCCTAGCTTTGTTACGCACAAGCTGAGCACCATTGGGATAGGTCATTTAATCCCTTGGGTCCGTAATTTGATCACCTGTAAAATAGCAGTAATAGTATCCACCCTACCTTTCAGAATTTTATGTGGATCAGATGAGATGAAAGATGATTTTAAAAAGTTGGACATGTGATAAGAGCATCAAACGACAGCTAAATCAACCACAAATGCTGGACTTGGGCACAGTGTGTGATCATGAATGAAAATTATCCTTGCAATTAAAAGCTTCTAGGTTTACTCAGGCTTAGGAATATGCTGGAGAGGGAGCTCTCTGTATCCACTATATGACAGCCATGAGAATTTTCACTTCTAATTTAAGAAGGGCCAAGTTTAAATATATGTGAATGCTGGGAGTGATCAGAAACCTAATATGTGAGAAGTTAAACTACGGGGAATAGATTGCAGTTTGCTTTCCCTCTAGGCCAAAACTCAGGGTATTAACTTCTCAGAATATGGATAATATCAAGCTCTCCCTTTCCAAATAATGTGTGACTTATGTTCACCAGTGATTCCCTAACTCTCTTCATCTTGTTTTGGCTTGATTTTTAGATGCATTTTCCTCCTTTTGAAATACTCCTTGGAATATATTTTTCTTTTTTTGAATTAAGGTGAACTAACAATTCTTCGCTTTTAAAAAGCATTTTGAGATGATTCCTTGAGATAATTGAAGGTGCCTCAGGGTGACACAACCCCAGGCCTTGAAATGACTGTAGTAAAACAATGTCACTGACAATCAGCAGATGCCAGGTGGTGCTTCAAATGAAGAGAGACAAAGGGAGAATCAGGAAGAACACAGCCACAAATGCTGGTTTTCAATCCTGTCCACATCTGCTTGACCACTGGCTTCCCCAGGCTGGGTCTGCGGACTTACTGTGGAACAAATAAAAGAGTTCAGCATCACAGGACCAGGATACTGCCCTTTAGTGAAAAAGTTACAATGGCTTCTGGGTCTTGGGTGTTGGAGCAGGATATTACTGAAGCGATATTACTCTTCTCTGGCAGAAAAGGTACTCCTTACACAGGACTGTGGTTTGATGTGTTATTGTTCAGATCCAGTGTTTTGTTTTGTTAATAGCTGCTGAAGTATCCCTAAATACTTGGACACAGTTGCCTGTGCTTTAAGTGTCACACCAGGCAGTCTGGGATTCAAATCCTGGCTGAGACTCCTGAGTGACTTTAGACATATCCCAAAATTGCCATGAGTTTCATTTCCTCATCCGTTAAAAAAAAAAAAAAAAAAAAAGGGTTCATGCAAACCACCTTGCTGTTGCGAATTTTAAATGAGATGATCTATGCAAAGTGTCTTGCGTAGTGCTTGACTCAATAGCCATTTGAAGAATGGGAGTGATGATTAGGGGAAGAATAAAGATCTTAGAGACAGGAAATGTGGGATCTATGTCTGGTTCAACCTCTAATGAGTTTTGTGAGTTTAGGCAAGTCATTTAGCTGCTCTGTGCTTCAATTTACCCATCTATCAAATTGTCAACTGGTATTTGATGGTTTACCTATCATGCTTGAAAATGAAATTGCCTTGCAAATATTAGGAGCTTACCATATGTTTGTCAAAGGGTCAAGTAGATACAGAGTGTTTTGAAAATTTAAAATGACTATACAAATACACAATTAAGCACATTAAAAAAATAATAATGTGACTACATCCTCAAAAACTTCCAAATTCCAAAGGTAATTAAGAACATACATACATTTTACATAATTTTTTTTAATTTGGAAAATAGTCCATTTTGATTATGGTAGCATATTAAAATTGATAGATTTCTTGGGCAAAAAACACACGAAAACTTTATGGAGTTTGTGGACAGCCCCTAGTGCCTTCCACTAAGGACACTAAGATGAATGCCAAGGAGGATTTTTTTTTAAACCTTTCCTTCTTCCCCTTCCTCCACTCTGAAACAATCATCAATTACCCTTATCCACCAGCACCATCTCATCTAAGTTCATTTTCAAGATGAAGTTTCCTCGTTGGATGGTGGCTGTCCAATCCTCCTTCTGTCCATCACTGACTGCCTCAGCACTGTCCCCAGATTGACAGTTTGAGAGTGAATCAATAATAATTATCTGGCTGCAGCCATGGCGAGCTGTGTAATTCTGCCACGGGACAGCATTGTGCAAACAGAGCTGCATCTCTGGCTGCAGGTTTAAATATGCAGGCTGTGGCTGTCCATTTAGGTGCCCTGATCATGTGATTACCAGGAGGTTGTGCTTCTTCCCCCGCTGCATTAAAACCCTTTCAAATGATACACTCACCTTCTGGGACTGCTGAAGAGAATTGCACTATGTAAAATACTGCTTTCAGGGCCTAAATCATAAATCAGTGATTTAAAGGCACAGCCTTAGGAGAGGAGATACACTTTGCTTCAGTTCTTTACATAGACTTTAGGAAGAACCACTGATGGGGAATGTATAAGCACAAATAAAAGAATGGGATCTCAGATAAGTTTGGGTCAGTATTTATTTTACCTCGTCGAAGGCAAGGAAGATAAAGATCAGAGTTAATTCAGTATTAAAATTTTGTGGATTTGAGAGGTACAGGTTCATCATTTCCTGTGTGAACAAGAAAAGGTTGGCTTTATTGAGCTGAATATAACTAATTTTCTTTAAAGCAACTTTAGCAAAACTTTGTTGAAAATGTTGCTGGTTGCTGTTGTGGTTTCGCTTATGAATAGGCAGCTACATTTTATTGGTCATATTTATGAGTATTTGGATATTGAAGGCAGTGGAGTTTTGTTGGTGTTATTTTCTGGGAATCTGTTTCTGTTAAGAAATTAGGAGATGGGAAGGTCTTGGGGGGCATAATCAATTCTTTAACAGAACTCAGTGAGAACTGGGCATGCAACCAAAATGGGGCAGTCATAAATTCCTGGGGGTAGGGATATCACATTTGGAACAGAAAATGATCTGTATGTCATTAGCAAATGATGTGAAACAAATAAAAACGGTGTGTCCCATAATCATATGATCTATGCTATTTTAATTCTTTTTAATATATTCATATGCATACAAATATATATCTATAGTTGGTTTTTTGTTTGTTTGTTTGTTTGTTTTGCGGTACGCGGGCCTCTCACTGCTGTGGGCTCTCCCGTTGCAGAGCACAGGCTCCAGACACGCAGGCTCAGCGGCCATGGCTCACAGGCCTAGCCGCTCCACAGCATGTGGGATCTTCCCGGACTGGGGCATGAACCCATGTCCCCTGCATCGGCAGGCAGACTCTCTACCACTGCGCCACCAGGGAAGCCCTATCTATAGTTTTTGAAGTAAAATAACAAAATATAAAAATTTGTTTTACATCTATTTGGTGGGATCTTTCAATTATTCTCTTTTTTTCTTTAATGTAAAATATTTAAAAAATAAAAACGTTCAGAAAAAAATGGAATGGGGTTCATTGGTAAGTTCCTTATCATTGGATGTGATCAAACTGAAACAGTTACTACTCAGCAAAGACTTTTTTTATGTAGGTTATTTAAACATTGACTAAAAAATTACCAGGAAATAGGTACAATTTCTCCTGACTCTAAGATTGCAGGATTATTCTCTAGGTTTGTAGGTGGCTGGAGCATCTGGTGGAAGAGAAATTGTGGAAGGCATGGGTCATTGGAGGGAAAATCACAGCAAAAACTTAACATCTTAGTTGTATTGAGCTTTGTCTATTTACTGAGTTAGGCACCATTAACCATTCTTTAGCTCATCATTGCTTTATTTCTCCAGTGATTCTTGTTGGCTTCCTAGTTTCTTAGTAGTAAAAGGGTTTTAGTTTTTGAAAAAAAAAAAAAAAGCAGGCATAAAATTGAGCACAGGGAGCTTAGCTACAAATATATATTAGAATTGCTGAAAGGATCAATGACCAGTAGAGAATGGAGACTCAGATAAAATAGAAAAATTCCCTTCTTTTCTTCCTTCTTTCCTCCCTCCCTCCCTCCCCTCCTTCCTTTCTTCCTTCCTTTTTTCCTTCCTTCTTGCATTTAATCAGCTAACCAATCAACCAGATAGTCTACCAAACCACCTACCTTTATTAACTACCTGCTACTTGCAGGGCACATACGTGAACCAGATCAGAATCTTGTCTTCGGAGAATATGCAGACTAGTAAGGGAGATAAGACATGGGGATACTAATTATAACCCTATAATGCAGGGGAAATTACTGATTGCCAAACAAAAGTACAGAGAAAGTGGCAAAGGGTGTCAGAACCTGGACATAAGATTTCCAGCTGGGGCTCATATTTGTAGCTAAACCATCCTGTGATCAAAGTGTATACCTGCTATTTTGCAATGACTTAATTACCTGTTAAGACACCAGGGGACCAATTAAAAGACAGGAAAAATAAAGCAGTGATGAGTTTAAAAATACATAGAATTATAAATATTGAGCATAGTGAGAACAATTTTAAATGATCTGGAAAAAGACTATAAAAATAGAAATCACAATAAAATCTGGGTTTTGGAAGGCAATAAAGAAAATGATGTAATTCCTTACAGATAAATAATCTTTGAGATTTGCAGGCTGTCTACTATTGACTTGAATGACAGATCTATTATTCTATTTAATTTGTGCAAATAAGACTTTTTTTTTTTTTTTTTTTGCGGTACGCGGGCCTCTCACCGCTGCGGCCCCTCCCGTCGCGGAGCACAGGCTCCGGACGCACAGGCTCCAGACGCACAGGCTCAGCGGCCATCGCTCACGGGCCCAGCCGCCCCGTGGTATGTGGGATCCTCCCGGACCGGGGCTCAAACCCGCGTCCCCTGCATCGGCAGGCGGACTCCCAGCCACTGCACCACCAGGGAAGCCTGCAGATTAGACTTTTAATTCTCATCTCGTCCATGAAGACTTTCAGATTTCTTAATCTCACGGTGCAGGCTTCCTCAGAGCTCTTTTAGCCTGTACTGTTTTTACCGTTCATTTGGCTACTATCACTTGCTGCCTTACATGACACAGAAGGTCCTTTCAGGTGAGAAAGATGCATTGCTTTACATCTGGAGAAGCATGAAAACAGACATGCCTGCTAGAACCAACCTCCTCAGGAAGATTAATGTATATTTAGAATTCACCTTGGTTTATATACTTCCAAAGAAAATTGAGAAAGCCTTTAACTGAGGTGGCCTGCTTTGTGGAATCCATAGCATCTTGGCCAATTATCAGGAAATTTCATGCAAAATAACTTATACTGTGGTAAAAAAGTACCAAAGTCTGTTGTGACCACTAGAGTAGTGATAGTAAGATTTAACTTGTCTGTGGCTCTTGCTGCTAGCTTCCCCTGACCCCCACCCCCACTTCTCCTGGGTGAGGGGAAGAGAGGGGCAAGGGGCCTGCAAGTGGGCACAGGAACAGCTGCTGGAGTTAGCTACTGAGTGCTTGAAACTACCAGCCAAGGTGACCTATTCAATTCACTGTGAA
Organism: Aethalodelphis obliquidens; assembly: GCF_003676395.1. Classification (NCBI taxonomy): domain Eukaryota; kingdom Metazoa; phylum Chordata; class Mammalia; order Artiodactyla; family Delphinidae; genus Aethalodelphis; species Aethalodelphis obliquidens. Next base: position 1,078,574 of record NW_020837970.1, read on the forward strand.
GAGGAGAAAGGAATACGGAAAACAGTTAATTGGAGAAGTTGGGACATGGGCTCACTAGGAGGCAGAAGGAGCAGGTGCAGCCTGTAGGAACCACTGAGGTAGGCAGCTGGCCCAGGAAGTGGGGCACCTGGAGGGTGGTCAAAGTATTTGACATAGATGCAGAACCAGCATTGGTACAGAGCACAGAAATTGACCCGATACCAGCGCTAGCCTTATGTGCATGTGACCCAAGCAATAAGGGCCCCTTGCTTGATTTAATGAGCTGCTGTCTTAGAATTCTTAGTGATTTCTAAACAAGGGCCAACAGTTTCATTTTGTATTGGACCCTGAAAATTATGTAGCCAGTCCTACTTGATATGAAAGGTAAGACTGGCAGTCTAGACCAACAATATTTGAAACCCATGTCCTCTGGGTTTAATCTCTCTTACAGAATTAAATACTTTAAAGAGCAGAGCCAGCTCCTGAATTATTGCCGTAATTTCCACAGTATGCATCCTGATGCCTGATGCAAAGTGGAGTGAATATGTTGATTATTGATCAAAGAACCAAATGGAAATTGGTTTATTAATATTATATTGCCATTAGAATTATAGAGCATTGCTATTCTTTATCTGGTTTTGTGAATATATGATAAACTCAATGAGATTTACATACTTTAAATATTTTGCATGAGAGAAAGGAATTGAATGCAAGAAAAGCACAAGGAAAACCACATTAAAAGGTGGCAATGCAGAGAAATAATTTTTTACTGTCAACTTCCAACAGAGTTTACCCAAAATGTTCCATATCCTCTTAGCATCTTTAGATGACAGAAATCTATACACGCACATCCAAAGTGAGTTAATCTTCACATCTTGATGTTTACATATATCAGAGGATCACTCTGAGCTTTCGGGGCAAAACTTTGGGATCTTGTGTTCCTGAGAGGACAATGGAATAGACTCCTGGGGCCAATGGACAGTCTCTGTGGCCCATTTGGTGGCTAAAAGTGTTCACCTTGATGTCTGATAACCTGGTTTGAAGCCCAGCCAGGCTGTTAACACACTGTATAAACTTGAGTATATTATTAACCTCTCTATGTCATAGAGTCCTCATCTGTAGATTGGGAATAATCATTGTAACTATCTCACAGAGCTGCTGTAAAGATTAATAAGATGATGCATGTTTTTAAGCTTAGTAGAGTGCCCAAGACATCAAAATTACTCAATAAATATTCATAATGTTGACAATTCTCAGGGAACATAAGGGGAACAAAGGGTTTTCTAGCTACTGAATCATTTCCCCAGGTGGATGGGCAGTTCATGTGAGGAAAGAGTGGAGATGTTTGGAATTAACCTCAAGGCACTGCTCAGGGTCAGGGGGATTCTTTCTCAAATGTCCTCTAGTTCTCGTCCCGTGTTCCTCGAAGGAGGGTCCCGTAAAACTGGGAAGAGCAATTTTGCTTTTTGGAGGCCAAAAGGTGAACCTGGGCTTTGACAACCCTGTGGCAGCATCATCAGGAGCCATGGTGATGGTGGCTGAATTAGTGGTGGCAGCAGGGAGCTGGCGGTGACTAGCTGCAGTAGGAATGGCATGCACAATGTGACTAGACATGGGACCTCGGGAAACTTAATCCAACTTTTTATGCATAACTTTTCTTATCTGTAAAATAGAAATAATAACAGTGCCTACCTAATAGAAGTGTTGGGAGGATTAACTAAGTTGGGATGATTAAATGAGATTGTATATGTCAAGCAGTGAGCACAGTGCCTTGGGTTCAGTGAACAGCAGCTGTTACTGTCCTTAGCATTTCTGTAGACAGTAGTAGGACCAGTGGTGTGGAGAGCTTGGGAGAGTAACAATGGCAGCATTAACCCCAAAACACTCGCCATCTCTTTGACCCTGCTTGGAGTCTTAGGGTCCATGACCAAGTTCTGGCCCAGAATTCTGGTTTGATAACACCTTCTACAATCTGAGCAACCATTTTATCATGAGGTTAAAAAAAACCCAAATCCTGAAGTATAGCTAAGTCTTCTGTTCACGGGAGGAGCAAGAGTCAGAATTCAGAGAAAATCTTCGATCAGTCACTGTGTCACTGTAAGCAACTTATTGAACATCTGTGAATTGTGTTTATTTTCTTCGATATATAAAATGAAGGTCAAAGGTACCTACAGTACAGGGTTGTCATGAAGATTAAAGGAGGGAATGTAAAGCAAAGGCTCTTTCTAAGTTCCAAGTAATATAAACATTTTTCTACAGTTCATGCTAATTACCATTTTGGAGATTATTGGACAGGTATTGTTTCCCATAATTTATAAACGAGGAACTGAGGCTGGAGGCATTAAGTAATTTGCTCAAAATCAATGACTAGTGAAGGACATAGTGAGGACTTGGAATCCTTTTTTCTGAGACCAAACCTCTATTCTCTTCTTATTTTTAAAGCTGTGAAACCCTTTCTCCGTATTAAATTGTCACCAAATCCAACACATAAAACATATCAGGAAGAAGCTATTTCCCTGCCTCCCCCCAACCCTGTCATTAGCCCTCCCAGGTCTGAGGAACACAATTTGCAAATCTTTGCCTTCTGCAGGGAGACTTCCTAGGAAGCTGAATACTCCACTCTGCTACCCTCACTCATCCCAGCCCCTGAGGTCAGATATCAACTGTGTCTGGCAGGAGGTTGAACAAGGAGACTCTAAGGGCCTCTGATTCTGGTCCCTTGCTTCTGAGATCAAGACAACACACACACATGTCGCATTGGGACTATGGAAATACATGGCTGAGATCTCAGCCCACACAGGTGATGCTATCTGTGGCTCTGGAAAGCCTCTGATACTACTTTGCATTGGTACCACTTGTGCCTCTTGACTTTCTGGTGGGTTGTGATTCTTTGTTTCTAGGGCAAATGAAGAACCTGGAGAATTATTGCCTAGTAAGCAATCAGAAAAGAAACCATGTTCAGAAATAGCTTAGTGCTTCCAAGGATGGTGGAAAAAAATATCCCAGCCGGCAAATAGCTCAAGGTCAGGATGTGGGCATCTAGCATTTCTTGCTGCAGGTTGGAGGCCTGTAGAATCAGGAAGGTTTTGCATGCTCAGTGGTGGCTTTAGTGATGGCAATGGTGTGAAAGCTCAGACCTTGACTATAGGTTTATAAAACAGATAAAGATCTGTTATATAGTCAATCTGTTTATAAAGCAGATTTCTTGGCTTCTGAAACCACATCTGCTTGTGGAAACTAATTAGGCATAGGCAAAAGCATTGCTAAGATCAGCAACCTTCTTCCAGAACACAATGCAGAGAGAGTTCTGGGCAGAGCCTGAGATATGTCCCCTAAAGTTTGCTGGTTTTCTCCTAGAGCCCAGTGCAGAGCATTGGAAAGGTGAGAGGCTCACTTGAGGAGTCCACATCAGCAAGTCAGAAAGAGACAGTTTTTTAGGGAGCTTGTTAAGAAAAAGGGGGCCACCTATGCCCCATTAGGTTCTTTGTAGCCCTTGGTGGGGACACAGAGAATGCAATGGTTCCTGAGGCTCCACATGCAGAAAGATGGAGTTGGAGGCAGGAGTCAAAGGGTTGCCCAGGTGACGGGACACCCAGCCAGGGTGTATAATTGAAACATGGGGATCCAGATGAACAGCTGCTCCTCCAGAGGTCCTCAGGAAAGACAGTGCCCCAGGGAAAGCCAGACTCTGCCTGTAGACAGTCATGTGCACCTCATAAATGGAGACCAGCATAGAGCAGAGGCCGTAGCCTCAGATGGCAACAGGCTAAGCAGGGTTGGGATTAGGGTGAGGCAAGGGAGGTGCCTAGGGTACAAGTTTAACGAGGCCCTCCATCTCAAGGTTGGGCAAGTGCAGGGTTGGTGCCTCCCTTGCCTCACCTGAGTCCAGACCCTGTGAGCCAGAGTAGACAGGAGACAGAGATTTCTGTCTCTCCTACTCTGTCCTCGTCCAATGCAGGGCTGGAGCCTCAGGGAGGGAAAATGGGCCTTGAAAACAAACGCACTTCCCTACTCCTGGAGTCGTAGTTCTAAACTATTAGGCTAAGAGGTATCAAAGAAGCCACTGTCAAATAAAGAATGTGTGATATCACACAACTGAAATGTTGACATTAAAGAAAGAAACTTTATATAACAAGTTACTGACACTCTTCAAGAGAGTGCTTGCATAAGCCAGTGCCTCTGAAGAGGAAGGAAAGGGAAGGCAGAATGGAAAAGAGGTTGAGGAGGGAGACTCGAAATCATCCACTCTTTAAAGTTAGTGGTCTTGCGGAGGGATTGGATGACCAACAGGCCTAGGTGTGAATCTTGGCTCCATCATCTATAGCTGTGGGGTTTGGGCAAAGCACTCAAGTTTTCGTTTCATGACCTGTGAACGGGAATAAGAATACCGGTTCTTACTCCACAGTACTGTCATGGGGATAAAGTGACAGGGTACGTAAAGCACCTGGAATTATGCTTAGCGCTTAGAAGGATCAATAAGTGTTAGCTGTTTCCCTTGGCCTTGCCTCTGTTTCACTGAAGGATGAAACTTTCACAGGTACACATACGAGTGTTTGTGTGTGCTGGAGAGCAAACTGACTGAGAGGTAATCCTGGAAAATGCAGGACTGGGTGAGGAGGAACTTTAAAGATATAAACAACATCGGTATGCTGCCAGTCTGTATAGAAATATAATCTAAGTTTATAAAGTCAAGAAGCATTTGAACTGAGTGCTGAAATATAAGTGTTGCTGAAACTGTGGCAGACTTGTGAAACCTTAAGAGGTTATGTTGGGCACATAAAAGGATGTGTTACTCACTTTGGTGGTAGTAAATCTGTAGATCTAAAGATGATGCATAGACAAAACGAATAAGTAGTTTAAGATGATTGGACATAACTGTGGAGGTTAGAAATGGAACTAGTTCTTATGGAAATATCTGATGCACAGAGCAGGAATCATACCTTTGTAAGCTGCTCTTATGAAAATCAACCTTATTCTCCTATCAGGTTGCTGTCAGGGAGACTGTCAAGGGCAAATTCCTGGGCCTAATGTCCTTCAGGAATGGCTCCTTATGGTATTTTCAAAATGTTCATGTGTCTAACAAGATTCTAGATTTTCTGTGTGCTTTTCCAGATTTCTGGAAGAAAATATCTCCTGCATTTAAACAATTGTGTTTGCTCTTTGTAAATAAAGGGAAAAAATTAAAAGAAACTAGCCAGAGGCATTGTAATGCTACTGAGAATGTTAGAAGGAGGAATGACCACATATACAGAGGTGAATGATATATAAAATGAAACACATTTTTACTTGACATACGTTACAAAAGACAAATTATTTTGTTTACATTAATAAAGAAATTAATTTCTTTTTCTGAAGTTTAGATTTGGAATTATCCCATATTTTTCTCTCCGAACATTTTTTTTGGCGGTGGGTGCGGAAGGTAGTTACTATATTCGTCTTTTTTGGAAATCTAATACTTTTCTCATTATCATAAAAATGGCATTTATGCTGTGGTCTCAGTAGCTGTTTTTTTCCAGTGGAGATTTCATTTTAAAGCTCTTTGTTCAGACATTTTAAATCCAGCCATAAATATTTCTTTGAAATGGGGCATGGGAGGTTTGAATTTTAGTCCTTTGGAAAAAAAAAAGTTTTGAAGTTCTCTACAGTCATATTGGAACACTGAAATGAGAGTTTATTAAAATGTATTTGAAGAAAAAAGTTAATATTCACATCAAGTAAGGTTTGTTGGTAATTTTTTTAAGTAAGGAAATGTAAGATAGACACATTGCTTCAGATTTAGCTGGAAAGTGGATCATGCCTGTTTTATCCAGTGTACGATTCCCCTATTTCATTGAAATTAATGATTTTATGGTTTAATCTATCTAGTATTTTCTAAATTACCAACAATTGCATTATAATGAGAGAAGCTGTGCCTGTTTTATGTAGGTATAGTATATGTACAGTGAATTAACACCAAACTCAAAATCAAATGAGAGAAATAGAGGATCTAATGAATGCATGAGTGACATTGAAAGCTCTCTGTATACTATTTCTTTCCTCAAATATGATTGGCAGTGGGACATCGTGGCTTAGTACACAAACAGAAGAGATGTGGAGGAGAAGTACTGGCATTTTACACAGTTTATCTTCCATTATTGTATTTAATTTTTAAAAGGACATCAGAATCCTTTGGGAATTCTATCACAGCCTGAAGTTCTGCTACCAATTTCACATTTTTTTTCAAGTTGATATAGTGATAAAGTTTAACATGCCTTAAAATAAAATAGTATTGAAAACTTACAAGGACAGACATTCCTTGATAAACGGAAGAGATACATTCCAGAAAGAGAATGTCTATATGTTTAACTCTTTAAAAACACCATTATTTTAGTAACTAGATGTAATTTCTGTGACACATTTCCACAGACCAGGGATGGAGGGCAGCTTATAGGGTTCGTAGGCTTATGCATGGGGGAGAGGTCATGGTTGTTGGGTTGGGGGAAGGAAACTGGTATAGGTGGGGATTGAGGGGGGAGAAGAGACTCTTCTAGTAGGTGCCTCAGTCTTAATAGTTTGGAGCCATTGTGGTCTTCCACATTCCTCCTGCTCAGCAAACATCTTCCTCCAATTCATATGTTAATTCACGCCTTGTGGCTCCAATGTTGTGTACTCCTGGGAAAAAGAGTAACATGGAAAGAAACGTTTGCAAACATTTATTCATTTACATAGCTCGGTCTAGTTAAGGGGGGAGAATACCTCAGGCACCAACTGCCAATGAAAACTTAATCCCAGAGAAGACCAAAACACCGCAGTGTTTCTGACTTGGATTGCTCAGTTGTTCTTTGTTTTTTGTTTTTAATCCACTTCTTAGAAACTTTCTCCCTAAGGTCCAAATGCATTTCTTTTCCTTTTTTTAAGGTTGAGCTGAAAAGTTTCCTGCTTTCTCTTCAAACTCTAATTCCTTGTTTTTCAAATCCCGACACTATCAGTTGTCAGAAAACTGATGGGCATAAACATATAGGTTGATGCTAGTGTTTAAACAACACACTTGCAAATGAGAAGAGGCCTTTTTGTATGCCATGTCTTAAAATAGGCACTGACATCTTGACTCTGGCTTTTGTACTTCTAGATTTTGGTTTGACAAAATTTATCAAATAAATAAATTTTAAATAAATAATATTAAATAAATAATAAATTATTAAAACATCAGCTAGATCAACTAGAAAGTATATAGATGAACTATAGAAGACAACACTCAAGAATTTATGACATTTCAGTCCTATTACAACTTTCTTGTTACTTCAAGCACTTGGTTGTGAGATGCTCTGGGCTGTTATAATCAATGAATGAAGGCAGGCAGGTTAGCAGTCTTAGCTGCTTGTGGCATAATCATCAAAGATGTTGTAGAAGCTCTACTGGCCTACAGAAGGCCTATTTCCCACATCCCACATCTCTTGGTATAAATGTCTCATATTTTGCAGACTGTAGTCTTATGGCCAGAACTCATTCAATGAGTCTTTCAAGCTGAATATACTTCAGGGGAAGGACTTCTTCCTAACAGGGTAATTTAAAACTTATTCAACTACTGGGCTCCGATCTCTTTTGAGATGCTCATGGCAATGAAATCTTCAGGAACCAAATACCCTAGGTCATATGAAGGTGTGTTTTACCTATATAAGGAAAAATTTGTCTTCCACTCACTCTTAACAGAAGGCATATTAATTTGCTGGACATTTCTATCAAAACTTCATGCTAACTCTCCTTTCAATGCATTAAAATTACTATTTGTTCCTTTTTATCTTGTGGACAAGCTACACAAAATTGTCACTTTGGTAGATTTTGCATTGGGCACTAACTTCAGAATGAGCTGTGTAAACTCTAACAGATGCCTAGCTATCGATGATCATACAGATTCATGCTTTGAAACCTCTATCAGAATCAGTGCCTGCAGGAATGACCTTTTGAAAGACTATTAATAATCTGAAGTTCTGTAAAGCGTAGTTGCATTTTAGCTGCTATCCTTTTAAATCTATATTTAATGATGATTTACTTCTCACCTTAATAAACAGAATTTACAATTCACGTTAGCATAGTACAGGCTCTTAAAAGTCCTGCAGTAAAGAAACCTATTAAATTCTATTTATCCGAGCACTTCCCAATGTTATAGACTATGGAAGACTTTCAGTTCTTTTGACTCATATTTATATTTATATTCCAGGGAGATGGTTGTCTCACAAAACGCAATGAGGAAAATACCAATGCAAAGTGATAATTAATTTTTTAAAATTGAACATGTCTGTTTTCCATCTGAATGACATGATACCACTTTTAGCTGAAGTTGACATCTTAATGAATAGTATAGGATATTTGTACAAAAAATCCTCAAAAGAATATTCTAACTCTTTGAAATTTGCTTCCTATAAAAAAACACAGAAGAAATTATTTTTAGGTAAGACATATCTCTAAGTATTCTGGTTTATATTAGATTGGGTACTTACATCATTGTGCTATATTTATTTTATAAATGCATAGATAGTTATGAACCAAGCAAATCTAATCACTCTATAAGTATCAATTACTTAATCCTCATAACAACACTTTGAGGTAGCTATTATCCCATTTCAGAGATGAGCAATCAAAACACAGAGAGGTTAAGTAACTTACCCAAGAAAACACGGTAGTTGATAAAGCTGGGTTTTGACCACATGCAGCTAACAAATAGTCAGTGTTCCTCCCCAGTAAATGGGTGCTGGTGCTCTTGGTCTTTCCCGCAGATTAATAAAGTTTCCACACAGCTTTTTCTCTTTCCCACATCTACATTAATCTGGGTCTCTGAGATTGGGAGGAGCGAGTCATCTGTCTTCCAGCATAACAAGAAGGAAGCCAGTGAGTGGAACTCAGCACAGGCTTCACATCTCTCACCTTGATGGAGCTTTTTTTTTTTCCTTTTTTTTTTTTTTTTTGCGGGGCGCGGGCCTCTCACTGTTGTGGCCTCTCCCGTTGCGGAGCACAGGCTCCAGACGCACAGCTCAGCGGCCATGGCTCACGGGCCCAGCCGCTCTGCGGCATGTGGGATCTTCCCGGACCGGGGCACGAACCCGTGTCCCCTGCATCGGCAGGCGGACTCTCGACCACTGCGCCACCAGGGAAGCCCGAGCTTTTCTTTCTTATCCTATTTTTCCCCTTGGAGCTTAAATATGGATTATGTTCAGCCTCTTGATATTCAATTAGCCAGAGAGGCAGGGAGGCTGAGTGTTTGGGAATAAGACTCACTTATTCCCAAATAAGATCTGCCACTAAGAAGTGGATGACCTAAGACAAGCCACTTTTCCTCCCTGAAGCTCAGTTCACTCATCTTTAAAATAAGAGAATTGAGCTAAGAGACTTCCAAGTCCCTGCCCAATCCTATTATTTTATGCATTGAATTTAGTTTTGAATTGCTTTTTTCATTAAAGATGGTGAGAACTAGGAGACTGGAGTCACTGAACCATGCGTCTTGTCTTATGTGTTTATACTTATTTTCCTTGGAGTGGATTGAAGAAGTCCATGATTAAGGAAATGCCCTGAATGGAGACACTGTGATGAGATGACTCTGAAGGTCCTTGCTCCCTGATTTCTTACACATAAGCTTCTCCACAGCTTTGTATCTATTCAAGATTAGTACAAATCTGGAATCATTCAAGATAAATCCTAGTCTAGGGTCTCCTGCAAGTTGTGAGCCCATGAACAAAGGGCTGTTTTATTCATCAGTATATGGCCTATTAATAGTACTTTGCACAGAGTGCTGCATACAGTAGGAATATAACAATAATGGTCAAATTAAATTAAAATCAACTTGGGAGGTTTGCTTGATTAAGCATTTGTTCATTTGGGAATATTTATTGGAAATCTAACAGCATGGGTAGTGAGAGGTGATGTAAAAGAGAGGGTCCTGACTGCTAACATCGGTAGAGTTTGGTGGTCAATTTAGTGAAGAGGGTATATATGTCTGGTGCAATATCTCCTGAACATGTGGTTTGTTCTCATCCTCATAAAAAAATCCACCAAAAAAGAAATAAAAATCTTAGTAAGATTTGTTGGGCTAAAGGAAAGACTATATATCCAAATATGAGATTAGAGTGTCAGGGTGGAGTAACTAAATGTACCCATGTGATAGAGGTCTCAGGACTCTCAGTGTATGACAGAGTGACAGGATCAAGTCCCAGAATATTCCTACTTTTCAAGACAAACAACCCCAAATGGTGTACTTCCTCCACCATCATATATTAATGAGATGGACAGGAATATGACCTCTTCGTAGGCTCTCATGGTAATTGATGAAAAAAACTGGACACCATTCATGGAGGAATAAAATTTTCACATCTTGGGCATAGTTCAACAGAAAATTTAGCTTAGTTAAAACCTCTGTAAATAGAAAATGAGATTAGACAATTTTGAAAATGGTGCAAGTATCTCTTTCAAATGAATTTACAGGATTACTGTAAATCTATATTTTCTTGGTGAAAATTAGAGTTTATTAGTAAAATTCATCCAATTAGGAAGCAAAGTTGACTAGGGTTATTTGATTGAGACTGCATTGATTAAGGACTTGGAAAAAGCTATAAATCTAACCAAGAAAAACATCCCTCCACATGGGAAAAGTACTGGGTTGACATTTAGAAGACAGTTCCTTTTTGTAGCAACTCTTATTTAATATCCAGAATTATGAAGATTTACTAATCTTTGACTTAGCATTACTCTTGGGAAATATATAACAAAGTATGAATAAAGGTGCTAGTAGTTTCCTAGGAAAACAGAAATAGCAAGATCTGCCTCCTTTTAGGTAAAGAACAATAATCTTGGACACTTGCTCCAGTTAGGCATTTAATCTGAACAATTCAGGCAAGAATCATCCCACTGTGATCTCAATAATGCTTTGGTTCTTCCTACTTTAAGCACCTCCCCATGTGCACAGGGCTTGGATAAGTATTTAAACTTCTTTCTTCATTTCTATGTGTGCAGATATAGACTTTATGGATGAACAACGATGAAGCATTTGTTTTTAGAAAATACAATGCTGGCCTTTCACTCAAAACATTTTCCCCTGGAGAGCTTCTACAGATCAAACATATTCTTTTTCACAATTGAACCAATCCTTGCAAAAGCTGTGAGCACAGTTTTTGATTTATTTTGGCCTGTGATGAAAGGCAAGCGCTTTCAAAACAGTCCCACCAATGGCTCTCACTAGGGAGAGCACCCCAGGTGGAAATGCAGAAAACATTTTGAAGGATGGAAAGGTGCAAATAAGTTCTGTGTTAAAATGCACTTTTTGTTAAGATTCTACCATTTGAAAATATTTGCCAATCTCTTGCAGGATTTTAAAATATTTACAGCCATTATGTACCTAGCCATATTATATAGTCAGTTACTTTCCAGAGCTTTGAAATCTGCTTAGAGTTATATCTTCTGATTCAGGCTGGAAATTTTTCTCACTAAGGGAGAGACTCCTCCTGACCAACACCCATATAGCTATCATGGGCCGTCAGTAGTGCTGTCTAAATATATTCTATATGACTACTTCTGCTTCTACCTTAGCCCAAGATAATATCATCTCAGCATGAACAACTGCAAAGGGTCTCCCTACTTTTACACTAACCTTCCTATAAAGTTTAACCTTCCCGTGGCAGCCAGCTTTTAAAATTTAAATAATTTCTCATTATCCTCCAGTGGTTTCCCATCTCACTTGGAATAAAATTTGAAGTCCTTATAAATCCTACATGATCTTGCCTCTGCCTATTCTGCTTTAGTTTAGTTCAAAGCGCATACCACTACTTGACATATAATATATTCATTTGTTTTATTGTTTATCTTCTAAACTAGGATAATAGCCCCTTGAGGGCAGGGACTTTATCTGTTTTGTTCATTACTACGTTCACTTCACATTGTAGGGTCTGAAAAAATGTTTTCAATAAATGAATTAATAAATCTAACTCTATAACTTCCTCAAAGCCTGTATTAGTTTGCTAGTGCTGCCATAACAAAATATCACAAACTGGGTGGCTTAAACAAGAGAAATATATTATCTCACAGTTCTGAAAGCTAGAAGTCCAAGATCAAAGTGTCAGCAGGGTTGGTTCTGTGGGCTATGAGGATAAATCTGTTCCATGAACCTTCCCTAGCTTCTGGTGGTTTATTGGCAATCTTTAGCATTCCTTGGCTTGTAGAAGCATCACCCTGATTTCTCCCTTCATCTTCATGTTGCGTTCTCCCTGTGCACATGACCAATCTCTCCATTTTATAAGGACACCAGTCAGATTAGAGCCCACCCTCCTCCAGTAGGACCTCATCTTAACTTTACTAATTACATCTGCAGTAGCCATATTTCCAAATAAGGCCACATTTTGAGGTACCAGGGCTTAGAACTTCAGCATATGAATTTGGGGAGGCCACAATTTAACCCCTAGCAATGCCCCTCCCTAGTACTGTGGTCTGACCTGCTAATCTAACCATCTGATAATTAACCTTTGCTTTGAAAATAAACTTTGAAGGTAAAAGTTGTGAGTGAGTTAGGGATTGTGCTTGTACTTCAGGTTCTTTAGCACTTCAGCTATCAGAGAAGAGGACTGGTTCCTCTTCTGACAACAGTTGTTTACCATCCATGGGATTTGGGCCTCTCCCAGTGGATTATGGCTATGCTCTGTATGAGAAAATGTTCTGGGTAGGATGACAGAACTTGTGCATTCTTGCAGTGTCAGCTTATCCCTTCCTGCACACTCACACCACTGAGGGTACTCTTTTTGGTTTCTTACACAGCCTCCAATCTTGTGAGTACTCAGTGGAGGAGAGAAGAGCCTTTGAACATAAATCCCCTTTTGCTCTGGGGCTCCCAAGAGTTCTACATTGTCACGTTATCCCACACTTGACCTTTAGAACTTGCTAAAATTTTAGCTGGTTTCTTCTTACTTGCTTTTATGAAGATCTTTTTCTCATGCTGAGCTAGTCTGTGTGGCCCGTCTCTTCTTGAGGAATCTATCTCATGGTTGTGTCATGACATCAGAACTCACAGTGGTTCAAAAAAACTTATGATGTTATAGTCTATCTGGCATTTCTTTGTTGTTAGAGTTGTTAGCAACACCCCTTCTAGCTGTCTATATCCGAAGCAGAAACAGAACTCTTCTAGATTCTTAATTTTATAGAAGCATAGCACAGTCATGGAGCTCAGTCAATGTTACCATTCATAAATGACAAAACAAAAACTAGAACCCACGTCTTCCTCCACGGTAAGAACTCCTGCAATTATTCCAGTGTGCCTGGGGCCTTTGCCTCCCTCCCCTTTGAGATCTCTTTTTCTGATTTACATCCCGCCTTTCAAAATCAAATTTCCTCCAAGGTCATACCCTTGGCCTTCTGTTTTTCTGCCTTTTCTCCCTGGGTCAGTTTAGTCATTCTTAAGACCTCAGCTGTCATCTCTATGCTTGTTGCTTAAAACGTCCATTTTAATTTTTATTTCTAATCCAGATACCATCTTTTTATCTGCTAATTAAATTGCTCTAGGTGAATGTAACTTCATCCTCTCAAATTTATCAAGGGTTGGACCACATATTAAACCTAATTTCCTTGCCCTTTCTCCCACTCCTCCCTATTTTCTAAATCAGTGCTCTTTGCTGTCTCCCATTTTCCTGTTGGTGGTAAATTCCTTTTCCTTGTTCTCTCGTATCACAATTTAGGATTAATTTTCTATAACCATCAATTTATCTATACCTGCCAGTCTTCACACAATCGCGTTTTCCCTCTGATCTGCCTTTCTTATCCTTTCTCTCCATTTTGTGGTTTAGGTCATGTCTTAATCTGTTTGGGCTGCCATACCACCATAGACTGGGTGGTATATAAACAACAGAAATTTATTTCTCATGGTTCTGGAGGCTGAGGAATCTAAGATCAAGGTGCCAGCAGATTTGCTGTCTGATAAGGGCTTGCTTCCTGATTCACAGACGACTGTCTTCTCGCTGTGTTCTCACATGGTGGAAAGGTAAATGAGCTCTTTAAGGTTGCTTTTATAAGGGCAGTAATCCCATTCATGAGGGCACAACCCTCATCACCTAACCATGCCCCAAAGCTCCCACTCCTAATATCATCATATTGGGAATTAGGTTTCAACATATGAATTTTCGGGGGGACACAAGCATTCAGTCTATAGCAGGCCCTTTTTGCCTTATTGTGGATTATTGCTATAATTATCATCCTAAGCATGTTCTTGGCCTCCATTCTCTTTTCCATCCAACTCCTGTACCCTTATCCTTCCCTCTCTCCACCCAGTTGCCAAGCACCCACAATAGATCCAAATCTTCCTGAATTATAGTTTTGATTTCATCACTTTTCAGCTTAAGAATCTACAATAATTCAATGTCACTTTGTGGTTAAAATCCAAATAACTCTTATTCTAGAATTCAGGGCCTTCTATCAATTCAGTGTCACTTCTGTCAACCCAGTGTCACTTTTTACTATGCTGAATAGAGTCACTTTAAAGTCTACTTCTGTGAGCTCTCTTCTTCCCCCAATGCCCCATCTCAAACACACACATTATATGTGGGCACACAAGGGCTTAAAGAACATCATTAACTTAATTACTGAAAACAAACATCTTCAATTATCCAAGTTACATGTATATGGAGACATAGGTTTAATGAAGTTTTCTATTGTTGGACTGGCACAGTGCTGACAATATGATTCTTTGTTATATAAAAAGAGTAGTTAGAATTTAAAAAAATAGATGCCATTAAAAAAAAAACTTCTTGCCTTTAAATAAGGAATAATAAGCTTGGTGATTAGATTTAGATTTTGATTCCTACATGTATTTGATGGCTGATTTAGGAAACCCTCTTTTAAACACAGCAATGTGCTGTTTAAATAAAAAATAGATGAAGGAAATGATTCCCAAATGGAAGAGTCTCTTTAAATTTTTATTTTTGGTCGTTTGAATGAAGATTGTGCACCAAGAAGCTGATGTCAAAGATTATTTGGAACCTGTCAAAAAAAATTACTGGCTGTTTGAGACTTTCGTTTCCTGGATGACTTAGAGAGAGGGCATAAGACCTGGTGGTAAATCTTGGCTTGTTTGATAACTTGATTCTTTATATATTATTCCAGATGTCTACTCATCTGAATTATTTTATATGGGGGGGGATGGAGAGAAAAAGCAGTGATGAAACTAGATGGAATTGTTTAGATAGAAAGAATTCCATTTAAGTGTAATTCCCCTGATAGCATTAATTTGGTAAAAAACCCTGTACATGACCTGCTCCTAACCTTATATTGAGCAGTCAAAGATAGCTTTTTAAAAAGAGCATTGTCAATTCTGAGCTGCAATAGCTGTAGTTTGCCACTAACAATGGTACCCCGTATCCTGTGTGCAAAGTAACTAATAAGGGCCTGACTGAAGTTTTGACTTCTATTACTCCAGTCATGGTGGAGTCCCTTGAGGATGAGTAGGAAATGTCACTAGACCCTAGATGGTCTGTGCCTGATTCCTGAATTCCGAGCCATTCCACCCTTAGAGAGGCTATTGCTGCTCGGATTCTAATAATGTTTGTGTATGTCAGTGCTTGTCTTCAATAATTCTCAGGCATTACCCAGAAATGGCATGTGGAAGTTCCCATTAATCATTGCAGGACTGTGCTAGCAAATATTGGTAATTCATTTATTTTCTTCTCCTTTAATTTCCTCCCTCCCTCCCTCCCTCCCTCCCTTCCTTCCTTCCTTTTTCTTATCCTTTCACCTATTTAAAGAGGAGATATTAAAAAAAGGTACCTCCTGCCTTAAATCAGCTATTCCACCTATGATTAAAAGTAGGTTATTTTCCCTCTTTCTGTCTTTATTCTTTCCTCTTTTAAAGCTTCTTTGAAAGAAAGTATAGAATGGTCAGATGAAGAAGAAATGGGAAAACAGAGGAAGAACGAATTGAGGGAATGCAGATGGTAACACAAATGTTAATCGACAGGAGTAACAGCCAAATACAAGAAGGGAAAAGTTAATTAAGGTTGTAAAAAAAGAAATAGAAATGATAAATGAGTGAAAGAGTTCATCCAGTGATTTATGGTAAGACCTCTTAATATCCTGAGATTTCAGTTTGGTTTTCTATAAAATGGGAATGCTATTCCTTCTTGGTAAAATACTCTTTGAAATCTTTGTATTATAGTTAATCTTTACCAGCAAATCATTAAGCTTTCTTTAGAAAAACAGATTTCTAGTGAATGCCAGTATCAGTTATTTTTCTCTGTTTTAAAGCTGTAGCATATATTGGAAAATATTGATTACTCAAAAATCACCTTGGGCCTTTCTGGCCAATTCTAGATAATACATTTCCCTCTTTTACCTCTTAGGATATAAATTTAATAAGTAGACAGTTCTTAACAATTGTGCCCTTTGCCGTTTAACTTTAGGATGCATGTATATGCTCCAACGGTATATAAAAACATTTTAGAATTTATTTGACTTCTAGAAAATCATTATGATATTGTTAAAAATCAGTCATTTTATTTCCCTTTATAAGCCAACCTGAAAGACAATGTTTGGCCCATCTACCTGTAGGTCAGCCTTCTGATCTTGTAAATGGATTTCTTCATTGTGTCTTTCCAGCTGTAGCCCAATCCTGTCTCACTAAATTTGCTAAGAAGATAATTTTTAAAAGTTCTGTAAAGAACTCATTTCGTGGCCCAGCTCTAGAATTTTGCTTCTCCTTCTTATTGTCTTATATTAGGTATAGAAAGATTCTGAAAGAGGAATGAATTATTCTTGTAAAGCTGCTTCGCTGTTAATATATTCCATAGTCAACCTCTTGGCCTATACATTACTGCATTTTACATTATTTCATTACTGTACATTGTGTTATTGATTTTGATTAAATCCATTTGGAAGTCAATATTCACAACAGTAAACACAGAAGGTATGTTCAACTATTATATATAGTACATTTATCCTCCTCTATCATACTCTTGAATGTGCATTAAAGATCTGGGCGTCTCTTCTGCCTCTTTGGTAAATTTCATCATGAGGTGCTTCCAAAGCAAGAAATCATATCTAGCTCATTACTTATTGGGACATTCCAAGTATGTAGAGCTGGAAGATATTCAGTGCTTACAAAGTTCTAGCAGCCTCCCCTGCCCGTAAACCATCCCTGTCACCAGTCCTGTCACCAGCCAATCCTGTCACCACTGGCTGAGTTTCAGTTTATTATTTACCATATGCTGGAAGTGCTCTGTGTTTATGATTAAAGCCTTTTACTGGCCTTGCTGTTCGTTAGGCAGAGGGAGGCATCAGTAGTCACAGGGAAAGCAACACCTTTGCTATTAACATCGGCTTCCGGAGGGAAGAGGTACAGGGCCAAAAGATGCAGCCAGCTGAGATCAGTCAGCTGTGATAAAGACAGAGTAACTCACCAATAGTGAAAATAGCCAGTCAGCTGGAAACGGGCTTCCAAAGCTTTCAAAACACCATCAGTTGCCAGCTGAGCATTGACCACTCACCATCTATTGTTGCTGAAGAGAACAAAGATCAAGTGCTTGCAAGTGTTCTTAAAAAGCTGCAAATGATAACTGTCCTCCCCCACCCCCCGCCCCGACTTCCTGTTTCTGGTGCTACCTCTGGCCATTCTATCTATAATAGATAACTGTGTGAGTAATAATTTCTCGAATGTGGAGAACAAATATCCCTTCTAAAGGTAAAATACTGTCTTTATTTAAAAATTGGGTATCTGGTTCATCTTGGAATTTTGCCCTAATTTTAATTTTATTTTTTTTATAGATCTTTATTGGAGTATAATTGCTTCACAATACTGTGTTAGTTTCTGTTGTACAACAAAGCGAATCAGCCATATGCATACATGTGTCCCCATATCCCTGCCCTCTTGAGCCTCCCTCCCACCCTCCCTATCCCACCCCTCTAGATGGTCACAAAGCACTGAGCTGATCTCCCTGAGCTATGCTGCTGCTTCCCACCAGCCAACTATTTTACATTCGGTAGTGTATATATGTCGATGCTACTCTCACTTTGCCCCAGCTTCGCCCTCCCACCCCATGTCCTCAAGTCCATTTTCTAGGTCTACCTCTTTATTCCTGCCCTGCAACTAGGTTCATCAGTACCTTTTTTTTTAGATTCCATATGTATGAGTTAGCATATGGTATTTGTTTTTCTCTTTCTGACTAACTTCACTCTGTATGACAGACTTGATGTCCATCCACCTCACTACAAATAACTCAATTTCATTTCTTTTTTTTTTTTTAACTTTTATTGAAGTATAGTTGATTTACAATGTTGTGTTAGTTTCAGGTGCACAGCAAAGGGAAACAATTATACATATATCTATTTTTTTTCAGATTCTTTTCCCATATAGGTTATTACAGAATATTGAGTAGATATCCCTGTGCTATACAGTAGGTCCTTATTATCTGTTTAAAAAATTTTTATTTTATATTGGAGCATAGTTGATTAACAATGTTGTGTTGGTTTCAGGTGTACAGCAAAATGATTCAGTTATACATGTATCTATTCTTTTTCAAATGCTTTTCTCATTTAGGTTATTACAGAATATTGAGCAGCATTCCCTGTGCTATATAGTAGGTCCTTGTTGGTTATCTATTTTATTTTATTTTATTATTATTATTTTTTAACATCTTTATTGGAGTATAATTGCTTTACAATGGTGTGTTAGTTTCTGCTGTATAACAAAGTGAATCAGCTATACGTATACATATATCCCCATATCTCCTCCCTCTTGCATCTCCCTCCCACCCTCCCTATCCCACCCCCTAGGTGGTCACAAAGCACCCAGCTGATCTCCCTCTGCTATGCAGCTGCTTCCCACTACCTATTTTACATTTGGTAGTGTATATATGTCAATGCCCTCTCTCACTTCGTCCCAGCTTACCCTTCCCCCTCCCCATGTCCTCAAGTCCATTCTCTACATCTGCGTCTTTATTTCTGCTCTTTCACTAGGTTCTTCAGAACCTTTTTTTTTTTTAGATTCCATATATATGTGTTAGCATACAGTATTTGTTTTTCTCTTTCTGACTTACTTCACTCTGTATGACAGACTCTGGGTCCATCCATCTCACTACAAATAACTCAATCTCGTTTCTTTTTATGGCTGAGTAATATTCCATTGTATATATGTGCCACATCTTCTTTATCCATTCATCTGTCAATGGACACTTCAGTTGGCTTCCATGTCCTGGCTACTGTAAAGAGTGCTGCAGTGAATATTGTGGTACATGTCTCTTTTTGAATTATGGTTTTCTCAGGGTATATGCCCAGTAGTGGGATTGCTGGGTCATATGGTAGTTCTATTTTTAGTTTTTTAAGGAACTTCTGTACTGCTTTCCATAGTGGTTGTATCAATTTACATTCCCACCAATAGTGCAGGAGGGTTCCCTTTTCACTACACCCTTTCCAGCATTTATTGTTTCTAGATTTTTTAGATAATGGCCATTCTGACCGGTGTGAGGTGATACTTCATTGTAGTTTTGATTTGCATTTCTCTAATAATTAGTGTTGTTGAACATCTTTTCATGTGCCTCTTGTCCATCTGTATGTCTTCCTTCGTGAAATGTCTATTTAGGTCTTCTGCCCATTTTTTAACTGGATTGTTTGTTTTTCTGATATTGAGCTCCATGAGTTGTTTGTATATTTTGGAGATTAATCCTTTGTCTGTTGTTTCATTTGCAAATATTTTCTCCCATTCTGAGGGTTGTCTTTTTGTCTCCTTTATGGTTTCCTTTGCTGTGCAAAGCTTTTAAGTTTAATTATGTCCCATTTGTTTATTTTTGTTTTTATTTCCATTACTCTAGGAGGCGGGTCAAAAAGGATCTTGCTGTGGTTTATGTCAAAGCATGTTTTTCCTGTGTTTTCCTCTAAGAGTTTTATAGTATCTGGTCTTACATTTAGGTCTTTAATCCATTTGGAGTTTATTTTTGTGTATGGTGTCAGGAAGTGTTCTAATTTCATTCTTTTACATGTAGCTGTCCAGTTTTCCCAGCACCACTTATTGAAGAGGCTGTCTTTTCTCCATTGTATGTTCTTGCCTCCTTTGTTGTAAATTAGGTGCCCATATGTGCGTGGGTTTATCTCTGGGCATTCTATCTTGTACCATTGGTCTATATTTCTGTTTTTGTGCCAGTACTATACTGTCTTGATTACTGTAGCTTTGTGGTATAATTTTAAGTCAGGGAACCTGATTCCTCCAACTCTGTTTTTCTCTCTCAAGATTGCTTTCGCTATTCAGGGTCTTTTGTGTTTCCATAGGAATTGTAAAATTTTTTGTTCTAATTCTGTGAAGAATGACATTGGTAGTTTGATACGGATTACACTGAATCTATAGATTGCTTTGGGTAGTACAGTCATTCTCACAATAGTTGATTCTTCCAATCCAAGAACATGGTATATTTCTCCATCTGTTTATGTCATCTTTGATTTCTTTTATCAGTGTTTTATAGTTTTCTGAGTACAAGTCTTTCACCTCCTTAGGCAGGTTTATTCCTAGGTATTTTATTCTTTTTGTTGCAATAGTAAATAGGAGTGTTTCCTTAATTTCTCTTTCTGAATTTTTCATTGTTGGTGTACAGGAATGCCAGAGATTTCTGTGCACTAATTTTGTATCCTGCAGCCTTACCAAATTCATTGATTAGTTCTAGTAGTTGTCTGGTGGCATCTTTAGGATTCTCTCTGTATAGTATCATGTCATTGGCAAACAGTGACAGTTTTACTTCTTCTTTTCCAATTTGTATTCCTTTTCTTTCTTTTTCTTCTCTGATTGCTGTGGCTAGGGCTTCCAAAACTATGTTGAATAAGAGTGGCAAGAGTGGACATCCTTGTTTTGTTCCTGATCTTAGTGGAAACACTTTCAGTTTTTTACCATTGAGTATGATGCTTGCTGTGGGTTTGTCATATATGGCCTTTATTATGTTGAAGTAGGTTCCCTCTATGCCCATTTTCTGGAGAGTTTTTATCATAAATGGGTGTTGAATTTTGTCAAAAACTTTTTCTGCATCTATTGAGATGATCCTATGGTTTTTATTCCTTAATTTGTTAATGTGGTGTATCACATTGATTGATTTGCATATATTAAAGAATCCTTGCATCCCTAGGCTAAATCCCACTTGACCATGGTGTATGATCCTTTTAATGTGCTGTTGGATTCTGCTTGCTAGTATTTCGTTCAGGAATTTTGCATCTATGTTCATCAGTGATATTGGTCTATAATTTTTTTGTGTGTGATATCTTTTTCTGGTTTTGGTATAAGAAATGAATTTGGCTTTGTGGAATGAATTTGGTAGTGTTTCTCCATCTGCAGTTTTTTGGAAGAGTTTGAGAAGGATCGGTATTAGCTCTTCTCTAAATGTTTGGTAGAATTCGCCTGTGAAGCCATCTGGTTCTGGACTTTTGTTTGTTGGAAGATTTTTAATTACAGTTTCAATTTCATTACTTGTGATAGGTCTGTTTATATTTTCTGATTCTTCCTGGTTCGGTCTTGGAAAATTGTACCTTTCCAAGAATTTAATCATTTCTTCATCATTGTCCATTTTACTGGCATATAGTCATTTGTAGTAGTCTCTTATAATCCTTTGTATTTCTGCACTGTCACTTGTGATTTCTCCTTTTTCATTTCTAATTTTATTGATTTGCATCCTCTCCCTTTTTTTCTTGATGAGTCTGGCTAAGGGTTTGTCAATTTTGTTTATCTTCTCAAAGAACTAGCTTTTAGTTTTACTGTTCTTTGCTTTGCTTTGATTGCTTTATTGATTGTTTTCTTCATTTCTATTTCATTTATTTCTGCTCTAATCTTTATGATTTCTTTCCTTCTACTGATTTTGGGTGTTCTTTGTTCTTCTTTCTCTAGTTGCTTTAAGTGTAGGGTTAGATTGTTTATTTGAGATTTTTCTTGTTTCTTGAGGTAGGATTGTATTGCTATAAACTTCCCTCTTTGAACTGCTTTTGCTGCATCCCATAGGTTTTGGGTTGTCATGTTTTCATTGTCATATGTTTCTATGTATTTTTTTATTTCTTCTTTGATTTCTTCAGTGATCTCTTGGTTATTTAGTAGTGCACTGTTTAGCCTCCATGCATTTGTGTTTTCCACAGTTTTTTTTTCCTGCAGTTGATTTCCAATCTCATAGAGTTTTGGTCAGAAAAGATGCTTGATATGGTTTCAATTTTCTTAAATTTTCCAAGGCTTGATTTGTGATGCAAGATGTGATCTATCCTGGAGAATGTTCCATGTGCACTTGAGAAGAAAGTTTATACTGCCAGATTTGGGTGGCATGTTCTATAAATATAAATTAGATCTATCTGGTCTATTGTGTCATTTAAAGCTTGTGTTTCCTTATTTATTTTCTGTTTGGATGATCTGTCCATTGGTGTAAGTGGGGTGTTAAAGTCCCCTACTATTATTGTGTTACTGTCAGTTTCTCCTTTCATGGTTATTAGCATTTGCCTTATGTATTGAGGTGCTCCTATGTTTGGTGCATAAACATTTACAATTGTTATATCTTCTTCTTGGATTGATCCGTTGATCATTATGTAGTGTCCTTCTTTGTCTCTTGTAATAGTCTTTATTTTAAAGTCTATTTTGTCTGATAGGAGAATTGCTACTCCAGCTTTCTTTTGATTTCCATTTGCTTGGAATATCTTTTTCCACCCCATCACTTTCAGTCTGTATGTGTCCCTAGGTCTGAAGTGGGTCTCTTGTAGACAGCATATATATAGGGCTTGTTTTTGCATCCATTCAGCCAGTCTGTGTCTTTTGGTTGGGTCATTTAATCCAGCTACATTCAAGGTTATTATCAATATGTATTTTCCTATTACCATTTTCTTAATTGTTTTGGGTTTGCCTTTGTGGGTCTTCTTCTTCTCTTCTGTTTCCCGCTTAGAGAAGTTTCTTTAGCATTTGTTGTAAAGCTGGTTTGGTGGTGCTGGATTCTCTTAGCTTTTGCTTGTCTGAAAAGCTTTTGACTTCTCCATCGAATCTGAATGATATCCTTGATGGTTAGAGTAATCTTGGTTGTAGTTTTTTCTCTTTCATCACTTTAAGTATATCCTGCTACTCCCTTCTGGCCTACAGAGTTTCTGCTGAAAAATCAGCTGATAACCTTATGGGGATTCCCTTTTATGTTATTTTTTGTTTTTCCCTTGTTGCTTTTAATATTTTATCTTTGATTTTAATTTTTGTTAGTTTGATTAATATGTGTCTTGGTGTGTTTTTCTTAGGGTTTATCCTGTATGGGACTCTCTGTGCTTTCTGGGCTTGGGTGACTATTTCCATTCCCACGTTAGGGAAGTTTTCAACTATAATCTCTTCAAATATTTTCTCAGACCCTTTCTTTTTCTCTTCTGCTGGGACCTCTATAATTAGAATGTTGTTGCATTTAGTGTTGTCCCAGAGGTCTCTGAGGTTGTCTTCCATTCTTTTCAGTCTTTTTTCTTTATTCTGTTCCTTGGCAGTTATTTCCACCATTTTGTCTTCCAGCTCACTCATTCATTCTTCTGCCTCAGTTATCTGTTATTGATTCCTTCTAGTGTATTTTTCATTACAGTTATTATGCTGTTCATCTCTCTTTGTTTGTTCTTTAGTTCTTCTGGATCTTTGTTAAACATTTCTTGTATTTTCTCAATCTGTGCCTCCATTCTATTTCCAAGATTCTGGATCGTCTTTACTATCATTACTCTGAATTCTTTTTCAGGTAGAGTGCCTATTTCCTCTTCATTTATTTGGTCTTGTAGGTTTTTACCTTGCTCCTTCATCTGTGAGATATTTTTTTGCTGTATCATTTTTTGTTGTTGTTGTTAATGAGTGGGATTATGTTCCTTTCTTACTGGTTGTTTGGCCTGAGGCTTCCAACACTGGGGTTTGTAGGCTATTGGGTAGAGCTGGGTCTTGGTGCTGAGATGAGAAACTCCGGGAGACCTCACTCCAATGAATATTCCTTGGGGTCTGAGGTTCTCTGTTAGTCCAGTAGTTTGGACTTGGAGCTCCCACCGCAGGAGCTTTGGCCTGACGCCGGGTTCATGAACCAACATCCCACAAGCCACCTGGGGCAGAAAAAAAAAAAGAAGAAACAATAACAAGGTAAAAAATAAAATTAGACTAGGAAACTAACAGATCTGTTAGGAAGAATATAAAAAAATATATATAGATGAATCAACAACCTGAAGGTACATCAGTACCACAATAGTAAAAAAGAGGAGGAGGGAAAAGAAAAAAAAAAAGCAAAAGGGGGAAAAGGCCTTGGGTATGGAGAGTGGGGCCTAAGTACAGGCGAGGTTTGGGTGGTGGGTGGAGCCAGTGCTCAGGACCCACAGGGCTAGAAAAGGCCCTGGGGGCTGTGGGGGGTGGGGATTAGGCTCAAGGAACAGAAGGGGCCCAGGTGTGCCCCCCACCCCTGGTCTCAGAGGGCAGGGTCCCTCCTGGGAGCCCAGCAGGCTTCCTGGGCTCAAGTGGGTGGGGAAAATGCCCTGTGCTCCTCTCTTGCTCCTCCAGTCTGGGAGGGCCCCTCCCACCTGCCTCTCCTGATCTCCTTGGCCTCCCTCCTATGCCCCCAAGGACCTACACAGGCTGGAAGGGGCTCTGGAGGGTAGAGGACTGGCCTGGGAGCTCAGGAGGCTCCCTGGACCCGAGTGGGCAGGGCAATTGCCCTTTACTCCTCTCCTGCTCCTCCTGGAGGGCCCCTCCCAACTGCCTCTCCTGGAAGTTGGCTAGGCTGAGTAAGTGGAAGTCAATCAACATGCATTTTGCTTGACTACACGTGGGAGGAAGAATGGTGATTGCTGTCTTCATTCAGAGCCAAGCCTGGCTTTCTCTACAGTGTACGCTGGGTTTGGAGAAAGGTTAGCCCAGTTTACAGAGGGCAGAACTGGATGGAAGAAAGAACATCGGAGTTTCAGTTTTCAGACAAGAAGAGAGGCTTTGAGCCCTCAAAGATGAGAGATCATGAAATAGAGCAAATGAAGGAGAGGTAGAGGAGAACAAAGGTCATCACTATGGGAAGTAGCTGCATAATAATAATTATAACACTCAATAAATACCTTATACTTGCAGAACACTATTGACACTTTATCATTAAAAAATGATTTCACACTTGAGGGTCCATTTCACAGATGCTGAACCTGATTTTGATCTGATAGCTGGAATGGAAAGAGAAAGGAGATTGAGCAGGCAATTGGTGGAGGGCTTTCTTTGAGAAGACAAAAGAAGCCTGATGATTAATGATGAAAGCATGGAGTTGAGGAGGTGCCCCAAATTACTAAAATTAAACTGGGGCCATGTAATTTATTGAGTTGTTCCTTTATTTCATTAAGGAAAGACCTGGGTAGGTCAGGGGACACTAATCCTAGAGCCAAGAAATTTTAGCATCAGAAAAAACCTTTGATCATCTCTTCCAAACTCCTTTCCTAGGCCTATAGCACATTATGTCTCTTTCTACGGTTATGTTTCAGTGCATATTCATAGCAAATATAAGCATTGCATTTGCCTTTTAATTCCTTGGAGTATTTTAAAAACCTGGGTGATGCAGTCCTGCTTAAAATCGGCAGTTATAGATGGTTTCATCTTTAGTCCACGTCTTACATGACCTCAATTACTGCATTAAAATATTGTTAGCAAATTAAGATTCAAATAGCATTTATTATACAAGGTCAAGTTCACTTTACAAGTAATTTACATATTGTCACAATGACTCTGTGCCAGTTGCGTCCAATTTTGACATTGTTTGTGGGAGAGCGGCCAGCCCTAATGCACAGGATTGAGATGTAATTTATTATGAGACTCTCTTTCTCTGCTATGGGATATTTAGGGAAATAGTGCAACATAACAGAAGTCAGTGCACATAATCAGTGGGGCTCTTTGGGTGATCCTATTTAGGATATGTCAATGCAGTAATGGTTCTACCTGTTTGAATTCTGGAGCAGAAAGAGTCCAGTACCAAGATGAACTCAGGGGCACAAGAAATAAGATAAGTGGATTTCCAGTTGGTAATCTGAACCATTCTCATAAATCATCCATCTGTCTTTTATCTCCATCCATCTTTCTTAATTTTGTCTCCCTATGCAATGCTCCTGATAGTATAGTCTTTAAGAAGAAATGTGTTGAGCAGGATTTCCTGGGTTCAATTCCTGACTGCTACATTTTAGCTGTGTGACCTTGGGTAACTCATTTAACCATTCTGTGCCTCGATTTCCTCATATATCAAATGAGACTAGTCATACTACTTACCTCATAGATAGTTGTGAGGATTAAACAAGTTAATGGAACAGTGCCTTACTTACAGTAAGCACCACAAATGCATTGGCTATTTATCAGTAATCTTTCTGTTATGTGTTTCTCTACCTTTTTCTTTCTATTATAGCACTAATGTTAGATCACTTTTTTTTCTTGACATTCCTGCCAACTTCCTTAATTTTAAGTTCCTCTAGGAAAGAAATTGCACTTGCTTCTCTTTGTTTCAAACCCAGCATATATGTTGCTTATATTTTTGCACAATATTGGGGATGAGTGCACATTCAGTGCATGTAATTTCCAAAGTGGTTCATTCTTTTTCAAATAGAATAAGAACTCAGGTGGTTGGGGGTCTTGAGAATTCCTACCTTGTCACTGCTTCTCAGCCCATCTGGTAGCTGCTCAGGGTTTCTCCATTGGTAACCACTGGCAAATCTGAAATGATTTCATTCTTTCCCCATGTAGGGATGGCAAGTGAGAGTACTCCATTCCTATATATCCAAGCCCCAGGAAGCCCTAGGAGATAGCCACACTCAAGAACCCATAAATATCCCTTTTCTTCCTGCCATCATTCTCAGTATAGCAGAAGCAATTACTCAAAAGCAGTGGTTTTCTAAGTGTGGCTGGGGGACCAGCAGCAGCAGCAGCATCTGGAAACTTGTTAGAAATGCACATTCTCGGCCCCACACCAGACCTAATGAATCAGATGCTCTGGTGGTGGATACCAGCGATCTGTGTTTTAACAAGCCCTCTAGGGTATTCTGTTATATGCTAAAGTTTGAGAAACACTGCAAAAAGGGGGCATGGTTCTCTAGCGGTACTGTACATAATTAATAGCAACAACCACCCCAGAAAGAGGGAAGAAGGACTTAGGCAGCCATCAAGGCCAATTGAGAGCAATCAAAATAAACCATCATGGAGTAGTTAGTGTCGGCCAGCCATGGTGGTGCTTTCAGATGTATTAGGATATTTAATTGTGATAACAGTCTGTTAAAAAATGATGTTACCCTGTGTTGCCAGGTGGGAAACCGAGGCACAAATCTTTACCCAAGGTCACTGAGCAGGTAAGTTATAGAGCCAGAAATCAAACTCTGGTCTGGGTGATCTCCCAACTCATGATTCTTCCGCTATTCCACTTGGCTGCTCAAACCTTTAAAATGCACATCTTCATTCTTTGTGCTAAGTTTAAATGATTCCTATTTCAGGGAAATATTCTTTCTCAGTTTTTCAGAATGCCATGTATTTGTGTGTATCTGTATGTGAGTATTGTATTGATAGCTAAATTCTGTACCTCTATAATGTAGGTTAGCTTTTTCATTTCAGCAAACATCTGTTGAGGAACTACTGTGTGCCAAGTATTATAAAAGTATATACAGAAGTGCTCATGCTGGCATCTGATCTCCAAATGATCACTAAAAGAATTGACTGGGATTTAAAATTATATGGAAAAAAATAGGTTAAAATATCCCAGATATTTAATATAGATAGATCTTAAATATATACGATTTATGATACTAAGATAATGACAAACTTCTCAATAGGTAATCATAGCAGTCAATGTTGACATTCATCAACATTGCTGATTACTTTTTATTTTAGCTAGCGTAAGTCTTGGTCTGGGGCAAGGAACAATCAGGAGTAAGTTTAGAACATAGAGTTTCATCCACACGTTTATAACACTATCCATTCTCTCCACAGCATTTACTGAGGGTTTGCTTTGTGTCCTGCACTTTACAAGGTGCTGCATGTGTTAAGAAAGAACTAGAAAATAGTCTCTGCTCTCAAGGAGCTAGCAAGGGACTTTGTCCTTTGACTTGCCTTGCTGTTATCAAGATCAATCCCTTGTTTTAAAATAAAATGTTCTACTCTGCTTAAGGCTATTAACATTCATCCTCATATAAAAATGATTTGATTTCTCACCAGCATCTTTGAATTTCATTTAATATCCAAGGGTCCCAGCTCAGCTAACCTTTTTTTCTTTTCAAATCGAATTTGTAGTCAAAGCATAAAGTCTTCACTAACGTAAAAATGCTTGACTTTTACTCATTCGGCAAATTGATGAGTGCTATGGGATACAAAGATGAAAAAGAAAGTCTCTGCACTCAGCAGAGTCATAGGCATGCAAACAAGTTATTACAATGAAAACAGATGCATACTACCACAGGTGTGTGCAAATAATTGATGGTCATCAAGAACAGAGGAATAAATCTTTGTGGTGAACTGCTTCACAGAGGCAGTGATAACTGAGTCATGAGTTATGATTAGACATTCTCTGGGCAGACATAAGGGAAAGGAATTTTTAGCGTAAGGAACAACATTTACAAAGGTGTGAGTACATGAACCACCATGACATATTGAGGAAACCATGGTTAGAGTCTGGATATATTTAAGGGGAAGAGAATTGAATTTAGGCGAAAGAAAAGTTTTGAATGCCATGTTCAGGAACTTGGAGCTCATTTGATGAGCAATGAGGACCCACTGCAGGATGTTAAACAAGGCCAGATGATCCTTTAAGCAAGAGAATGAGAAGTTCAGCTCTTTGCATTAAGTTCTATATGGCTACAATGTGAAGAATGATTAGAATTATTATGGAGATAGAGTGGATATTGAGGAGTAGACAAAGAAAGACTTGGGAGTACAATTGACAGGACTTAAGTAACTGGATTTGTAAGGTAAAGAGTATTTAGCCCTGAATGTACAAATTTGCTCCACTTTTTTCATATTTGTTAGTCTGTGTTTGACTGTTATCTGTTAGAAAATGATAGTATTTGCACTAAAAGTGAGTGTGACCACAAAGACCAATGGGTGGCCTGTCCTTTCAAAGAAAGAACTTGGAAAGACTTTCCCTTATTTTGTAGGCCCACTTTTCCACAAGAGTTTTGAAGAGTATGATTACAACTTAGACTTTGAGGCTCAGTCTATAATATTGCCCAGAGCCACCAGTTCCACGTTGATCATGAAGCAAGAAGTCAAGCACCAAATGATTAATCTAATTCTGCAGGCTTGTTGCTCATACACACTAAATGTTCAGCTATTGCTAGGGTGGAGGCGTAAACAACTGATATACACCCAGATCATACACACCCATCTAGATGTGGCCTTGGACCCAAATCATCCCTGATTCCCACCTTACCCTACCCCCCATTATAAGTCTTCTCCTCCTTTAATCTCCTGAAATTCTCTGCTGCTAAATCTCTTGTCATTTCTACCACAATTTGTGTATATGCCTAGACTGTAAACTCCAGGAAGGCATGATCTTTGTCATAATCATCTTTCTGCTAACCTCATTGTTCTACATAGGATGTGGAACATACTTATGATGGCTCAAATTTTTATTACCACAGTTTTGCAGTCTTTCTTATCATAGATAAGATACTTACTGCCACCCCAACAACCTCATCCCTACCACAGTGACCAGAACATGTAACCTAGGAGCTCTGGCGATGCCCACAAACTGACTGGTTCAGTGATGGGTCAGCTGGGGCCAGGTCAATGCAATCAGCAGAGATAAGGCTGGTTTATTCTTTTTTTCTTTTTTTTAAAGAAAAAGATTTTTATAATGTAATCATAAAACACATCATGTTTAAAAATTGGTTAGAACAAAATCCTGAATTTTCAAAAGATTTCAAAAATGTGTTTATATAATTCCCCAACCCTTGTTGTTTAATAGCTATTTCAATCTCCCATTTACTTGAGCCTTTGAAAAGGAGTCAAAGGGAATAGAAGGCTCTTGCAGCATCTTCCACGGTGACCAAGGTGTGAATAACTGTAAAAGAAGGGTGTACAATTGAAGGAAGAGAGCAGACAGTCTGGTCAAACATAAGGAGCAAATGAG
Organism: Aethalodelphis obliquidens; assembly: GCF_003676395.1. NCBI lineage: Eukaryota > Metazoa > Chordata > Mammalia > Artiodactyla > Delphinidae > Aethalodelphis > Aethalodelphis obliquidens. Next base: position 1,108,606 of record NW_020837970.1, read on the forward strand.
AAGTACCCTTTTGGGGAACTGCTGCATTAAAAGCCCAGACTGGGGCTTCCCTGGTGGTGCAGTGGTTGAGAGTCCACATGTGATGCAGGGGACACGCGTTCGTGCCCCGGTCCGGGAAGATCCCACATGCTGCAGAGCGGCTGGGCCCGTGAGCCATGGCCACTGAGCCTGCACGTCCGGAGCCTGTGCTCTGCAACAGGAGAGGCCACAACAGTGAGAGGCCCGCGTACCGCAAAAAAACCAAAACCAAAACCAAACAAACAAACAAAAAGCCCAGACTTCTTGCCTGAGATGTTTAGTCTAGACTGGGGTTGTCTTGTCCCCTCCCATCAGTTGCTTAAGCCTGTCTTTTAATTGTCCATTAGAACACTCAGCCACACTTGCAGCTTGGGGCTGATATAGAGCATGGATATTGCATAGTATGCCTCATGATTGGGTCCACCAATATGTAGCTTGGGCCACGAATTCAGGCTGTTATCTGATGCAATATGCTCAGGAAATCTGAACAGGAGACCAATGTGGTCTCATAGGGCCTGGATAGTGTGGTCTGAGTCAATGGAACACTTGGAGATAGAAAGGCCAAACCTGGTGAAATTATCAACTGCAGAAAAACCATCTGGATGGGATGAGAGGCCCAATATGATCTACCTACCAAGAAAGTCCTGGTCTGTTGGGCTGGGAATCTATCCTGGGGTGGTATTTCAAGCTTTGGCCAGGCTCTGGCAAACAGGATAGCTATTCATGCTGCTTTGGCAACTTCTTTTTTTTTTTTTTTTTATGTTAGTCCATTTTCTATTTTTTTTAACATTTTTATTGGAGTATAATTGCTTTACAATGGTGTGTTAGTTTCTGCTTTATAACAAAGTGAATTAGTTATACATATACACATGTTCCCATATCTCTTCCCTCTTGCGTCTCCCTCCTTCCCACCCTCCCTATCCCACCCTCCAGGTGGTCACAAAGCACCAAGCTGATCTCCCTGTGCTTTGCGGCTGCTTCCCACTAGCTATCTGTTTTACATTTGGTAGTGTATATATGTCCATGCCACTGTCTCACCTTGTCCCAGCTTACCCTTCCCCCGCCCCATATCCTCAAGTCCATTCTCTAGTAGGTCTGTGTGTTTATTCCATTCTTACCCCTAGGTTCTTCATGACATTTTTTTTTTCTTAGATTCCATATATATGTGTTAGCATATGGTATTTGTCTTTCTCTTTCTGACTTACTTCACTCTGTATGACAGACTCTAGCTCTATCCACCTCACTACAAATAACTCAATTTCGTTTCTTTGTATGGCTGAGTAATATTCCATTGTATATATGTGCCACATCTTCTTTATCCATTCATCCGATTATGGACACTTAGGTTGCTTCCATCTCCTGGCTATTGTAAATAGAGCTGCAATGAGCATTTTGGTACATGACTCTTTTTGAATTATGGTTTTCTCAGGGTATATGCCCAGTAGTGGGATTGCTGGGTCATATGGTAGTTCTACTTGTAGTTTTTTTTTTTTTTTTTTTGCGGTACGCGGGCCTCTCACTGTTGTGGCCTCTCCCGTTGCGGAGCACAGGCTCCGGACGCATAGGCTCAGCAGCCATGGCTCACGGGCCCAGCTGCTCTGCAGCATGTGGGATCTTCCCGCACCGGGGCACAAACCCGTGTCCCCTGCCTAGGCAGGCGGACTCTCAACCACTGCGCCACCAGGGAAGCCCTACTTGTAGTTTTTTAAGGAACCTCCGTATTGTTCTTCATAGTGGCTGTACCAATTCACATTCCCACCAGCAGTGCAAGAGTGTTCCCTTTTCTCCACACCCTCTCCACCATTTATTGTTTGTAGATTTTTTGATGATGGCCATTCTGACTGGTGTGAGGTGATATCTCATTGTGGTTTTGATTTGCATTTCTCTAATGATTAATGATGTTGAGCATTCTTTCATGTGCTGGTTTATTCTTTTTTTTTTTTTTTCTTTTTTTTGTGGTACAAAGGCCTCTCACTGTTGTGGCCTCTCCTGTTGCGGAGCACAGGCTCCGGACGCGCAGGCTCAGCGGCATGGCTCACAAGCCTAGCTGCTCCACGGCATGTGGGATCTTCCCGGACCGGGGCACGAACCTGTGTCCCCTGCATAGGCAGGTGGACTCTCAACCACTGCGCCACCAAGGAAGCCCGGTTTATTCTTAAGATAGAAAATCTACCAGAGGTAATGAAATTTTGTGCCTCCAGAACTTGTTTTAAGTAAATGCACCATTTTTTTCCAAAATATAATTATGGTGTAGTGGAATACAAAGTAAGATATTTTAAGCACAATAAAGGGACAGTTAATACCTTCAGGAAGAGTACTGATTGGCATATCATCAGAGAGAGGTTGGGGCAAAGCTATACATGTCCTACAGAGGACTTTGACCTAACATGGTGGAATTTTCAGCTCCTTCTGAAACATATTAGAAAATAATTTTCCATAAGCACTACAGAATATAAATTACTTATATGTTATCAAAGCAAGAGAAGTATTGAAACAGGAGTTTGGAAGCCTTTGTCACATCCCATTCCTACACTAATTAGCTGGCTCTCCTTGTGCAAACGATTTCCTTTTGCTGGGCCTCAGTTTCTTTGTTGACTGGGTTGGATCAGAAGATCCTAACACTTTCCAGCTCGTACTCAATGACTCTACGATGCTGTGAAAAATTGTCTATATATCTCCTATGGAGCACTGTCCCTGGTTAGATAGTTTTAAAAAATCTTGAAAAAAATCATTTTAATGATTTCTTAAATCATAAATTTTATAATTTTGAATGAGTGATAAGTCTATGAATTTTATTAACTAACATGACTAAACAGAAAAAAAAATGACTGAAGAAGATACCTACTAACATTTCGAGACAACATTTTTGTTCACCCCAGTTGTACCACACTGGGTTATGTTTCTCTTTAGGAAAGTGATATGAGATATATATCCCAGGACTGGTCTTGCATTTGGAAAGGAGACAGTTTTCTGAGTCAGTTTAAGGTTTGAAAGAAAGGCAGAAAAATCAGTTATTTATAGAGGGATGTGATTGGAAGGGGTGATCCTCAGCTTCTGAGAGTTCTTCCAGTTTGGGAAGCAGACATAAATCCATGCTGGTTTGATGTTCTTGCTATCAAAAAAAAGTGTTTCTTGTACATTTTTATTTTATTCTAAATGAAAAACCCATTAGAAGTTGGATGTTGGTAAATAACACGGTAAAAACATGGCTTAGGTCCTCAGATCATTCATAATCTAGATAAGATAAAATAGACTAAGAAACAACCAAGGTAGTAAACATGTCCAAATTACAGATACTTCAAGGTTTAAATATATTTAAAGTCAACACCATAAAACAATAACATACTACAAAGTAAGAAAAAGAACCACCACTGACGATGAAATGCTTTCCTTTTCTTACTCACATGATTGGCTCTGATTTTGGATTCCATAGTTAGAACTCCGTGAATGGAAGATCAAGAAGTCCAAAAGAGATATTAGGGGAGTAGAATGGGAAAAGCCCAGGGCCAGGAAATAAGAGACCCCGGTGCTAATTCTAGTTCTACCACTAACTGAGTGGCCTTTAGAAAGTCATGTCCCTTGTTTGGATCTCAGTTTCCTCATCCCTAAGGTGAGTAAATTGGGCTTGACCAGTGTTTCTCCATCTTGAGAATTTATAGACCTCTGTGAACATTTCCGTGGACCCCATTTTGAGGAATACTGCCTTAAAGTTAAACTTGATTTCTTTGCACAGTGCTTATACATACAAGCCCAAATGCTGGTGCTGAAACCCTGAGACTGCTCTCCATTATATGGTGGTTATATAGTTGACTCAAAATTTGCTTATCTTAATTATTCCACTGAATAAATAAGTACTTACTTTGTGCTGGAAGTGTTCTAGGCATTTGGAATATATCTAAGAAGATAACAGACAAGATCATTGCCCCCATGGAGCTCACATTCTAGGAGGGAGAAACAGATTATAAACAATAGAGATCATAAATAAGAAAATTAACTTTGAATAAAAAGTTAAAAACATGTTCATAGGTAATTCAAGGATCCCTGCAGGTATATCCATAGACTGTAGTTTGAGAAGCATGTGACTGGAGGAGCCCTTGGTGTCTGTGGTTCAGTGATTTGTGGTCACCCCTTTCAGATCCAGCAGCAATCAGAGAGCCTCTCCACCAAGCAGTCTAACCAAACAGAAATGGCTTTAGTAGAAGTCTCACCAGATTCTAGAAGCAGCAAAGGATTTTCCTTGCTATTAGTCTGGTTTTTTCCCTGTTCTGAAACATGGAGGTGTTTCTAGGCACAGGGCCAAAACTTCATTGAGGGACTCAGAGAGAGCACAACTCTCGAGAAAAATCATTAAATTAGGCAAAGATCCAATAAACTTAAATTTTTTTGTTTTTGATTACTTGCTGTGAGGAACACTATGACTTGATTTAAAATGATGACTTAATGTAGCAAGAGGAGAGGGACTCTAAAAACCAAATAGTGCAGTCATACAGTTCTAATAAAATTAGTCTATTATGTGCAGATTGATTGCTGCTGCCTCGATTTACATGATGTTTATGATATCAGAATATCTGCCAAAAATTGATGTCAATATTTATGCCTCTATAAATTACTCACACAGCACTATTATGATGGCTTCTAATTAAAATGGAACCAAACTAATTGACCTTTAAATCCAAAGGACTTTGTAACCCAGAACTCATACACACTGGGATGGCAGGCTGCACTAGCATGGGAAGAAAGAGGGCTTTTGGGGTGATACTATGTCTTGCTATGAAAAAATAATTATGTATTCTGAAAGAGCTCATTCCACTAAAAGATGGATTTTAGATTTGATTTAACCTGCATTAAACTGCTGCTGTGTAGGTTCATGACAATCTATGTCTTACACGTAGGGTGATTGAAAGATTTTTCCCTTTTTTTCTGCTGATAAATATAACTGCTGTCTTCTTTTGAGTAGGTCAAATGAGACAATTGATCCAATCAAAGATTCTTTTTGTTTTTTTTTAACATTTTATTTTGGAATCATTTTATATTTGTAGAAAAGTTAGAGAGTAAATTTTGTGCTCCTTGAGGGATTATATTTTATTCATTTTTTAAAATCCCCTTTAACACCTAACACAGGGCCTCACAAAAAGCAGGAGTGCAATAGGATTTGATTTGTTTTTAGGAAGAAGTCAAAAAGAATGAAAACAAGCAAAGCCTCTGGTATTTTATTAACATAAAATGTGCCATCATTATTCCTGACAAAACTTGGTCTTGGCTTTCCTTCTCCTCCTTCTAATAGATAGCCAATTATGTTTTGATTAATTAATTTATTTAAAATAAATCCAAATATTATTCTTTGCATACATATTAGTAGAAACACACAAAAAATAATACAAATAATTCATTTGGGGAGTTAAGTAATCATAGGTTAAGAAACCTGGTTGTTAGTCTGGAGTCAAAATATCTGGATTCTTATTTTATTTCTAATACAAACTTGCTTTGTCTTGAGCAGCTAACTCTTGTTGAGCATCTTGCTTCCTCAACTGTAAAATGAGGAAGGTGAATTCTGTTCTTTCGGGTCCTTTGCAGCTTGAAAATTCTATTGCTTCTGATACAAGTCTGGGACTGTGTATTTCCACTGGGCTGCACTTTCTTTTACTCTCTCCGCCCTCATTTCACAATGCAAGTGTGAAGAGACAAAATGATGAAATGCAGTTTTTACACTACTGTGTTTTTTGACTAATGTATTTAACTAAATATTGTTGCATGTTTAAAGTTCATCAGTCATGGTTTTCACTCGTGTGTGTTGCCAGTGTTCTATTACAAATCCTTTTTGTCTTTGTGCTGAAAAGACTTCTATCTGCATTTCAGAGACAGCTTTTCAGTTTTGTTATAAAGCCTCATTACTTTTTTATTACAGACTTAGTGGAGCCTTCTCTGTTGAATTGAATCATATGATTCAGTAGTAGCTGGACATTTAATACTATATCGTCTTTATATTGTTCAGTATTCTTCTCAGTTCTTTTTTTTTCTTACATCTTTATTGGGGTATAATCTTCTCAGTTCTTTTACTTGTACTTTGGAAATGTCTCAGGAGAAAAAAATTGAAAGATAATATTTCTTTGAAATAATTCACCCCTGTCCTAGGAAGGCAGTATTTTAAAGATAATTATTCAAACAAAATATACTACATTTTCTGATTCTTACTAATTTAAGCTCCCTACAATAGAGAATAGGGATCCAGAAAGTAATGTATTTTTTCACAAAATAAAACTATTTTCTTCAAAAAGAAAATCCTTCAAGATCATCAGCTCATGTCACATATTTTGTGAAATTTTTCTAAATTCCCTAGGTGTTCACCTCATTGCATTATTAAGGTCTCTTCTACAGTCCCCTAAGGACAGGGCATTCTCTCAGTCAGCTATTAGGCACCCATGTTTGTTGACTGAAGTAAAAGACCCCCAGTACATTTATACAGTTATCTAACAAAACTGCTTGGGAGGTAGATGTGACATGGCTAAACATTATTTTTAGGTTTAATTTGCTTTTAGAAATGTATGCCTTATCTACTTCAGAGTTTCTGTGTTTTAGTAGCTACTTCACAATTTAGATGGCCTGGTTTCCTATTGCTGGGTAATACACTACCCCTAAACTTAGTAGCTGAAAGCAACAATCATTTTATTTTGCTCATGGTTTTCTGAATAAGGAATTTGGGAAGGGCTCAACCCAATAGTTTATCATCACTGATCTAGTGACATCAGCTGGGACAGTGGCTGGAGGACCCACTTTCAAAATGGTTCTATCACTTACATGTCTGGTGCCTTGGTACTTTTTGGCTTCTCTCTCTCAATTTCTCTACAGATGGTTCCTCTTCTTCCAGGATCTTTCCACGTGAGTTGGGCTTCTTACAGCGTGGCAGTCTCAGGGTGATCAGACTTCTTACACAGTAGCTTTCTTCTCCCAGAGTGATCATTTCAGGAGGCTGAGAGAAATTGCAAGGCTTCTTATGACCTAGCTGCAGTAGTCCCAGAATTGCTTTCATCCCACTCTATTGGCCAAGCAAACCACTCAGGCTGGCCCAAGAGGAGGTTCAAGCAGAGGGGAGAAATAGATTCTACCTTTCAATGGGGGAATGACATGGGCAGACAAGGAGGGAAGAAATTGGTGGTGGCCAACTTAGAGACAAGCTACCACAGTAGGAAAAATATTCTATTTGAAAAAGCCATGAGACAATATAATTCAGCTCCCTTTTTCTGTGGTCAGATAATAGTCATCTAACATTTATTGTTCATTTTGACTTCTCCATTTGTCTATTGAAAACCTTTGGCTGGGGTTGAGTGTCTTTAGTGGCAATAATAAATAGGCCCATCATTCAGAATAACATGCTGCCATCTTTGCTAGAAGCCCCCACACGTTCACCAAAACTATCAGAAATATGGACTTGAAGACTTCTTACATTTGAAGGTTTCTCCCTTGTGGCAAAATCCACTAGGGCACAATCCATCCATGAGCCAAAGTTGATTCTAGAAAACATCAAGTTTCTTTACAGTGACCTTAACCATGTTAGCAGAAGAACCAAGAAATTCTCCACCTCCAAGATTCAGATCTCATTCATTTCCCAAATGAAGACTATTTTCTTTTTTTTTTTTAAACATCTCTATTGGAGTATGATTGCTTGACAGTGCTGTGTTAGTTTCTGCTGTATAACAAAGTGAATCAGCTATATGCATACGTATATCCCCATATACCCTCCCTCTTGACTCTCCCTCCAACCCTCCTTATCCCAACCCTCTAGGTGGTCACAAAGAACAGAGCTGATCTCCCTGTGCTATGCGGCTGCTTCTCACTACCTATCTGTGTTACATTTGGTAGTGTATATATGTCAATGCTACTCACTTACTTTGTCCCAGCTTACCCTTCCCCCTCCCTGTTTCCTCAAGTCCATTCTCTATGTCTGTGTCCTTATTCCTGTCCTGCCCCTAGATTTTTCAGAACCTTTTTTTTTTTTAGATTCCATATATATGTGTTAGCATACGGTATTTGTTTTTCTCTTTCTGACTTACTTCACTCTGTATGACAGGCTCTAGCCCCATCCACCTCACTGCAGATAACTCAGTTTTGTTTCTTTTTATGGCTGAGTAATATTCCATTGTATATATGTGCCGCATCTTCTTTATCCATTCATCTGTCGATGGACACTTCGGTTGCTTCCATGTCCTGGCTACTGTAAATAGTGCTGCAATGAACATTGTGGTACCTGACCCTTTTTGAATTATGGACTTCTTAGGGTATATGCCCAGTAGTGGGATTGCTGGGTCATATGGTAGTTCTACTTTTAGTTTTTTAAGGAAGCTCCATACTGTTCTCCATAATGGTTGTATCAATTTACATTCCCACCAACAGTGCAAGAGGGTTCCCTTTTCTCCACAGCCTCTCCAGCATTTATTGTTTGTAGATTTTTTGATTATGGCCATTCTGAATGGTGTGAGGTGATACCTCCTTGTAGTTTTGATTTGCATTTCTCTAATGATTAATGGTGTTGAACATTCTTTCATGTGTTTGTTGGCAATCTGTATATCTTCTTTGGAGGAATGTCTATTTAGGTCTTCTGCCCATTTTTCTATTGGGTTGTTTGTTTTTTTGATATAGAGCTGCGTGAGCTGCTTGTATATTTTGGAGCTTAATCCTTTGCCAGTTGCTTCGTTTGCAAATATTTTCTCCCATTCTGAGGGTTGTCTTTCATCTTGTTTATGGTTTCCTTTGCTGTGCAAAAGCTTTTAAGTTTCATTAGGTCCCATTTGTTTATTTTTGTTTTTATTTACATTTCTCTAGGAGGTGGGTCAGAAAGGATCTTGCTGTGATTTATGTCAAAGAGTGTTCTTCCTATGTTTTCCTCTAAGAGTTTTATAGTGTCTGGTCTTACATTTAGGCGTTTAATCCATTTTAAGTTTATTTTTATGTATCGTGTTAGGAAGTGTTCTAATTTCATTCTTTTACATTTAGCTGTCCAGTTTTCCCAGCAAAACTTATTGAAGAGGCTGTCTTTTCTCCATTGTATTCTCTTGCCTCCTTTATCAAAGGTAAAGTGACCGTATGTGTGTGGGTTTATCTCTGGGCTTTCTATCCTGTTACACTGATGTATATTTCTGTTTTTGTGCCAGTACTATACTGTCTTGATTACTGTAGCTTGGTAGTATAGTCTGAAGTTCAGGTGCCTGATTCCTCCAGCTGTGTGTTTCTTTCTCAAGATTGTTTTGGCTATTCGGTGTCTTTTGTGTTTCCATACAAATTGTGCAATTTTTTGTTCTAGTTCTGTGAAAAATGCCATTGGTAGTTAAATAGGGATTGCATTGAATCTGTAGATTGCTTTGGGTAGTATAGTCATTTCCACAGTGTTGATTCTTCAATCCAAGAACATGGTATATCTCTCCATCTGTTTGTATCATCTTTAATTTCTTTCATCAGTGTCTTATAGTTTTTTGAATACAGTTCTTTTGTCTCCTTAGGTAGATTTATTCCTAGGTATTTTATTCTTTTTGTTGCAGTGGTAAATGGGAGTGTTTCCTTAATTTTTCTTTCAGATTTTTCATCATTAGTGTATAGGAATGCAAGAGATTTCAGTGCATTAATTTTGTATCCTGCTACTCTACCAAATTCATTGATTAGCTCTAGTGGTTTTCTGGTAGCATCTTTAGGATTCTTTATGTATAGTATCATGTCATCTGCAAACAGCGACAGTTTTACTTCTTCTTTTCTTATTTGGAATCCTTTTATTTCTTTTACTTCTCTGACAGCTGTGGCTAAAACTTCCAGAACTATGTTAAATAATAGTGGTGAGAGTGGGCAAACTTGTCTTGTTCCTGATCTTAGAGGAAATGGTTTCAGTTTTTCACCATTGAGATTGATGTTGGCTGTGGGTTTTTCATATATAGCTTTTATTATGTTGAGGTAAGTTCCCTCTATACCTACTTTCTGGAGAGTTTTTATCATAATGGGTGTTCAATTTTGTCAAAAGTGTTTTCTTCTTCTATTGAGATTATCATATGGTTTTATTCTTCAATTTGTTAATATGGTCTATCACATTGATGGGTTTGTGTATATTGAAGAATCCTTGCATTGCTGGGTTAAACCCTATGTGATCATAGTGTATGATCCTTTTAATGTGCCATTGGATATTGTTTGCTAGTATTTTGTTGAGGATTTTTGTATCTATGTTCATCAGAGATATTGACCTGTAGTTTTCTTTTTTGTGTGACATCTTTGTGTGGTTTTGGTATCAGGGTGTTGGTGGCCTTGTAGAATGAGTTTGGGAGTGTTCCTTCCTCTGCTATATTTTGGAAGAGTTTGAGAAGGATAGGTCTTAGCTCTTCTCTAAATGTTTGATAGAATTTGCCTGTCAAGCCATCTGGTCCTGAGCTTTTGTTTGTTGGAAGATTTTTAATACAGTTTCAATTTCAGTGCTTGTGATTGGTCTGTTTATATTTTCTATTTCTTCTTGGTTCAGTCTTGGAAAATTGTACCTTTCCAATTATTTAATCATTTCTTTGTGGTTGTCCATTTTATTGGCATATAGGTGCTTGTACTAATCTCTCATGATCCTTTGTATTTTTGCAGTGTCAGCTGTTAATTTTCCTTTTTCATTTCTAACTGTGTTGATTTGAGTCTTCTCACTTTTTTTCTTGATGAGACTGGCTAATGGTTTATCAATTTTGTTTATCTTCTCAATGAACCAGCTTTTAGATTTATTGGTCATTGCTGTTGTTTCTCTCATCACTTTTTCATTTATTTCTGATCTGATCGTTCTGATTTCTTTCCTTCTGCTAACTTTGGGGGTTTTTTTGTTCTTCTTTATCTAATTGCGTTAGGTGTAAGTTTAGGTTGTTTGTTTGAGATTTTTATTGTTTCTTGAGGTAGGATTATATGGCTATAAAATTCCCTCTTAGAACTGCTTTTACTGCACCCCATAGGTTTTGGGTCATCGTGTTTTCTTTGTCATTTGTTTCTTGGTATTTTTTGATTTCCTCTTTGATTTCATCAGTGATCTTTTGGTTATTTACTAGCATATTGTTTAGCCTCCATGGGTTTGTATTTTTTACAGTTTTTTTCCTGTAATCGATATCTAGTCTCAAAGTATTGTGGTTGGAAACATACTTGATATGATTTTAATTTTCTTAAATTTACCAAGGCTTGATTTGTGACCCAAGATATGATCTATCCTGGAGAATGTTCAATGAGCAGTTGAGAAGAAAGTGTATTGTGTTGTTTTGGGATGGAATGTCCTATAAATATCAATTAAGTCCATCTTTTTAAAAGTGTCATTTAAAGCTTGTGTTTTCTTATTTATTTTCATTTTGGATTATCTGTCCATTGATGAAAGTGGGGTGTTAAAGTCCCCTACTATTTTTGTGTTACTGTTGATTTCCCCTTCTATGGCTATTAGCATTTTCCTTACATGTTGAGGTGCTCCTACTTTAGGTGTATAAATATTTACAATTGTTATATCTTCTTCTTGGATTGATCCATTGATCATTATGTAGTATCCTTCTTTGTCTCTTATAATAGTCTTTATTTTAAAGTCTGTTTTTTCTGATATGAAAATTGCTACTCCAGCTTTCTTTTTTTTTCCATTTGCATAGAATATCTTTTTACACCCCTTCACTTTCAGTCTGTATGTGTCCCTAGGTCTGATGTGGGTCTCTTGTAGACAGCATGTTTATGGGTCTTGTTTTTGTATCCATTCAGCCAGGCTATGTCTTTTGGTTGGAGCATTTAATTCATTTAGATTTAAGGCAGTTATTGATATGTATGTTCCTATTCCCATTTTCTTAATTGTTTTGGGTGTGCTTTTGTAGGTCTTTTCCTTCTTTTGTGTTTCCTACCTAGAGAAGTTCCTTTAGCATTTGTTTTAAAGCTGGTTTGGTGGTGCTGAATTCTCTTAACTTTTGCTTCTCTGTAAAGGTTTAATTTCTCTGTCAAATCTAAATGAGATCCTTGCTGGGTAGAGTAATCTTGGTTGTGGTTTTTCCCTTTCATCACTTTAAATATGTCTTCCCACTCCCTTCTGGCTTGCAGAGTTTCTGCTGAAAAATTAGCTGTTAACCTTATGGGGATTCCCCTGTATGATTTTTTTGCTTTTCCCTTGCTTTTAATATTTTTTTTGAATTTAATTTTTGAATATTTGATTAATATGTGTCTTGGCATGTTTCTCTTTGGGTTTATCCTTTACGGTATACTCTGTGCTTCCTGAACTTGATTATTTCCTTTCCCATGTTAGGGAAGTTTTTGACTATAATCTCTTCAAATATTTTCTCAGACACTTTCTTTTTCTCTTCTTCTTCTGGGACCCCTATGATTCAAATGTTGTTGCATTTAATGTTGCCCCAGAGGTCTGTGAGACTGTCCTCAATTCTTTTCATTCTTTTTTCTTTATTCTGCTCCCTGGCAGTTATTTCCACCATTTTATCTTCCAGCTCACTTATCCGTTCTTCTGCCTTAGTTATTTTGATTCCTTCTAGAGTGTTTTTAATTTCAGTAATTGTGTTGTTCATCACTGTTTTTTTGTTCTTTAGTTCTTAGAACCTTGTTAAATATTTCTTGTATTTTCTTCATTCTGTTTCTGAGATTTTGGATCATGTTTACTGTCATTACTCTGAATTCTTTTTCAGGTAGGTTGCCTACTTCCTGTTCATTTATTTGGTCTTGTAGGTTTTTACCTTGCTCCTTCATCTGTAACAAATGTTTTTTCATTTCATTTTTTATTTTTTTGATGGGTGGTGCTGTATTCCTGTCTTACTGGTTGTTTGGTCTGAGACATCCAGCACTGGAGTTTGGAGACAGTTGAATAGAGCTGGGACTTGGTGCTGAGATTAGGACCTCTGGGAGACCTCACTTCAAGTGATATTCCCTGGGGTCTGAGGTTCTTTGTTATTCCAGTAGTTTGGAGTCACTGCTCCCACCATAGAAGCTTGGCCCTGACCTCCAACCTTGCAACCAAGATACCACAAGCTTTGTGGAACGGTTAAAAAAAAAAAGGAAAAACGGAAGAAAGAAAGAAAAAAAGGAGTAGTACAATATCAAAGAATAAAAACTAAATAAAATTAGAAAGATAAAAAATATTAGGAAAAATAAAGCTATATTCGAAACAACTGCAACAAGGTAAAATAAAACCACCACAGAAAAAAGGAAAAGTAAATAAATAAAAAACAAAAAGGTAGGGGGAACAAGCCAAAAGGAGAGATCATTAACAAAGTATAAAGAATAAAATAAAATTAGAAAATAAAAGATTTATTAGGAAAATTAAAAATATGAAAGAATTAATAACAATGAATCAACAAGGTAAAACAGGACCCCAATCTAAAAGAGGAAAAAAGAAGAAAAAAAAAAGCCTTTGCTATGGGGGCGGAGTTTATATGGGGTGGAACTTAGGCAGGGGTGGGGTTTTGAGTGGGGCGGGGCCTAGGCAGGTGGGGGTGGTGACGTTTGAGCTTGGGGTGGGGCCTAGGCCGGGCAACATTTAAGCGTGGGTAGGGGTGTCCACCCAGGACCAGCGCAGAAGCGGAGAGGCAGCACGTGGAAAGGAGGGCCTCCGGAGTGTGGAGTTTCAGAGCCCGGAGGTAGGCGCCTCCAAACTCCGGAACTCCAGACTCCAGAGGCCTCCCTCCCGACCCCCACCACCACCCAGCACCACCCCTCCCCCTCTCTTCAGGCCCCAAGCAAAGGCCCCAGCTCCAATATCACCCCCTGAAGACTATTTTCTTAAGATCTTATACTTTGTATATTGCACAAACACATCCTGAGCTCTTCCCCAAACTGTAGCTACTTAGCCTAATTGTAGTTTACTTAATTTGCATGTGACTTTTCTCATTAGAATATGATTAAGATGAAAAAAAAGAACTGTACCTAATGAAGCTAGGAATATGTCATTTGCCTTCAGTCTTGGCTCAAGCTTCTGTTGCGTTGAATTTCTAAGCTGTGATCTTGGTTCTCACATTATGAGAATTTAAGCAATCTGCCATCATTTCCTCTTCATTTTGTCCACTTATTCCAATATCAGGGACTTGGTTCTTACCGAACTTCATAAGACTAGAGACTTATTTTTTTATTTTTTTTAATTTTTTTGCGGTACGCGGGCCTCTCACTGTTGTGGCCTCTCCCGTTGCGGAGCACAGGCTCCGGACGCTCAGGCTTAGTGGCCATGGCTCACGGGCCCAGCCGCTCTGCGTCATGTGGGATCCTCCCGGACCGGGGCACGAACCTGTGTCCCTTGCATCGGCAGGCGGACTCTCAACCACTGCGCCACCAGGGAAGCCCTAGAGACTTATTTTTATGTATGTCCCTGCTCAAATGCCCGCTCATCAGAGAAGGTTGACCTGACCATCCCATCTAATATTACATCCCTACCATTCTCTATAATAAACTTATGTCCTCTTTAGCAATCTCTATTTGAAATTACTTTTTGCATTTGTTTACTGGTTTATCATCTCTAATTTCCACTTTTGTGTGTCCAGGTTCAAATATTTGGTACTAAGTATCTGGGTAGGTGCTTAGCAACTATTTGTTGAATAAAGTAAATAACTACATGAATAACTGAAAACATATTTGCCATTAACTGATTGGTACTGTAGTGACAGAGTCAAAGTGTTTTTTATTTGTCAAAATAACACAAATAACATTAAAGTAAAACCAACTTCTGCAGGGAAGAAAAGACTTTCTATTGTAGAACTAAAATAACCAAACTGCATGTTTATAATCTACAGTACAGTATAGAGTTGCAGGAGGACACTCACAAGTAAGAACTGAAACATTTAATAGCATTTTGAGGTGGTAATATTTCAAATTGAATAGGCCTTCTCAATCACCATTGGTGATAGTATACATTTGGGAAAGCACTTTACTAATACGTATCAAGAACATTAAAAAGAGTCCCTTTTTATACGCAATAATTCTATTTCTGAGATTCCTCATAAGGAAAATATGTAATGGAGAAAAATAGTGTGCATAATGATGTTCACTGAAGTATTGGATATACAACTCTGTGTCTAACAATTGTGGAACGATTCTGTAAAATATGACATACCTATGTAATAAGAAATTAACTTCTCTATAAATTCACATTTACCAAGGGTGACTTAACATCTTATACAGTTTCCAAGTGTAAAAAGGCAGGGTACAAAATTTTATGTATAGTTTCATTTCAACTATGCCAAAAGTAACTGTAGAGAAAAAAATCTGAAATGAAATATACCAGGAAGTTTATATTAGCTATCAGTGGATTGTGAAACAGAGGTTAAGTTCTTTTTTCCTTCTTTATATTTTTTATGTATTTTTCAAATCTCTTACAATGAGCATTTATTATTTTTATAAGCAGAAAAGTAAACTATCTAAAATTTAAAAGGTTTATAATAGATCAGTGCAATATTATTAAGCAGGACTCTTTCAGTAATAGTGTGACTTTTTAGGTAATTTCATTATCTAAAAGACCTAAATTAGCTTAGACTATAAGACATAACAAATGAATGAGGGGAAATAATACTAGTGGCTGATGTTTCAACCTATGAAGATCATTCTTTTTTTGTTTGTTCTTTTTGTGCGTGTGTGTGTGTGTGTGTGTGTGTGTGTGTGTGTGTGTGTTCAAGGCAGTTAGTAATCCTTTATTTCATTTAAATACGTTCTGTACAGTTGAAGAAAACAATGAATTCTTTTCATTCGTTTTTTCAATAGATAATAGGTAGAACGTATGAAATTGCCAAAATTTTGGCTTTTCTGATGTACAAAAAAATGGCATTTTTATGCATTTGACTTACTTTCTGTACCAAATATTGAGGTAATAACAATGCCTAGTGATTTTTGTAATGCCATATACTGGCACCTCTCTTTTTGCAACTAATGTTCACACAGGTCTTCAAATAAATGGCTGTTCACATCCAGACTCATTTGGCAGAATCAGTAAGTTTTCATGCCAATTCAGAGAGGGAAAAGGGGTTCAGGAAGACAAAAGGGTTGAGAGAGACATTTTATAATATATCAAATATGAGTAATGATATCTCAGCTTGTACTTTAAAAAGTTCTGGTGATACTTAATCCTTCAATAACACTTTATAGTACAAAGCATGTTCTCATTCATTATTTGATTTACTCCTCAAAACCTAAGAGGAAGATAATTTTATCCTCATTTTACTGTTTCTGAGTGACTGTGATTTACAAGGTTAGGCAGCTAGAAAGTGGAAGAGCTAAGACTTGAACCTGGATTAGCAATCTATGTGACAGAAAAAATTTGCTGGTTAATTTGTGCATGAAAAGACATCTTCATTTTGTAGAAATGAATTATAGCCAGTAATTAAAGCTTAGAAATCTATTCATTTCTAGAGATAATTGTTGTCAAAATGTTGCTTTGTATTTCTCTTAAATTATACCCATATTCTTCACAATTAGCTAAATTTGTTCAGTTTTTTTTTTTTTTTTTTTTTGCAGTACTCGGGCCTCTCACTGCTGCTGCCTCTCCCGTTGCGGAGCACAGGCTCCGGACGCGCAGGCTCAGCGGCTATGGCTCACGGGCCCAGCCGCTCTGCGGCATGTGGGATCTTCCCGGACCGGTGCACTAACCTGTGTCCCCTGCATCGGCAGGCGGACTCCCAACCACTGCGCCACCAGGGAAGCCCTGTTCAGTTTTTAAAACTAATGTTTTAAATGTTCTGTGATTATAAGTTTCATATATATATATATACATATATATATATATATATATACACACACACACACACATACACTTGAATTAACAGGAAAAATGAATCTATTTTTAGGACCAGTGTTTTTGGCAAAGGTAGGAATTGCTTTGAAATTGAAACACAATTGAAAATCCATATGGCAGTCTGTGAAGTATGGATTTTCAAAAAGACTGTTTTCCAAAATGTATATTAATATTTGAGTGAAGAGGTAGGGACTCTTCTATTCTTAGAATTCTTTGGAAGAGATCCACTTTGAGAATTATTTCCTTTTTTTGAATCTAGCAAATAATGTCATTTTAAATAAAATAACAACTCAAGGTAACAGAGAAGGTGTTATGTAGCTTTTGTAGGCAGATCAACCCTGGGAATCATGTTGAATAATTTGCTTCGTGGCTAGAGACAGAGGCATTTGTAAGCAGAGTATGAAGAACAGAGCCTAATTCCAATGGGGCTTTTCTGTTTGTCCTGTCAGTGAAGTCCCCCTTCGCCTGATAAATAAAGCACTGCATTCATCCTGGTTGGGGATTTAAGAAAAATCCCATTAGTCCTGCCCACTTCACATTTATGGAATGATTACTTGCCATTTTCCTATGTGTTTGGGACCATGTGAATCACAAAATAAATAACAGCAACCCTCTCTTACAATGCAGAGAACTGCACCACAGATAAGGGGCATTAAACTTACACTTACATTGGATTTTTCTATGTACAATTTTATTAAGGATCACAAGCCCTTAAGAAAATTTAAAAAAAATCTTTCATCCTCATTTCTTGGTCTCATAAATGTGTTTACTGAAGGAAAATTTTATACTAGGAAATAATTTGCTCCTTTCTCTCTAAAGTAGCCTGCTTTAATGATCTACCTAGGTTACTCAGTGCTTCTCCTAAAACTACTGGGGAAAATACCCTTTATAAATCAGTATTTAAAGGAAATGTTTGAGAATGTTTCTGGGTCAACAGTAGATGCATACATCACCCACTTATGACTGTAATTTCGAGTGATCTGCTTAACCTTTAAATTTAGAAAACTCCTATTCGTTGTTCCATATGTTAGTTTTTAGACATATATTCATTCTCATGTGGAAGATCTCTGTCATTGTGAATGTTCTTTTTAAAAACAGACACTTAACAGTGTCCTGGTTTCATGTGTGGCTAAAGCAAATTCTATCTGCAAGCTGGAATGCATTCGACATTGTTTTCAGTAGGTCAATAAAATGACGGGTGGATTTGAGCCAAATTGTAGCAGAGGACACATATCCTCTGTTGAAATAGCTGAAAAGACAAATTAATATTGAAGTGTGGAATAGTGAATTGGACTGTCTTCCAGTGCACAGAAATAGACTAAAGTAGATTACCAAAATGAGGCATGTGCACTTCAGGCAACTAAAACAGACTTACTATGCAAACACGAGGGGAGTAGAGGAAGACTTGGATGTGGTATTCTGAAGGTGGTAACAGTTTGGCCTCCATAATATGCAGTAGGGGATAACAGAAACACCTTGAATTTTAGGACCTTTCAACACTTTGAAATTTAGATAGTTCTATATTTGCAACTTTCAGCTAAGAACCATCTTTGTCATTTTTAATCTAAGGGTATGTATTTTTTGACAAGCATACATTCTAAGAGTATGCCTTTTTAAAGGATATTTTTCAAAATATTTAGGGTAAGGGGAGAGTTTCAGTCTCACTTAACACTTTATTAATGCAGGAGAAAAAAAACACAATAAAATAACACAAACTTTAAATATTGAGTCAAAACCTTCATGATATTCATTGCCCACACAAAAAGTTCAAATTTCTTTCATAATTTAACGCCTAAAGTAATTCATGATCAGGCTTATATTTCCTATAATATCTTTTATGGACCAAATTCTGTGAGAGAATTGCATCTTTGTTTTCACTAATCTTTAAGTGAAGTTTAGCATTTCCTTTGATAATGAATGTAGGAAACCAATCACAGTGGCGTTAGCAGTGTTGTGACTTTGTCACTAGTAGAAATTGCAGATATTTCCATATCACATTACAGTTGTTGCAGTCTCTGCAACAATACAGTACAAACAATCCAACAAATGTATTGTTTATATCTCACTGTGACTTTAAAATTATAATTGTTATTAGCCCCACACATCTATTTTTACAACACAACGCAAATTATATTTCTGAATATTTTTATAACTGTATTTCACTATACTTGGTTTCCTTTGTAATTCTAATTTCATTTTGTGCATTAAAAACAAATTTGGAGAGGTTGTCCATTGGCATCACCAGACTGCCAAAGAGGCCTTTAGCAAAAGAAAGGTTAACAATCTTTAGAAAAACTGACCTTACTGATCATTCCCAAAGTGCTGGGCATTCAATTTTAATCCTGTGCCTTTGCCTGGAAGGCTGTTACTCCTGTGCTCCATCCTCATCCTTCAAGGTGCAGCCTAGGTGTTACCACATCCATTTGATTGATCCTGATCCTTCTAGTCACAATCAATTGATCTTCCTTTATAATCCCCTCAAAATTGTTTTCTGCATTTCTATTAGAACTTATCCTGCCTTTTGTATGAATTAGTTGCTTCTTCTATGTCTGTGCTTTTAGAGTATAAACTTCTTGGGGGCAGGAATATTGTCTTATTTAGTTACCATTCCATAATTGAATCTAACTTAGTCTAATTATGGTTGAAGAATGTGGCCTCTATATTGATACTTTGGACTT
Organism: Aethalodelphis obliquidens; assembly: GCF_003676395.1. Lineage (NCBI taxonomy): Eukaryota > Metazoa > Chordata > Mammalia > Artiodactyla > Delphinidae > Aethalodelphis > Aethalodelphis obliquidens. The sequence goes on from NW_020837970.1 coordinate 1,128,034, forward strand.
TATTGAGACTTCCTTTACTGCTTGGAACATGACCAATTTATGTAAATGTTCCGTTTACGCTTGGAAACATGGTGAGATCCGAAGTAGCTGTGTGCAGGTTTTTAATTGCAGGATTCAAATCTATACCCCCTACTGTTTCTTTTATTCCTTGCTCGATTTATCAATTATTTACAGAGGTATGTTAAAGTCTCCTGTTATGATAGTAGAGATATTAATTTCTTATTTTAACGTTCTGTCACTTAACTTTACATATTTTGAATCAATATTATTAAGTACATAAAATTTAGAATTGTTATATCTTCCTGATGAACTGGACCTTTAATCAATATGCAATGATTTTTATCTCTAGTAATGCTTATTTTTGCATAGTAATAAATTTTCTCTGATGTTGATAGAACCCAGCTGTGTGTTGCGTTAGAATTTTACTATCCTTTTGCATTCCTTCGCTTTCAACTTTGCTGTGCCATAATGCTTTAATTGTGTCTTTTGAAAATAACATAATGCAGGATTTTATATACTTTAAAATATTTGTTCTGTGAATCCTTGTCTTTTGCCTGAATAGTTTCATCATTTTATAATGTTTATAACTACAGATATATTTTATTCATTTCTAACATATTTTACACTATATCTTTGCCCTGACTTTTCTAGAGTTTTATTCCCCCTTTTTTTTTAAAGTTTTTCAAATTGAGATATTTTCTCTCTCACTACATTTTTTCTCTATTAATTTGAAAGCCTTAATTCTATCTGTATTATTATTTTAGTCATTTCCTAGAAAGTTTAATATTCATATTTAAAAGTCTAACATGTATCATGTCTTTACCTTTCTCCCAAATAATGTAAGGAATGTGAACGAGGTTAGCCCACTCTTCTCTTGCTATTAGCTGTTGTCCTTTTTAGCCTCACAAATTTCCACATATTTATCAATTTATTTACTCATCACTCCTTTTTCTCAAACTTTTATATCATCTTACTTTTGCTTTTAGAATTTCCAATACTTACATTTGGGGAGAGGTAAAAATTCTGTTTTTGTTGATCTAGGAATTTTTTTTTAAATTTTACTCCTCCCTCATTTTAAACAGTTTTTCTGGTTATAGAATTATAAGTTGAAAGCAATTTTCTCTAAGCTCTTTGAATATATGATACTACTGAATTTGGATTTCTATATTACTAAGTCAGTTGTTAATCTGTCTTTCTTTGTAGATAATCTGCCCCTAATCCTTTTTGCCCCAAGCTGAAGCTGGTTTTTATCTTCAGTATTCTGTAGTTTCACCACACACTGTGTTTAGGTATGGATTATTTTTTATTTATTCTGCTTTGGATATAATAAGATCCTTAAATTTGAGGGTTTGGTAACTTTCATCATATCTGGACAATTTTCTTTGGTAACTTTCATCATATCTGGACAATTTTCAGTCATTATCTCATTGAATATTTTATTGCCCCTTTCTCATTCTCTCTATTGTCTTATTCTGGGTCTTCAATTAGACATATATTGGACCATCTCTCTCTATCCCCTATGTCTCAACTTTTCTCTCATGTTTTTCATCTATGTTGCACTGTGCTATATAATTTCTAGGTAATTTCTTCATGTCTGTCTTCCAGGACACCAATTATTTTCTTTAGCTATGTCTGATCTGTTTAGCACATATATTAAGTTTCCAATTTCAGTTATTATACTTTTTACATTAGAAATTCTGTTTTTTTAAATCTGCCTTATATATTTTACCATTATTTTATTGTACTTTTAATTCTTTCTTTTATTTCTTCAAATGTATTAATTAATCTTATTTAATATTCTGCATCTTTCAATCTCAATATCTGCTATATTTGCAGATATAATTCTGTAGTATGTTGTTTTTGTAGATTCTTTCTCATTAGAGTTTATTTCCTTGTATGGTTAGTGGTTTTTTTAAAAATTGTGAGCTCATATTCCTTGGACTTTCCTGTTATTGCTGTAACAAATTACAATAAACTTGGTGACTTAAAACAACACACTTTTATTCTCCTATAGTTTTGGAGGTCAGAAGTCCAAAAAGGATTTCATTGGGCAGAGCCTCTAGAGGCTCTGGAAGATAAAATATTTCTTTGCTTTTTCCAGCTTCTAGAGCTACATTGCTTGCATTTCTTGATTCATGACCCCTTCCTCCATCTTCAACTTGCAGTGTAGTATCTTCAAATCTCTCTCTGCAATTTCTTAACATCATGTTCTCCTCTGTGTCAAATCTCCCTCTCTCTCCCTCTTATAAGTATGCTTGTGATTACATTTAAGGCCCACTCAGCTAATTTAGGATAATCTCCCCACAAGACTCTTAGCTTAATCACATCTGCAAAGTCTCTTTTGCTGTATTAGGTAACATTCACAAACTCCAGGGATTAGAATATGGACATTTTGAGGGGTAATTGTTCAGCGTACTGCACACTTTATCTGTGGAAATTGCTTGGTATTTAAGTGTGTTCTTCCATAGAAGACTTGTACTTCTCCCAGGTTTTACTGATACTACCAACCCAGAACTAGTTTAAAGTAAAATTTTATATTTTTTGGTCCAGATGGTTGGTACACCTTTCAGCCTAGAGCAGCACAAGTGCAGCTTACAAAGGAAACTTTCTTTTTTTCCCAATCATCCAGAGTCAAGACTAAGACAATCATATATCCCAACCATATTGCTTTCTGTGGTGATTTTTTTTTTCTTCTGTTTTCCTCACTGAAGGTATTATCCCTTGAAGATCCTGGCTTCAGTTGAGACTTCAATACAAGTTCTTTATTCAGGCCCTAAGCTTTGTCTTCTGTTCCCTGTAGCAGTCTATTAAAACTCAGATTATAGACTGCCAGAATGGAGATTTTTCTCTAGGGCAAATACTGGTTCCAACACTCACCTCGGTGGATTAGCACTTTCGATATTTTCCTTTCTGATCTACAAGAAATTCTCTTACTTTTCCATCAGCACAGCCATATTTTACTTAAAAAAATATTTTCTTCAATATTTTTAAATGTGTCATATCAGCAGGGGATTCTCTTAATTTAGGTTGCAATATTGCCAGAAACAGAAGTCAGATATTGAAAGAGTGTCTAATTTATCCCTCTCCTCAGCACCTAAATCGATGACATCCAAACTGTGACTAATGAATGTTAAATTAAATAAAAACATAGCAAACTGGAACTTGGACGGACATTAAAATTGATTAGTAACAGAGACCATATGGCCTGGGAAGTCTGAAGTATTTACTATCTGGCCTGTTATGGAAAGAGTTTGCCTGTCTAGAGAGTTTATTTTGACCCCTCCACGAGACCAGAATGGGCATAGTGGTAAGTACTTCTCAGAAGTCTTAGTTTATTCTGGGGATGGTGTCCTTTATCTTGGTGATAGAGAACCACCTGGCCTCAGAAGTGCCTCTGAACTTCATGAACCCCAGGGCTCACCTACCATGTCTATTTTCTCTTCATTCTCCTATGCAGCTAATGTACAATGAGTCAGCATGTGGGGTATCTTTAACTGAGACTCTTCCCCCTTTCTGTGTGTCAACCTGTCTCATGAATTGCTGAGGTGATAACTTAAGGGTTCACGTTGATTTATAGACTTAATATGCTTGAAGGAGAAGAAAGAGGATTCTGGGGTGGCATCTTGGCTCTGCTACCAATTAGCCAGCTCTCCATGATGTGGAGAAGCCACATCGTGTCTCTGAGTCCCATTGTCCTTATCTATAGAAAGAAAGGTAAATTCAGTGAACTGTAAGTTTCCCTGTACTCCAATGTTCTTTGATTCTGAAGTCAGAATAAAAAGTTTTATCTCTTTTCTCCAAGGTATAGTCCCTTCCTCCTTTATGAAGATTAGATGAGTAAATGCACGTAAAGTCCTGAGGACACAGCTGGGCACAAAATACATCCTCAATGAACGTTAGTTATTATATTGTTGTCACGAATATTACCAAAAGCCTCTTAGACAGGGTAAAAGCCCACAATAATTAATCCTTTTTTATGGATAGTAGTCCCTCATGTTCCCTTGTGAGAATTTTTTGAGCATAAGTAGCACTGGAAAGAGATTCTAATCAGTATAAAATATCATCCCAATGTTCTCTCTGCCTTCAGAGGGATTGATTAACCTCCCCACTGCTGCTGACTGCATCACCAACAAAGGAACCACAAACCACAAAGCATTGACCAAAATCTGCGTCTGCAGAAAAAGAAGGGGAATTAAAGAAAAAACTCTCAACTTTGCAACCACAGGGCTTGGCTAGGTTTCCCTGGTGGTGTCTACAGGCTGAATTAGTGGAAGGGAAAGTTACTGTGATGGGTAGGTTAGGAGAGAAGCATGCTCATTGCAGATGTGGGGATGACTCTCAGCCACACTTGCTCTAGCTTGAAATCTGATGACCCACATGTATTCTGTATCATTATTTGTTCTAAAAGGAAATAATTTACCCCAAATAGTTGAAGTGAAGAAACATTAATATATGGAGGAAGCAAGGGTAAGGTAAGGTTAAAAGACGTTCCAGACAGTAGAAATGGTGGAAACTATTATCACCACTAGGACTAAAGGGTCAAGGGAAGGAAGGAGTGTGACTAGAGCCCAGAGAGAGCTGGGGCCAAGGAAGAGGGCTGTCTGGCAAAGGGCAGTTATGGAGGGATGCAACTATTTCTGGGGAAGGAACAAGGAAGAGACTCTATCTCCTGATTCTCCTGCCCTCTGATTGCTTGTGGTGCTTCCCATTGGTTACAGCCTGTTGGAAACCAGCCAGCCAGGGAACCCAAGAAATGTTTCCATAGAACAAGGCAGAGCAGAGAGGGGCCAGAGAATGGATGAGAGGTTTCAGGGAGAATAGAGAACAAGTACCCTTTTCCTCTGGAGCTTTTGCTCTGATTCCTCTTTGACTGGATATTTTTCTAGTTCCTTTGACATGCGATGTATTGTTTTGTGGATGAGCATGTGTGAGTGAGGGCAAATGTGTGTTGTTTTTGCCTAGTCTGTGGGTTGTAATGAAAAAGTACCCAGTTTGAACCAAGATACCTGAATTCTGGACTGTTAAAGAAAAAATTATTCATGACACTTGTTAAAATATTAAGGCAGATTTTATTCAAGACTACTGCAATAGGATTTTGTAGTAGGGGAGGGAGAGTGAGCTCAGCTCTGAATACAGCAAGAAACAGTGGGCATTTATAGCCAAGGAGCAGGGTGAGAGGGTTGATGGATGGATAATTACTGAGAGGAAACCTCAGGGGTGTGGGGGAATTCTGGCTAAACTGACCTAACAGGATTCTTGCTGAAGGCAGGGCAGGGTGATAAGACATCACTGTTTTAGAGCAGGCTGGTGGAGGATGAGGAATTAGGTTGGATATTGAGGGTAGGGGATTCTGGCTACACTGTGCTTGCTAAACAGGACTCTTGAGGACATGCCCAAGAATGAGGTCTGGTCAGGCTCAGAGAAGCCTGTCTGAGCTTAGTCAAGGAAGGAGTCTTTGTCAGGTCTCAGCTCTGCCAAAAACTTGGGTAAACGTAGGCAAGTCATTTAATCTCTCGAAGTCTGGTATTTTATCTGTAAAATTGAGTCAGTAACATTTGTCCAATCTTTCTCATCAGGGTTTAAGAATCAAACAGAATAATAGTTAAAAGCAAGCTTCAAAATCAATGTGAGGAGAGAAACTCTGAGGCTAGAGAGGAAGCTAAAGGGACTGTTTACCGGAGATTGTGATTCTTGGTGCACAAATGGTGTGGCTTGGGGATCTGGGTAACAACACATAGAAGAACGTGGCAGAGGTTGCTGTTTAGCCACCAATTCCATTCCTCCATTTTTTCATAGCATTCGAATTATAATTTGGCATATGGCTATCCAGAGACACTATTTCCCAGCCTCCCTTGCTGGGTGTGGACATGTGAGCTGAGTACATTCTCTCCAGAGGAATGTGAGCAGAAGTGGTGTGTGCCACTTTCAGGTTGTCCCATGAACTCCCTCACATTCATTCTTCTGTGCTCTTCCCTTCTCCCTGGAAGGGAGACCAACAGAGTGGTCTAGAAGCTACTCATTGAAGATGACAGAGCCACCACCCGCTTGGGTCCCTGAAAGACTGTGAAGATCTGAGCCTCCTACCCCCAAATTTTTCACACTGAACTGGACATTCATTTTGACTATTATGTATGAGAGAAATAAGCTTCTTTATTCTTTTAAGTCACTGAATGCTGGAGTCTCTTTGGTGCAGTAGCTTAGCCTGCTCTAAAACAGGGAGCAGAACATTTCCCACATTTCTGCTCAGAACACAACATGGTTTTGTTATATGGTGATTGGGCAGGGGAGAGTATTAGAGGTGGCATTCAAGATGGCCAAGTAGCTTCTTCACAGAAGTCATTGGCAGGCATCTCCATCCAGTCATGGCAGGATCTCCAGACATCAGGACTTGCTGGCAGCAGACATCAACAAAGAGGCTGGAACAGAAAAATATGAGCCTACATGCTTTTAGCACAGATGAGACTCTCTTGGAGACTCTTAGAAATAGATGGGGAATAATTAAGGGTGCAGGGAGAACAGTTTGTTCCTACATAAGCAGCCTAAGTCTATTAGCTACAAAATTCTCAATATTAATATTTCTTAATGACACCTAATTTTCACTTTGTATCAGAATGCTTTGAGCTGCAAGAAGCCGTCAGCTTGAGTTAAATTTGCCTAAACAATATGTGCAATTTGTTATTATTATTATTTTATATAAGAAACCACTAAAGTGGGATGGGCTCCAGGTCATGTATGATCAAGGCTCTATGTCTCTCTTCTCTGTGATTCTCTCAGCTCTGTCATTCTCCATGTGGATGCTTTTTTTCTCAGGTTGGCTTTTCTAATCGTCACAAGTTGGCTCTCAGCAGCAAGTGTTGCACTATGCTTACTTGTTCATCTCCAGTAAGGGGAAGGAAAGGGAGGAAGGGAAAGAGGATGAGAGAAAGCAAAAGCAAGAAAACTGTTCTCCTAACCATAGAATCATGTTCTTCTCTTTGGTCTTATTGGGTCGCCTCAACTCATGTACCCACTCCCAGACCAATACCTGTCCTTAGGGAAATGCTGTGTTCTATGGGCTGAAGCCAAGACTTCTGACCATCATTGGTGAAGAGCATGTGATTGTCATGATGGCCTAAACCAAGGGCATGCAAAACTTTGCCCTGCAGGCCAAATCCAGCCAGCCACCTTTTAATTGTGGCCTAGGAAATAAGGATGGTTTTTACCTTTTTAAATGGTTATATAAGAATTTCAGTAAAACCTTTGATTTTGCCCCTTGGCCTACAAAGTCAAAAATATTTACTGTCTGGTCCTGTAAGAAAAAGTTTGCCAACTCCTAGTCTAGACTAATCAGAATCTGTCTCTGCAGATGAGGATGACGGGCCACCTTTCCTTGAGGCACGTGCATGGTACTGGGAGAATTCCCCAAATGCTAGAGAAGGTTGCTTGGAGATAGGATAGGAACATCTAATGTGGCAATGTCAAATACTCATAAACTTTGGTTAACTGCATCACAGTTCTCTCCATGAGTGTATATAAGTATTACTAATCAGTATTTATTGTGTCTATTATTTTGTGCTGAACTCTGTTTTAGGCACAATGGTAATAATCAGAACTTGCCTATGAACAATTTCTCATCCTTAATCTTCCCCAAACACTTAAGATTCCCCCCACCCCCACCCAGGCCTTTTGTTTTAGTGTGGTGTAGGGGGTGAGGGAAGGCAGGGTCTCAAGTAATACATATGTAAAGTGGACTGTTTAGTTCCTAGGGCACCACATCAAATGACATACAGCATTAGAAGTAATAACACCTTCTCAGTGCAGACTGGGGTCACCCATAAATGCTGTTCACTTTAGCTCTCCAACAGGCTTAAATAATCATATAAAACTTGGTCCCGTGTTTTGACTGTAGTTAGATGAACATGCAGTTTAGGTTTTAAAAATCAATGTAAATTAGTCTTAATCTGAATTTACTTTAAAAGAAAGATAATAGTCTAGGCGATAGTATAATGATTAGAAATCAATTTTTACTGGTTTTATTTTTTTAATGTCTAATGTATTTGTATCTGAGATCAGCTCTATAACAAGGTTAGAAATAAGGTAGAACACCAATAAGTTATGGTTGGGTGATTGGCCGCTGTCTATTTACTTAAGAGGCTTTGAGGTTGTGGTTTAGTTTAGGATTTACTGGGCAAGGTTGATACTTGGATGGAAGTCCAGTGGTACAAACTGTAATCCTTGCCCAACTATCTAGGGACACAATTAACCAAGGGACAAAGACAGATTATTTGTGAAATTGCTTGTGCTCTACGGTGAGGGCTGCTGGCTTGAAATATAGTCTTATCTGAGGTGTTGATTTAAATCACTGCTTAAAATGTGACTTGAGGCAATTTTGGTGAAATTTATGGTTTGTAAATTGCAGAGTGCAATGCAACCATTAGGCATTATAGTTATTCTTCTGTTTTACTCTTCCATGTCTGTTCCTTCATCTGTCCCTCATTGCTTTTAAAGTAAATATCTGGACCAATTCCTGTCAAGAAAAGAAGACCACACCCAAAAGCATGGCCATTCTAGGTCCAAGAGGGGAATGTCTAAGTGTGTGTGTGTACATTCATCTGAACTTCTATGTCATGAATCACACAGATTAGCCATTGATCCGATGGAATGGTAAGAACCGAAATACTAGCCTACAATTTATTGAGAGCCTACCATGAGCTAGGCACCATACAAGGCTTTTTGCATATATTATTTCTCATCCACATAAATATACTTGGGGTTATATTATGTCCCTGGCCTATAGATGAGGAAATCAGGCTGGGAGAGATTTGAAATCCTGCCAAGCTCACAAAAGTGGTGAGGAGCAGAGCCTGGATTCAGAGCTTGGGCACAAAAGCCCAAGTTCTTCCCCTAGGGGCTGCCTCTCCTGTGGGACAGTTGTGTCCTGAAATGATCTGTCTACTACCAGCCAGGGAAAACAGCTGAGTTAACTTCTTGTGGCTCTCTATGCTTTCTCTGGAGGTGCAACATCTTTCAGAAATTAGAATACTTTTATTTTGGAAACCTGGAGCTGAGATGGGCTCTGTGCAATAAAATAAGAACAACAGCAGCAACAGCAATAATAGCTGTAGTTAACATTTACTGATAGATTACCATGTATTACCTGGCATGTAAGTTCTATTATTATTATCCCTATTTTGGTTCCTACCCGAGTTGAATCAGAGAAAAGATGAGAAATTTGCCAAGGTCACATGGATGCTAGAGGCAGATCCAGGATTCACATCCAGATCATCCAAAGGGCATGCTCTCAGCAAGTTCCCTGGGCAAGGCTATCAGGGTGGAGCCCCACCTCTGCAGACAACTGGCCAGCATGGCCAAACAGCATGGCCCCCTGAAGCTCCTGAGCCTCGGCTGGAGTCCCACCTATACAACAGGAATGAATTCTATCTTGGTGGTACTCCCCTCTGACTCTCCCTGGGGAAGGGGGGAGCACAAAGATTGAGAAAAGTGAGAAGAGAGATTCTTCTACCCTTGCAGTTTTTCTTTGGGGGATGGTTTTTCTTCTGGCTCTCTTCGGTCTGTGAATACCTCTGGCTAAAGCCTAGAAGACAGAAAACTAGGAGTTCTCCATTTAGAGCCCACCCAAGATTTAAAAAAAAGAGAAGAGAAAAAAGTTTTCTCTGTTTGCTTCTATATCTCAGTGAGCCACATGTGACCTCCTGAACTTTGCAATCGTTTCCTATGCAGTTTTTCATATTGGAGGGAGGTTTAGTTGGTGTATCTGATAGGGTATTTTCCCAGAGAAACCACTATGCTTGTATTTTGGAATCAGTTGCTCCCAGGAGTCCTCCCACCTGGAGAACCAAGTCAAAACAAGCTCAGACAAGACCTACTTGGACTCAGGCTTTCAGGCACCAAGACCCTCCTCAGTAGACCCCAACATGGAACATCCACAAGCACCCAGATAGCAGCTGCTCCAGAAACCCATCAGCTTTATCACTGTTTGAGGCTATGCAAGTTGTGCCAGATTTTCCCACCCCAAAAGGAAAGCAGCCACTATGACCACAAAACAGGGAAGCTCAGATGGCAGAGCATCTGATGTTTTTCATAGCTGTGCCACTGGCACCTGGTATGGGGTCTGACTAACAGTAAAAACTTGTGGAAGTTGCTAACTCACTCTGTCTCTATGGGCATTTCATGTCTCTCAGAGACATTTCCAATATATAAAAGATAGTAATAACACCTCATGAGATCATTTCAAGTACAAAATGAGACAATACTTATAAATAAGCTTGTTAAACTTCAAAGCATTATATAAATGTGAAAGATATAAGAAAGCTCCTTTTTTATCACCACCTCTCAAAGATACCCAGATAGTTAAATTATCCTGCTTCCATGGCAGTCAGGGTACAAGGCCATGAAGGAATGGGAATCCTACTTCACAGGGCATTTTGGAGGAGTGAATAATATGCTGAGAAATGTACAGTGTTTGGTTAAGGAGGATTCTGTAATAGTAGCCCCCAACTCACATAATCCCCGTGGTTTCTGCACTGGTTTCTAGACAGTCCAAGAAATTTCCTCAGTCAGTGAACCTATTGTGGTTGTCACTTTGGCTATTCACCAAATGTTTCCATTTCTCCCCTTCAGGGCATACAAGAGAATTGCATTTCCCTGCTCCTCTTTGAAGATGGGGTGCCTGTGTGTGCTGGGAATTCTCTGTTTGCCCATTAGGTATTTTCCCTACCTTTTTCTGCTCTGCTCCATGCTCCAGAGGGTTGATCCCTGTGAACTGCATGTTCCAGGTGCCTTAACGATTTTGTCACCATTTACCCTACAAATTAGAGTGAGCTGTCCCCTCTTTTAAGATTTAATGATGAAATTGACCTAATCCCCAGCTTCATGGATTGTCTGTCTTGCTGTTCAGTATGGGCCGTCATTATTTCATATTTTTTCTCCCAGATATGGGAGTTATCCGTTCCATTTATCTATGCCCATTCCCAAACCCACCATCATAAGGCCTAGGGGTGTGTAACAGACTTTACTAAATATTTGGAGAAGAAGGAGACAGTTTATGTCACAGACAAACAATTTAGAATTAAATAGCACATATTCAAGTTATTGTCCTTTGTTCTTTCTACCGATTCAGGCTTTAGTCCTTCATAAACTTGCTCATCCTTTTCTTTCCTCTGCCCCTCCTTCCAAACCCAGCTCTGGGCCTCTCTGTATAATCAAAGATTGTTAATGGCTGTGTTAGATGGGGGGGACAAATTTTCTGTGCCTTCACTTCTCCTCCTCCACCTGTCTCGGCAGTGGAAAGGGAGCTAATGTTCCACATAAACATGGCTTAAGTCAGCTCACCCCCATACCCTTTTCTAAAGCCCCATCCATCACTAGGCACCTTCAGAATACAAAAGCAGGTATAGCCAATTTGAGTTTTAAATGCCTGCCCTCTTCCACATGCACTTGCTTTGGAGTTTGTATTGCCTTTCTTTGCTTCTTCTCACCATAAGTATGGAAAATCTTGAAGGTGCTGACCAAGAGGAAAAGGGGCCAAGGAGCCTGGCTCTCATAAAGACCATAGACCACCAGGGCTAATGTATAGTTGCTGTACAAAGGCTTCCCATTGGAGTAGGGGAACCAGAGCTGGCTTGATACCAAACTTGGTCAGTTTGGCTGGACTTATTCTCCTTATTCTCTGGGCACGGACACCCTAGGGACTTAAACAGTGGTGTTCACAGTTTGGAGAATTCTGGATCCTGGCCATCTCTCCATTTCTTTCTATCATGAAACATGAACTATCAAGACAAATCCCTCTTTATTATTAGGAAATCAACACAAAGCCTATGACACACCATTTCTAATTCAGAATTGTTCCTCTTTTTCCATCCTTCTCACCAATGTCCTGTTTGAGGTCCTCACATCCCTTGCCTGGGCTGCGCTGTCTCCCAATGGTCCACATACCTTCCTCTCTTCCTCCACCCTGCCTGCTTGTGAGCTTCCTAAAATAAGATGCAATTGGGTCAAGCCCTTTTCTGTAATTTAAAAAATATTTTCTTTGTGTATTTTATCTTTAATAATAGAGGTTGTACCTGCTCATTGTAAAAATACAGACAATAAATATTTAGAGAGAAAAAGTGAAAGTCCTTGTGACCTGGCTCCAATCATTCCCTAGAAGTAACCACAGTTAATAGTTTATTTTATGTCCTTCCATACATTTTCCTATGTATATACAAACACATGCACACACATATGTATATATACATGCACACTTTGGTACACAGTTTTCTGCAACTTGACCTTTTCACTTAAAAATATATGGAGAGGTCTTTCTATGTCAATACACATCAACCTACCCTTTATTTTCAAAGGCTGCGATATAGTCCATTTATTTTATGGATTTACTGATATTTATTTAACCAATCCCCTATTGATGAACATTTAAGTGGTTAATAGTTTTCCCTGTTACAGATTTTGTTCTTCAGTGAATAGTCTTATATCTATCTATGTATTTTTTAGATTTTTAAATGCCTTCTTACCCTTGCTTTCAGACCCATAGTATTTTCAAAAATTAAAATTATTTTCTGTCATAAGTGTACAGTTTAAAGTATCAAAGAGCGCTATGAGATTTATAACAAAAGAGAGCAGTCCCTTGCCCCTCCCCAGTCTACGTTCCCAATTTCAACTCCCCATATGCAATTTCCTTCAAATCCTTTACCTGTACTATGATCGTGTTTCTTTTCTCATGCAATTTATTATTTTCTCTGAATTATTACCTTGTTTTTTCATTTACTTAATTTTCCATGTATATATCACTTATTCACCCCAAATACATCAACAGAAGTGAAAATCTTATTTCTATATTTTCAAACTCTTTGGACATCCCAATAATATATTATTTTTTAATGAAATATTATTTCATTATTCATCCATCTTTGGACACTTAGCTTGTTTCCCCAACAGTTTAGTTTAATTTTATTTTTCTTGGAGGTCTTTTTCTACAGATTTCTGCCTTTTCTCCTAATCAGGGATCATTTTTTTTCTAGAACTGCTGCACAGCTGTCAGTTGTTATCTTGGGACTTGCATTCACATCAACCTGGTACTCCCACTGTTTCTTGTGTTGAATTTCCTGTTTCTTCAGGAATAGATGTTCCTTTTCCTTGTGGACCACTGTATCCAGAGCACCTAGGCCAATACCTCCACCGAGGAAGCATTCAAATCTTTGTTGACTGACAGAATGAATAAAGGCGTGAATGAATAATGTCTTATTGCTAGGCTAGACCACTGCTTGAGACTCCAAAAAAATAGCATATCTCTATATTTGCTAAGGATTCAGTGAAATCTCCAGAGAGTAAACTTGAGGTAACAAGTAAACACACGTGTGTGAGCTGCATCGTCCAGCTTAGTGGTGGAATCCACAGCAGTAGAAAAGTATAAATCTAGCTGGTCTGTGCAGGAATTCAGCCTCCCGGGCCTCATTAATGCCCTACTCTATCCAACAGAGCCAACCAGCCATAGGCAAGCAGCTTGTGAAACAGCCTGGTAAGCTGGCCTCCATATCATAGTCCCCGGCTTTCTGGCCCTAATGAGGATTGCTATTGTCCTTGAATTTAGCCCAATTCCTCCCAGCAGGCTTCCCTTTAAGGATGCTGTCTTATCAGCAGCCCCTGGCCCAACAAGGTGAGGAGGGTTTCCTTCTCTTATAATGACTCTCTATGTGTTTTGTCCAGACCAATTTACCACTGCAACCCACCTTCACTCAGTAGAGCTTTGCTCTAAGCTCCAGAGGTTAAGGTCAAGCTTTCTTCAAATGTCTTTCTTCCAAAACCTTAAATCATTTATTTGTTTGCCTTCCACTGTATTTTTTCAAGCACAGTCAGCACTACCCTTTCTTTGCCCACAGTTCAGAATTGCAGGGCGCTCGGTGAACACAGACTGTTGATGCCTTGCAGACCCTCTTTGATGCTCAGATTTTCACAAGAGCAGACAGCCCCCACGTAAAAGCCATTCTCTTCTGGCTGCCACTGAGTATTTCAGAATTTTGGGTTGTCAGAGCCTGTTGCTTTTATCTGATTGCACAGACATGGAAACTATCCAGTGAGCAGGTAAAGGCGAGAGGGCACCTTTAAAGAGGGGATTAAGGGCAGGTGTAAGGAGGCAGGAGGCTAACCAGAGTAGGGGGCTGCTTGAGGTAGTCTTCTCTCCCAATTACCAAGGTGGGAGACTTATCCACCAAAGATAATGTTGATTCATCCCTACCAAGTACGTACTCTGTGCTGATAATACAAATGTATCATCTCATTGAATCTTTCCAGTAATTTCACAAGATGGGAAACAGGTTTCAGAGGTTGATTTGCCCAAGGCCACATAACTAATGAACAGTTATGGGCTCCCTGAATGTGGGATCTTATAGTGCTGAAAAAGGGAAAGTCTTGTGCAGGCCAGGACAAACTGATCACCCTATGACAACACTGATGGACAATATTGACTCCAGAGTTCCCTACTGGGTTGGCCAAGGCTTTATCTGACCTCTGACCTGCATCGTGGTTCTATTTTTCCAACTGTCCAATCTGTTTCTTCCCCTACCTTCCATAGGTGTTGATCTCTGATAAGCATCTTGCACATCAGATTCTTAGCCTTTGCTCCTGGAGACCCCCCTGCAAACTCCTACAGCCACAGAGCATCAGTGCCTTGGAGGAATACAAAAGAACCCCAGCTAGCCAAAGCCCCAGACACAAATGGGTACCATACGGGAGGGCATTGAAGTAGAGGATCTGACATTTCCACTCTCAGACACAGAGACTATCTAATTGCAAAAGTCAAAGTACACAGGACCAGGCTGATGATATTCTGACTTGCTCAGCTTTCATTGGTTAGGAGAGAGGAGGAAACAGCCTGCAGGTAACCAGAGACATCTGGAAGAGTGTAAGGGGTTATGGGCAACACCAATTTGCTCAAACATTTATACAACTATTCCTCCTTCCCTTTGCAGACATGTTCTTATTACTGTCTGGCCTCAGCTGCCTGTTTAATTGTGGTTGCATTTTACTGTGGATGTTTTTTAACTGACTGAAGGGCTTTCTAGGTGCAGGTTTCTTAATTTAAAAATTGATTTTGGTTTGGATGTACTTTTTCATTCCTACTCCTAGAAGCGATCTTTGTCTTCCTAACTATAAGTCAGAGATGCTTGATGCCTTTCCTCTAGGAAAACCACCCCCATGTCCCAATGTATTCATATATGTTCACCCTACTCAGGTGTGCCTCAAGATGGGACATGCTTCTTTGCACATGTCCTGAGGCCCCTGAAGTTGCCCAGACAGGATGGTTTGGGACAGGTGTTTGGACAGGAAGATAGACAGTAGTTGAGGAGTCATTTCCTCTGATAGTGAAAGTCCTCTCTATGTGACAGCTCTGCCACATCCACATCCCATACTTCTTTACACTTCATCACACCTGTTCACACTTAGGGGCATTGACAAATCAATTAACAGCATCCTCTTGGTGCTCAAACATCACTTTGCATCAAGCTGGCCATTCTTTTGACAAGGGCTGACGTTTACCTTCCTTGTTGGAAACTTTCCAAAGAATGAATCAAAATACAACCCAACTTGATTGCAAAATCATTGAGAGGATTAGTAAGAGCCACAGACATTTCACGTTGTAAGTGGGAGTGAAATCTCTGTTATTTTAATGTGATAGCAGTTGCAATGTGTGGAGTGCCAACTGCCACTTGCTATGCATTTGACCTTGGGGAAAGAGGATTCCCTCTGAACTGAATTGTTAATTAGGAAAATGCAGATAATAATACCTATCATGATTTTCACCTCATAGGGTTGTTGAGGTTCTGATGAAATACTTACTGTGTGTAAAAGCACTCTTGGCAAACAGCAAATAGCATATGCTGATATGCTACAAAAACATAAATTATATAACAGTCAATTGAACAATAGTAGATTGATGAAGAAACTCATCAAAAGACTGGCAAATAAGCAAGCAAATAAACGAAACAGTGGTAATGGCCATTATGGGTAGCACAGCCAGAGAGAATTAAGTCATATAAAGAGATCATTCTGTTGAGGATATTTTTTACTTGGTTTGGTACAATTCAGACACAAAAACTGTGATTAAAACAGTCATGCAGGAAGTTGTTCCTAAAGACTGGTCTGAAAAAGGCACAGAGAGATTAAGTGACTTATCTGAAGTCACACAATACCCAAACTGCCTCTGTGTGAGAGAAGGAAAGAAGGTGAAAGTAAGGCGGGTGATTGACAGGCTCTGAGTGGGGCAAGGAGAAAAAAAGTATTTTGTGCAGAAGGTACTGTGATATGAAGCTCTGAGCACTGTGGCAGGAAGCTGTGGAAGGGGAGACCAGGGCAGCTGCCAGTCCAATTTGGCAGGCAGCAGAGTGAAGAAGTGCAGCTTATTTTTAGCAAGAACAGCTCAGCAGCAGCACAGACAGCCTGAGAAATGCTAAAGTTGATCCTCAGACATGAGATCTACGCACAGTTGGTGGAGTGACAGGCTGAGATCATGGGTGTCTGGAAGTAAGAGGGCCTCTGGGCAAGTTTCAGATTTTCAAGACACAGCTTCACACACATAACAGCAATGACCACAGCAGCATCACCAAATTGGAGTCACCAGTAATCTTGCACTGGTATTCCTGTGTAAAATCCTAAGACTTTCTAGAGAGCTCTGAGCAAGCCCTGAGTCCTCACCAAGGCAAATGTGTGCCACAAAGACCATAGAGGATAAAAGCCACTAGTGTGCAAAATCCACGTCACCCCTTGACAGTACAATGCCTGCCCCAGGTACCCACACAGGGGGTAAAGCCTTCTCCTGTATTCAGTGTCCATGCTTTAATTGAATCTAATCCTTTGCCTGAATTTGAGGGAAACATGCAAATGGATCCTTCATTCTGTTGCTGCTTTGGGGTTTCCCGGCCAATCTTTTCTCCCATCCGAGGGAATTGGCATGGGAGTTGGACTGTAGACTGACTATCTATCATTCTATCCCAAGAATGGATTTCTGGGATAAGAAGGATTTCTCATCCCTTAATATAAGGCCTTACTCTTCTCCTGAATTAGGGATTCTTTTAGGCCCACTGGACAGGAAATTGGTTAGCTTTCTAACATCCTGCAAAAACACCATGAAGGGGTCCCTGTTCTCCCTGGTGGATGAAGTTTTGAATAGTTGGATGAGCTACTGTGGTTCTTTTCTTTTACCACCAGCCTTTTCATTCCTTAATCCCTGTACTTTGCCTTTATCCAGCCGCAGGAAGAGATTGCCTCAAGATCACTGGTGACCTCCCAATCCATCTTCCTCCCCTTAATCCACATGCCTCACAATATCCAGGCTGCATTCACCACAGTTCCCCACCAGCTCTTCCTTAAACTGTCTTCCCCCTTGGCATCCGTGATTCCACTTGGTCAAGGTTTTTCTCTTTTGTCCTTGGCCGTGGCTGCTCTCCCTTCCCTATGCCCTTCTCCTTACCACACACAAGGCCTAGCTCTCAGGTGAGCGCTGGGCCCTGCATTGAAGCACTGAGCAAAATAGGCTGCTTCAAGGAGGGTTTCTCAGTATCTGGAGCAGAGAATTGGGGAAGGGGCCTCCTAACCAGAAATACAGGGACATGCAGAATAATTTTGGCCTCTAGCAGAATTTTACTTTTAATTGGGGGATCAGCCTCATTGAAGAACAATTTTACTTTTGCTTTTTTTTTCGAAAGAAACTGCATGTTCTGACAGTTTGATACAGTGTATGAAATCGCTGATTTATCTTGTTGTGAGAACAGATCTGGCAGCAAAAGGCCTACGGTGCTTATTTTTATAAATATAAATATATCAGTCAAGTCACTTTAAAGCACTGGTGTCAAGGGACAAAAAGCCTCCATCCTTATTGGTGACCACTTTATATGAAGTTATGTTTTAAGAGATGGTGCTGCCTTATGGTAAATCTGAATCAGCATAATAACGGGGTATGTTATAACACTGTTCTTCAGCTGGATAATAAAATACGGTATGTTCAGTTTAAGATACACCAGGGTGATTTTAAGTATCATTTTCTCCATGAATGCTGTTAACGTTAACTATTACCATCCCTCTCCATCTCTCCTATGAGGTTTCCCACAGTTGCATCAAGAATGAAAGCAAATGAAATTTGTGTTAAGACTCAGTAACCTTTTGATTAGCTTGAATTAAGGATTTCTCAATTAGAGGCAAAAGCCAGATCTAGGAAACGAAATGTGTGAGTATTTACTTTCTGTTTAAAGACTTTTTGGATTAAAAGATATAAACAGATAACACTACAAAATTAGTTTTTTCTGTGATGACAAGGTAAAGACTTCTGCTGTTGCTAGGATATACCTCCCTATCACAGCTGATCTTGAAGGTGAAAATTGGTGCCTTAATTTCCCAGTGGTCCGTGCTACTTCTGACTTAGGCCTCATTCTGGTTAATCACGCTGTCATTCTCACTGCAGATTGCCTTTTGACATCTTCATCTGCACAAGGGTCCTGTAGCCAAGTCTCAGTGTGTAGAGTCAATTCTGCAATCTTTGGTGGTCAGGGCCTGGTCTCTGGGACCTAGTACAGATGAGGGAGGAAAGGGGGAAGAACAAATGTGTGCCATTGCTGGAAGCAAGGTTGGAAGGAAAACAGTATTTCTCTTTGTGTACATGCAGCTATAATGGGGAGCCATATGCAAATGAAATTATGGAGAGAATCTTAATGTGCAAAGTTTAAGTCTGCAAAAATTAGACCCAGTAATTTCTAGCAATATAATAGTAATAAAACAAAATCTATCATTTACATTTTAGAATCCAAGGAAGACGGGAAAATCAGGTTTATTGTATTTGAAGATCTATCTCTTATCAACCCCTTTTAATGTCTTTAACCAGTTAGTACGTAAATAAAAAACTTTGAGCCAGGACCTCATTTCCATGTCTATCAATACATGGCTTATCCAAAGTATTTCCATGTTGCCAGTTATGTCAATATTCAAAAATGTCAGTGATAGATATTTTTCATTAGAATATTATCCCAGTAGAAAGCCCCAACTTAAATTATCACTGGCATTTATTTAGCATCCAATTTTAGGTCCAGTGTGTACCAGATAGACCTCTAAAACTCACACAAGTCTATAAGGAAAGTATGGAGGAACTAAAGCTTGGTGATGTTAAGTCATTTGCCTGAGGACTCAGAGCTGGTAAGGGCAGAACCAATTTGAATCCTTGTCTCTTCGGTCCTCAAGCCCATAGTCTTTTCATTACAATACATTAAACTGCCTCCTTACCACATTGGAAGTTGTGTCATACATTTCTGGAACCATATGTCTTACAAATTATGTTATAAATAGTAATTATGGTAAAAATAGACTCAGGGTGTATTTATGCCTGTGTTTCCATTGCAATTTTTATGTATACGATTATGTTATAGAGAGAATCCTGGGCTGGGGCCTCCTAAAGAACCCATACCCTGTTAGTAAGAGGTTGCAAGTAGGGAGGGGCAATAGGAGGTAATTGTGCAATTTTGTCATCACCAAGAGTAGGGCTGTAAATGACATCCCTCCTTCTGATACACAACTCCCACATGGATATTGCTTGCTGAAGAATTTTTTTCTTCTAGAATACTCACTGTTGTGTGGACATTCTGCTGGGGAAAGGAAATCCAATACTTAGAGTTGACCAGGGTTTCTATGGGTGACCCACAGAGCTCTTATGCACAGGGAACTCGGGGTATGTGGCAGAGAGTGTCATTCTGATTGAACCCCACAGTCACTTCACTGGATGTAAAGGCAACAGAGATCACTGTGGGACAAGCCAGGGAATCCTGAGGCTGCAGCCTGGCCAAAGGATAAACTGCAGCGACCTGAATAAGGAACACAAGCTTGAGTGTTAGGGGAGAATTCTAATAGGTTCTTGGTCATATTTCTCAAATGAGGAACCACAGACTATATACTTTTTCTTTAAGATATTTGAATATTCCTGTAGTTGCTTGAAATACCATGTAATTCCTTCTTAATATTTATATACTTTTTTGTAAAGAGTTCTGGAAAATTACCTAGAGTGAAAGAGAGATAGGACTCAATCCACTAACTCAACATGTGACCTTGGACAAGTCACTTAACCTCCCTTAGAGTTTCCATAAAATGAGTAGGTGAGGCTGTGTGTGCTCTACAGTTCTGTTCCCGTCAAAAATTATGTGATGAAAACACTGGAGATTCACCATGGTGATATTTAGCTCTTCACATACTGGCATGTCATTTCCATCCAGCTCCTGATTATAGTTCACTCTTCATGAAGAGGGAAGCCTCACAACTCAGGAAATGGTGCTTCCTCAAAGAAAGTGCAGATACATACACTAATATGACAGAGCCTATCCGTTCTCATAGAGTGGCCCGTTTCCTTTCCCCTAACTTATAGCAGCTCAGGTTCCATACAATAACACTAACAAGAGCTCATATTTTTGAGCACTTACTCTCTGTGTCTGTGTTTAATGTGAATGGTCCTTTGTCATTCTCCCAACACGCTCTATGAGTCTGTTCTCATCCCAATGTGCAGATGAGGAAACTGAAGGACAGAGAAGCAAAGGGACTGTACAATTTGGGAGAGCTAGTAAGAGGCAAAGGCCAGGCTGGAACCCCAATCTGCCTGACTCCTGATCTGTGACTTCGCCCTCCACAGCACTGCCTCCTGCTAGAGGGCTGCTGTACACCAGTTCTGATTTCAGTAACACCAGATGTTAATCTGATGTGTTCATTTTACTCTGCAGATGCTGGCATGAAAATACTCACTGTTCTTTTTAATGGAGAGCTAATTTGAAAAACAAACTGCTGGTTTTCCTCTCCGGAGTACTAATGAGTCACACCTCTGGGATGGAGTGTGCATAGGGCCCTGGCTGTGACTAGACCTCACCGTATAGTGGGGCCCTCCCAGCTACTTGTCCTCCTTCCTTATTGCCCTATTGATTGGACTCTTTCATTTACAAAGAAGGTGGCGCTTGAAGAACAAGATAAATGGCTGTGAATGTCTGCCCTGATCCCTTCCTTCTTTCTAATGAGGGGAAAAAACCTGAAATACTGGGTTTTGGGACCAGTGGGTAGACACACCTTCCAATACACAGAAGTGAGGAGTCAAAATCAACAGAGAAGAAGCAAAAGCAAACCTGAAGTAGCTGCCTCCTCTTCCTTTGCCTTCAGTTAAGGAAAAACCTCCTTATGGTCTTATCACTTTTATAGGCTAAATGGATTTCTCAGTTATAGAGAAAGGTAGAGATATATGTTGCTTGCCCAACTTTTTTGTTAAAATTAGCAGATTGGCAAGTCAAAAGAGTACTACAGGGCATATTTTTTTGTTGAATTAAAGAAAATATTCCCCTAGAACAGACCATCTCGATCTTCTTTATTAACCTTCTCTTTCTGAAAATGTCTGTTAGGTCCTTAGAATATACAAGGGGAATTGACCTCTTTCCTCTGCAGGGCCATGTGCAGCATTTAGCATGTGCAGCTCAGAGATAAAGGTTAACTCATCTGCAATAACCCCTAAAATAACATACACGATGTGCTGATGAGGGCTAACATACAGCGAAGAGACCCTTTTAAAGGATGATGGGAATTAGTCCCTTCACAAACAGTATGTAGGGTGGAAACAGCTGAGATCATTAAAGAAATTTCAGAAGAGGATGCAAGCTGGTCCTCATCCCAGGCAGTCAGTCCACTTTCCTTTGTGTGTTGAGTTTGTCTTTGCTTGGACACCTTGACTAAATATCCCACCACCAAAATAAATCTGTTTTTCACTGACACACGTTTTGTAAGCCAGATCCAGTCCCTTCTGGGTGTGGCAAATTCAGAGGCTGCTTCCAGCTAACCTCGTGTTACCATGGTCAGTGCCAATCAGGTGCACAGAATCCATTTTTCCGCTACAGCCCACCCATGTGCGCTCCAGTTTTTAATCCATGGATCCCCACAGAACAAGCTCCTTTAACTGTTTACAAACCACACACTCTGAATAGATGTAAAAATCAGCATTGATTTTTTTATTTGATGCTTAGAGAGGGTTCACTTGCTCTTTCTGAAGTGGATGCTGCCAATAATTATACTTGTGGCAGAACCGTGCCAAGTATTCCAGATCAACCAAGGCATCTCAAATAGCAGGAATTATCTAGAATGGAAATGAGCAGTTTATTTTTCCCTTACTCTTTAGTACAGATTTCAACATTTATATTCACCTTTCTACACCTTTATAGTAATGTATGTAGCACAGAGATTTTCTTCTGTGCCTTTCTTTCCTTTATAAAATATTTGACGATAGTACCAATACTAATGACCTCTTATATAGCACTTTCCGGCACATAAATTACATAGGATTTTTTAAATAATCTTGAGAGATAGAGATTTATTCTTTTTTCCCTACTTGCAAACAGGAAAACTGAGGCCCAGAGAGGTTGAATGATTTACCCAAGGCTACACAGATAGTAAAGGGCAGACCTAAAACATGAAATCAGGCCACTTAATTTCAGAGTCAGGGCTTTTTCCATTTTTCTATGCTACCTCCTGAGAATGCCTTCCTGGAAGGAATTTTTGCCTCTAAGATCCTTTCCAACATTCTGAAGTCCGAGTCAGAGGATCTGGGGGCATATACTACCCAGGCCACGTCCACAAAAAGCAGACAGTCACAGAGGGATGCAGAGCATACAAATGGCTGCTCTAAAGCCCAGCCATCAATATGGATTACTGCACAGCTTATGGTGTCCAAGGAGAGCCGCATCAAGTTAGCAACGGGCAGTGATGAACAGTGTGAGCTCTGCCGCTGTCCATTTTGCACATGCCTAGAGATGGGCAAACCTGCCATTTGAAAAACAGCGGGGTACACAACCCAGGCAGCTCCCCAACAGCACACAGAATCCTCTGTTCTGGTCTGTTCTATTGTGGCTCTGTGAGAGGGTCTGGACGAGGCTCGGATCATTATTGCCTCCCTTTGGAAGGGGATATGCCTCAGCAGACCCGGCTCAGCAAGGGCCAGCCTCTATTTACGAGTTCTGAACCTTCCTGCCCTCTCTGTCCTTCGCCTTCCCATCCCCCACAGCTGCCGTGGTGCTGACAATAAAAAAATGATGCCCGAGGCTGTCCTGTTTTTATTATTAGTTATATGGCATCATAAATGTACATAGAGATGTTCAGTAAATGAAATTGTGCCAAACACCAACCAGGGCCACTGCCCCAAAGATCTGTTGGCCTTAGGGCAATGGCAGAACAATCTAAGAGGAACAAAGGGAGCTGAGAGCCAGATGAGGTGGGGTTTTAGTACTGTTTGGCTTTTCAGAGCGGGAGGAACAGGCAGTCCGGCAGGCTGATGGAGAGGTACAGCGTGCAAAATGCATCGCAGCCGCAAAGGGACTTTGAGGCCAGCAGCCCATGCTCCCAGGAATGGGCTGGGGATGATATCAGAAAGTCAAGGGAATCAGGCCCTTCTGTTATTTAATAAGATAAATACAAGAGGAGGAGAAAAGGTGCGATTATTTGCTTTTGATCATGAGCAATCTGACTTTGTTAGGAGAGGCATAAGCTGTGGGCTCGCCCTCTTTGTAAGTACCCCTTCGGATTCCACACAGTATTAAATTGCACAGACTTCTCCGGCAGATGCGATGTGTAAATATAGGACAATAACTGGAAATTTATGAGGTTAAATACTGAGGAATTGCTGAGTAGTAAAATGAAGAGACATAAATTACAGGAAATGCTGTCCTTCAATGAATGTATTTTACATAATACTGAAACTTTTAAAGGCAACAGTAACCGAATATCAGAAGAGGGTCTGAAAGGAGGAAAGCCAAGTAAAAAACTAGGACTAGGACAGTCCAAAGTCAGAGCTGCTTTATCACTGTTAAATGGTCATATCAGTTGCCTTAGATTTCTGTGGCTCTTTATCCTCTTTATGTATAGTGAAAAGAGTACAGGTAGTGAGGTCTGAAGAGATACTGTTCCTCATTAGCTGTATGATCTTGGCCAAGTTAATTAATCTATATGATCCTCAGTTTTCCCATCTGTAAAAACCCATTTTATAGAATTACTATGAAAATTAAAAAGGACAAACATATAAACCACTTAGTTCAGCATATAGTGATGTTTTAAAAAATGAGTTCCTTCTATGACCTCTATCAAATAATAACCAAAGTGTTAGCAAAATACAGAGGAGGAAGATGAGTTCTGTCCAGAGAGCTTGGGAAAGACTTCTTAGGTGGGGAAGCATTTGAAAACTAGGTTAGGTTTTGATGAAGAGACGGAAAGGGAATGCATCAAGGCAAGGGAGAGAGAAAAGACAAGGAGGATTGTGGGACTGGAAGGCAGGTGGAATGGAGGGGAGTAAGCAAGATGGGCACAGGACTCAAATCCCAGAGCATCCTGACTGGCGTGCTAAGTCATCTGGCCATTGTTCTGAGGGCACTGAGGATATGTTAGAAATATCAGAACAGGGAGTGACATGAGCAGAGAGGTATTTCAGGAAGATGAGTCTGGCACAGTGTGAAAACTATGTTGGAGTGGGGAAAGACCAGAAGCAGGGAGGCCAACTGGCAGACATGGCAGTGGTCCAGGCAAGCACTAATGAGGACCTGAGTTAGGACAGTGGCAGTGGGGATGGAAACAAGGGGCCAAATGTGGGACACTAAGGAGGCCAATGTGGCAGGGTTTGGCTTTTGATGGATTGTGGAGTAAAGGACAGCAAGGAGCATAAAAAAGTTCTGAGGTTCCAAGTATAGGGGACTAGGGATTTAATTATGTCATTACCAAAAATGAGGATGGAGGAAATCAGTAAAAGTGAGTGAGTTTTAGATTTCTTGAGTCTTGGGTACCCACAGCATTTCCAAGAAGAACTGGAAATGATAAAGCTTCTGGCAGCGCTGGCCTCTGGCTTGGGTCTGGACTAATACCCAGAGTTAGGATCATTGACACTGTAGTCCAAGTTGAAGTCATAGCAGTGATTGGGTCCACCAAGGGAGAGAGAAAGGGGAGGAGAGGTCAAGTGCTAGAAAATGTATCTGTTTCGGGGCAGGACAAGGAGGCTGCAAAGGAGTTGGAGACAGAGAGATGAGAGAGACAGGGCCGAGGAGGGCATCTCTGGGTGACAGAATTAAGAGCCTCAGAAATCAGAGAAGAGCTGAGGTGGGTAAGAGCTAAGAAGCCATAGGTCTTGGTGACCTTAGTAACTAGGATTTCTTCCCTGCCTTCTTTCAAAAGGCATTTGAAGAAACTTAAAACATTAGGACACACTTCAAACAGTACAAATGAAATAGGTGTTTTAAGAAGACAACTCAAAAGCCAACCAGAAGGAGGCACTAGGGGTGCGGTAAGTACCGAAGCTGCACACATATAATAATAATAAACATAATAAATAATAATAATATAACAAATTTAGCACAGAACTCCTTGGCACATATGTAGATTTTGAGGTCATGGTATGCCTTTAAGAGCTAGGTTTCATCACAGGTAGGAGACACACCTGGGTAGGTAGAATGCAAAGGGGTGTGCGGCAAGGTGGGGAGGAAGGAGATGGAAGAGCAAGTCCATTCACCTTCCCAGAGTGGTTTTGTGGTGCAGAGGAGGGTAGAGGAGAACAGTATTGGAGTCTAAAACCAAAACATTTATTGTTACTGCTTTCTTTCAACTGGAGCCCCTGGTCATTTTTTCTTTTTTAAAGAAAAAGGGGTTATAGGAAACTGAGGGATAACAGAAATGACCATATTTAGAATACCTTCTATGTGTTGGGCACTTTGCCACTATTAATATTTTTCAATCTTCAAACAATCCTTGAAGGTAGGGTAAGTATGAGGCTCAGGAAAGTTAAGTGACTTGCTCCAAATCCAGCAGTAGGGTCAGGAATGGAGTCCAGGAACATCTGACTTGAGAATCTATCTTCCTTCCATGATATCACACTCACTCTCACAGCAGAAGACATCTCCTCAGGGTTGGAGACGTGAATTGGGCTTCTTCACCCTTAATTTCCCAAAATGGTTCCTGCTGTGGTTCCAAGTGCCCTTCAGCTTACCTGTGCCTCAAACAAACTGTATATGTGTATCTCCAGTGGGAATTCTTGTCACCCAAAAAAGTGTTACGTAGAAGAGGGGGTCGACTTGTTCTGAGCTATTCAACAGATAGACCTTGGATTAATGGATGGCATTGAAAGGGGACAGATTGCAGAGGAACACAGGATGAGCTTGCTGACAGAGTAGCCCATTATATGTGAAGGCATGAAAGAAAAAAATCACATAAAATGTGTCCAGAAATGAGGTAAACAATAATAGGTAATATTATACTCCCATTATACAGATGAGGAAACTGAGCAATGGTGCTAAAGTAACTTGCCGAAGATGGAGCAGGGATTTTTCCCAGTTTGTCTAAAGGTCCTTGCAGGTGATGGAAATAGGGCAAGTGAGATGGGGCAGAGGATCTGTTGCACATCAGTCAGTTTTCTTCCATCCCATACTTGAACTCTAACTTGCAAACAAAATGGTTGACTGGGGCAAAAGACAAATGGGCAAGGATAACTTTCTCTACTTTTTCACAGTAGTCTTTTCACCAAGAAATTGCATGAAGTACCTTTGAACCATTACCTAATTTATTTCACCTGGCTATTTCTTCATGACAATTTACTTACCTAATTACTCGTCTGACGAACATTTATTGAGTATCTCACGTTCTAAAAATGATGCTAAACCCTGGAGATACAGTGATGATTAAGACATGGTTCCTGCCCTCAAAGGGCTTGCACTTCTCCCAAGAGGAAGCTGGTCAGACCCACACGTAATTATCACAAATCAGAATGTGATGAAATACCCTCAGAGAGGCAGGCACAAGCAAAGTGTTATGGGATTTGAAGAGGGGAAGAAGAGATAATTTTTAATGGAGGTGGGGGGATCTAAAAAGACTTCATGAAAATAAAACCACCAAAAACCTGTTTTGAAAAATAGATCAAATTTCAACAGAGACAGGAAGGAAAGGTCTAAACCAAGGTCTTAATAATTAAAAAGCAAGAGGTGTGCTGGAAAGCTGAGAGTAAAGATATTCCAATAGGGATGGAGAGAGGTGAGGATGAGAAGTCATGCTGGAACTGAAATCTTAAGTATGGTGGACTCTTGACTTGGAGGATAGCTGGAGGTATTTGCAAACGAGACCCCTCAGGCTAAGAGAGTTATAGACTGATAAACGGCATACGGATGAAAAGCATGGAAAGAAGGACAGTCAGGAGGCCACGGTACCGGGAGCAGCGTGAACATTTAAGCGGGCTTGGGAGTCAGCCAGACCCCACTCTGATTCTTGACCTTCCCTGCTAGTTCTGCAGCTGTGAGCAAGTTACTTCTTCTCTCTGGCCCTCAGTTTTTACACTTGTAAAATGGAAAACAATTACACCTCCCTTTAAGTTTGTTCGGAGGACAGAATGAAACACTATGTATACATCTCTTAGTAGATAATAAGCATCAATTAATGGTAGCAAAACAAAACTTAGGAACAGCCCATTGAATTGATATGTCTGACTCATTCGTCAGTTTCTCTGGAAAACCTGTTAACTGTTTTGTGCCTGGGTTTTTATAATCTTCCACGTTTGGCATACTCTGAGGAAAACCACCATCACATCAGAAGATTTTGCTTCTGTTTTGCCATGGTGAGCATCAGGGTATTGTGTGTTCTCTGCGGTAAGCTTTCTCTTCGGGCTCTCTGAACTTTTACCCAGGAACAACCATACCACACAGCCCGGATGATTACACAGGACTGATCCCAAGGCCTCACCCAAGACCCAAAACAAACTCTGGGGGAGAGGAAAAGCAATTAACTGCTTTGTGTCTACAGGGCAAAAATAATGGGAAGAAAGCCATCTCAAGTGACTGTCCATGAGTTGGCCTGAGACACACTGACCAAGGTGCCATGCCTTCATGAGAGAGTGATACTTCTGTGAAGTTATGCCTTTTTCAGATTTGATGTGGCTTATAAATGCACAGCACAGCCTGTGCTTTCCTTCATATGCTGTGATTGTGTGTTCAGTAAATAGCATGGAGACTGTGAAGACTTTGTTGTGAAATGAAGCAACATTAACTCATTAAGTCAATAATTCATGGACTCTTTTATCTAAAGTGGCAACATCACACCATCAGTTCACAAAACAGTCACTTCTCTGAAGTGTATGTGATGATAATAATGGATTTTTTAACAATACCCTCTCAAAGCAAGGTCACTGCGCCCAGATGCTGTGGACATGCCAATCTGACCTAGGTCAGCAAAACAAGCTTTATTATTGAACCTAATTATGAACTATCAACATAATGGTCTAGACTAAACTGTTTCCTAGGGGATTATTTAGAAAGTAGTAAGCCATTTTAGTTTTAAATCGACTGTACTTGGCAGTACCTGTGATCACACAAGAAACGTGTTTGCTTTGTAGAATGGACTACAACTGGTGCAAATACTTTGGAATCTTAGGAATATTTGTGACATTATACAATGTTATATTGTACTTGTGCATAATTTGCAGGTTACTGTCTATACTGTTATATACCCATCCTACAAACAAATAGCTGTATAGGTATAGCTCAGATAATCAAAGCTCATAATGAAGTATGCAATTCTGAGTATTTGTAGTCCATTCTGTGACACATAGGGACACATAGTTTGCTGTGGCAGCTTTTGTATCTTAACTTGGAAACTGCTTGTAAGGATATTTATTTCTATATTTACTGAGAGGTTTTCTCCTGCCCTCAGATTGGTGATTAATATATATGTTTTATTCAGATTCACAGACTACACTTCATGATTGTCTGACACTGGCGTACTTTGCCATAAGAGTTAACATTGGGGATGACATTCTGGCAGCAGGAGCCAAAGAACACAATATTTCCTGGATTGCAAACTTACCAGTAGGTTTTTAACAGCTTTTGAAGGAAAATTCCAATTAACAGTAGGCAGTGATTATAAGATAAGCCACCAAATCAGAAATGTTAAATTGAGAAAAAAAATGCATCTTAGAATTGAGGAAATAAGATATGTCCTATTTGACTGGCGACATCCTGCTAAGACTATTCATCTCACATGAATGAAGACTGCATTTTCAAGTATAACAATAATACCATGACCAATGAAACCAGTGTTTTGTGATTTCAGCCCAACATCTTCATCTCCTCACCAATTCTTTAAAATACTTCAAGGTCATTCCAAGTCATCTTTGGTGATGTACAAACAGTATGTCTTTTTTTTGCCTTTTTGGCATTTTAAACGCAAGTCTGAGACGTTACCTGAGAAAATGTTTTCACACATTACTACATACAACTAAGAGCCATATCAACCTATAGAATTTCTACTTCATAATTTTTGCATGGAATTTTGCAGTAATCTTTGAATGTCTAAAACTAGGAAAGAGGCAAGCAGTGTGGTAGTTGATAATACAGTGCCTTTAATTAAAGTGATGAGTTTGTATTCTGCCTTTCCCACTTTCTAGAAGTGATTTGTGGACAAATTGCCTTAGCATCTATAAGCCTGCGTATTCTCAGCTCTAAAATGGTGAGAATAAGAGTCCCTATATTATAGGCTGGTTGGGAAGATAAAATAAATATCCATAAAGTGCCTGACACTTAGTAAGTACCACTAAATATAAATTATCATTATTCAATATAAATTGCCTGAAATGACCATTTATAAGATTTTTTCCCTTGGGTTGTTTCAAAATTTTTCTTTCTTGATCTAGATCAAGGAGCAGGATTCCCACTACACTTATTTTTTCCTTTCAGTCTTAGCAGCTTAAACCTTATGAAGCTGGACTTTGATCAGACTGCAATGATTTGTTTTACCTTGCTTTTTTCGTTTAGCTTCTCTGTATTTCCAACACTTTTTACAGTAAACATGTTATTGAATAATGGATAATTGGGGCAGGGGTTAGAAAGTAAACTTCTCATGCATACATACATGCAAACACACACAGACACACCCCAAATTTAGGCTATTTCAATGACTATGAGTCTTCTGAATTTGGTCAATAAATTTGCCCAAAATAAATAAATAGATTAAAAACTGGCCAGTGGACACATGTAGAAACAGACTATAGACATTGTTAAAATATTCGCTTGCCAGGCATATTATTTTTTCCTGTCTCATGGCACTTGTTTCTTCATTTCGTTTGATTTTGAAATTTAACAGTAGTAAATTTGGTACAGGAAAAAAATTGTAATGGAACTTTCACAAGAACTCAAACAATGACCCCACCTAAAGTCTTGGCCCCTGTTCAGGTCATAATGAAATGGTTTTGCATAACTAGGACATTTACTATAGATGTTGCCACCACAAAGGTAGTTAAATTATATTAAATATCTTGAGATAGGAAAAATATCATATTTAAGTAAAACTATTTCATTTATTTTCTATTCTAATTTTAAAAGGATAAAAGTAATATCTGAAACTTTGTTAGTAGAAATATGCCTCTGTTTCTAATGTAAAATAATTTTGCTATATTCTTTTTATTCCCTATGTCTGAGTTTTCAACAGTAATGATAAAAATAACAACTGCTGTTGAAAAATGTCAATTTGCTTAATGGTTGGGAATTCCTTATTTAACTTCAAGTAATCTTCTTATGATTCAATTAGTGTAAAAAGACCCAGGATCAAGAGAATTCTTAATAAATGGGCTTCCCCCAAATAAACAGATGTTTCTGTGTTAAGAACTAATCAACCCTATGGGAGTTAATCACCAAATTCCAAAATAGTGCCAGACCATAATTAGCCACTTGCTTCTGTGAGAGACCCATTATGGTGAGGGTGCAGGGTTTGATTAGCACCACTTCACTCAGAAGGTAGCTTCCAGGCT
Organism: Aethalodelphis obliquidens; assembly: GCF_003676395.1. Classification (NCBI taxonomy): domain Eukaryota; kingdom Metazoa; phylum Chordata; class Mammalia; order Artiodactyla; family Delphinidae; genus Aethalodelphis; species Aethalodelphis obliquidens. The sequence continues at coordinate 1,158,839 of NW_020837970.1, forward strand.
GCATTTAAACAACTAATCTGCACCATCGCTCTTGGCTTTGGTGGCAGTTGACCACATGTAAGGGCTTCAGGACGGAGAAGATTAATTACTCTGACACGTAATTCACAAGAGCGCAGGCCCCTGCAGCCTTGATAACAGGGCGGTGTGAGATTGATTAGTGGTGGCTCTGGCAGAGAGGTCTGGGCGTTGATAGTACCATTGTCAAAATGGCATGATGGGGTGCAGCCAAGGAGAGTTTTGAAAACCACATGGCTGCAGAAGACCACAGACCCACAGGCACAAATTCCTTCAGTGAGAATTTCCTAGTTTTCACCTCCTGTGCTCTGGACTTTTTTTCTTCTATGACTTGTGGATCACTTTGAGTTTACCTTTCTCATCAGCCAAAGTAGGTGGAGACCAGTTAGAATATTAATAATAATTATCCCTTATAGCTGGTGCTTAAAAGCACCAAAAGTGAATGAATGAATTAATAAGTGAACAAATTAATGGACTAAATGTATCAAATGCTTATAATTTACAGAATTTACATATATTAACTTAGATGAGACTTTTAGCTGGTGAGTTTGATATCAGTATCTTCACTTTTAAAGGTAAATTCCTATTTCTTCTACTCTCAACACTTCTGACACCAAATGTATGGGTTATCCACACTAAGCAATTCTGACACTAGCTACATGGAGTTAATGCAAATCCCACAGTTTAAGGACTCAGTCCCACAAGACTGCCCCACTTCAGATGCCAATTTCAAGTCCCAGGCTATCCCCGGCATTTCTGACAAACCAGCTATAAATCAGGGGTTCCCATGCCCCCTTCCTTAATAACTTGTTAGAATGATGGCTCAGGAAAGCTCTTTACTTACAATTACTTTTTTATGGTGAAAGATACAACTTGGGAGCAGCCAAATGGAAGAAATGCATAGGGCAAAGTATGTGGGAAGGCTCTCAGAACTTCCAGGCCCTCTTCAAGCATACCACTCTTTCAGCACCTTGATGTGTTCACCAACCTGAATGCTCTCCGAACCCCGTCATTTAGGGGTTTTAATGGAGGCTTTATTACACAGGTATGATTGATTAAATCACTGACTGTTGGTGAACAATGTCAATTTCAGCTCCTCTCTCCTCAGAGGTCTGGTGGTGGGACTGAAAATTTTAACTCTTCTCAATGGTTGGTTTCTCTGGCAACCAGCCTCCATCCTCCAAGTGTCACTTAATTAACAAAAACTCAAGTATGGTGAAAGGGGCTCATGATGAATATCGAAGATGCTTTTCTCACTCTTACCACTGAGGAAGTTACAAGGGTTTTAGAACTCTGTGCGAGGATCAGGGACAAAGACCAAATATCACAACTTCGAATGTGGGAAAACTAAAATTCCAAGCGGTACAATGACTTGCTCAGACAGGTGTTGATTGGCTTTAGCAAAGCCAAGTCAAAAACCCAGAAATTCTAAATACTAATCTGGTGCTCTTTCTAGTCTACCAGACCAGGGTGGCTGGGGAGAGAAGACATGGATTGGGGACAGCAGAGGAGGTTAAAATGAGGAAAAAGGAGAAGGTCAGAGGAAAATTAGACGAGGAACTGGGTGAGGTGTTTCTCTGTTTGACTCAGTATATAATGCGTAATGAAACTATAATAAGGCAGATTTTAAAGCAAACACTGGAAAGTTCACTTGCAGTTGTGTGGGGGGTTCCCTTCCAAATTTCATCCTGGAAGAGGAGAAGATCATGGTTGAACCTGCAATTCAGAGAAGGAAGGCAGCCTGTGATCTCCAAGAGAGTTTGGCCATGCCCTCTGACTGCCAGTCTGCTGTGGCTTCTAAGGCACTGCTGAGTTGCTAGGGGGAGCCTTCTTAGGGCTAAGGCATTCTGTCACTTTTATGACACAACTGCAATAACTCTTTTTGAATTTGTGGTGTACATTTTTGACAGTCTTCCTGATCAGACAAAACATTGCAATAAAACACTACTTCTTTTAATGCTTGAATAGTCCTTTGAAGTATGTACATATTATTTTTATTCTCGCTTTATAGGTCATAAAATGAGGTTCAGAGAAGCTGTATAACTTATCCAAGATCACACAGCTAATAACAGACAGGGTGATGATTTAATTGATTGATTCATTTTTTCAATACATAAATATGTACAGTATTGAATACCTCTGTACACCAGACTCTATTTTAGGGAATATAGTGGTAAACAAGACCAACAAATTCTCTGCCCCCATGGAGCTTACATTTCAAACTTTTGATGATAAATCCAGTGTTTTTCCCAAAAGCCACAACTGTCTAAGAGTTCTAGGAATTCATTCCAGAGCATAAATTCTCTCTATGCTGTATCTTCCTTCAGATGTGTTATCTTCCTTCATTCCTCTTTCCCTTGGAAGGAAGGCTTTCTTCCCTCTGTGTTCATGGGATGTGGGAACTGCTCCCATCCCTCTTGCATTGGTCCCTGACCAAAGACTTAGCAGCTGCCCATAGTAGAAGCCTGAGGCCCATCTCCCTGGGTACAGATGTTGGCGCTAAGTGTATCTTCCATCTAGGCCAGGTGTGACCCTGAATGATAACCTAACCCCAACACCGTTTCTCAGGTACTGACAATATCCCAGCACTGTGCTCAGCATGTGGATTAATGCATTTATTCCTCACAACAACTTTATGAGGCAGGCACTGCATTTTCCACTTGAGATATCTGAATTGCCAAATATCTATCCCAAGTCACAGAGTAGGATTGAAAACCAGTTCTTTGACTTTGGAGCTAGGCCTCAACCATCATCTCTGGAATGTGGAGCTACCACACTACCTAGGCCTCACTGCAACCTGACTGGCTAGACTAAAAGTGGTTTTTCTGCTGTCAGACATGTCTCTCGAGTTACATGTGGAGATATAGCACTCTACAAATGATCGTCGATAAATATTCATTAAAGCAGTTTTATAACATACAAGTTTCCCAATTAACTATCTATTAGTAAGGCATAAATGTAATTATTTCAGAACTTACAATTTTTTGCTTTGGGACTTTTAAGGAATACCAGATTACACAACTTTGACTCAGCAGAGAATTTGCATTCTCTTATGTGTAATATTAATGTCTTCTTGACATAGAAAGACTACAGATTCCTTGAGAACATCATTCCCTTGGATGCAAGGGAGAACTGAGTACAGGGTAATGGAGGGTCAAAGCAAATTTGTGGAGAATTTTACTATAATGATGCTCATTTTCTGGATAGGAAAAGTGAATGAGTCCTTTGGGTGGTGGTGAGAAATCTTTCAGTGATACAGTGAATTGAAGGATTCTGGGTATTCAGTGGCATTATTTCTTTAGATTCTTTTCAAATAATTTAAATTTCAGAACAGAACAATACACTTAGAAAAAGTATAGCTTTTGTTGGATTTTTTTTCCCTTGGAATATTTGTTGTTCTTATGTGATTCAGTTCTCCAAAGAATTTTATATAACTTTACACAACATGGACATATTCAGGCAACGAGATGGTGTATACCAATCTTCCTGAGGTATGTACAAGGATGCATGAAGGCAAAAGTTACAGGATCTGAGTATATTTCAGTTGATTTGAAGGGAGGGAGGAAACTAATGGCACCGCCAGTTTATTTAAATCTCATCTGTTATGAAGAAATGGGTACATTTGAACCAATCATATTAATTTTATCTCTGACTTAGCTTGCCTAGCATGATCTGCCGTACCTGGTTCACTATCTTGGCTTCTTTTCTAGAAATGGGGGAAGAGGGGAATCCACAAGAAAATCTCAGAGCCTCTTTTATAGACAGGGACAATTATGATCGTTTCCTGACAACAGAGAACAGTGAAATATGTAGTTTTTTCAGTTGTTGAGAAAAACTATCAACCTTTCCCCTTATTTACCTTCAGTATTTCAACCATCACCTCTAGGTGCTCAAATGATAAAGCCTCTAAAGACCCAGGATCTATAGAAGGAAAGGGCTGGAAGGGCATGGAAATATCAGCTAAAGGAAAGCATAAATCAAGTCTCCAATCTGAAGGGTTTGAAAATGAGATGACCCTTTCTGAGTAGCAATGGCATCTATGCCCAGGTGCTCCTCTGGACCTCTGCTCCCCACTGTCGTCAGACAGGTTGGACTTCAGGGCGTTCACTGTGTTGCATGTGCTTCTGGAACTTCAAGGCTGTTACTCTCTATGCGTGGCATCCACTCATTGTAGAGACTGAGTAGTTGATTTAGATTTAGGTATTTCTACAACAACAGTGGTAACACTTACTGAGAACTCATGATGTTCCTGTTACTTAATACGCACCATGTCATTGATTCCAACAATAACCCTATAAGGTTGATACTACTGTCATCATAGTTCTTCAGATAGTTGAGTTGAAGTACAGAAAGGTTAGTAGTTTACTCACTAACATACAAAAAGTAAATGATCAGGCCAGGACTCAAACGCAGATATTCTAATGCCTAAATCTGGGTTTATAACCACTACAGTTTACAGTCCTATGACAGATGTTATCTGAATGATGTTTTAAAATATGAGTTTAGAAGCAAAGATATTATTTAGAAAAACACTCAGAATACCAAGGATAAATATTGAACAGATTTTCCGAGATTTTTATGGTAAGCATTTCAGCTAATTACAGATATTTAATGAAAGTTTCATTTTGTGGTCATGATTTTTGCAATTATATTCATTGTTCGCTAACTTCTTCTAGTTATATTAATAATTTTCTAGTCACATGTGTGGCTCTATTTCTGTTCCTTTATATATAAGTTTGCTGTTTACTTCTGTTTACTCCTTCACTCTCATATATATGTTCTGAGGGATTTACAGATTCTGTCTGCACTTTCTTAATACCCCATAATTACATTTAGGGTTCTCACTACCCTATCTATAAATACTCTGATAGGGTATTTACATCTGTTAATGCATCTGTTAGCCTATTTTTCTTATTTGTTCATTTTTAGTCTTTGAATTTAACCTCTGTGTGTGTAATATCACACTGCATCAGGCAAATCTTCTTACATGGTTCTTTCTCAGGCTGAGTTGTCTGCTTATTTGCTCTTAGGATATCTTTGGTTCTGACCACTTATTCTCAGTATCATAATGCAATAAGCTACAAGAAATAGAAAATCTAGCTAGCTAAAGCTTAAAAAGGGGGTGGGGTGTTCTCTTACATGCCACAAGTCCAAAGGTAGTAACTGTTAATATTGGTCCAACAGGCCATGAATGTCAGGATAGATTTTTCTGCCATTCTTTTGTCCTTTCCTCATGGACATACAACTTCAACTATCACATCTGCATTCCAGGCAAGAAGAATTAGGAAAGGCAGCACTAGCTGTACCTATCTTCCTTTATCAGTCAAATAAAAGCTTTATCTAAAACCTCCAGACAACTTCTGTTTTTGTTCTTCTTGGCCAAAACTATGCCATATGGCATCTCCTAACTACAGTGGAAGCTGCAAAACAAGCATCAGCTGGTCACATTGCTTCTTTAAACAATATCAGGCTTCTATGAACTACAAAGGGGGAATGCAGAATGGGCAAACAGTTTGGGTATGTAGAAAGCTATTTCACAGTATCTGTTCTTGCTGTCTGCCATGGTAATAGAATATTACTTGGGCATATGGCCACCCAATAAAAGACTATATTTTCCAGCTTCTCTTGCATCTAGGTGTGACCATGTGACTAAGTTCAGGTTGGTGGTGTTTGGGTAGAAATGATGTGTGCTTTGTTCAGGTCTTGCTCATAAAATGATTGGCTGTCCTCTTACCTAGATCCACACCAGGTCTCATTCCATTGCATGCCCTGAGAAATTCTACCCTGGCCACTTGCTCAGGTCATGATCTCTTTGCTCATGCTGTTCACCATGGCTTCTGTGGCCAGTGATTACGCTGGACCCAACAGATAACCACCTCTCTAGTCTTACACATGGGTTTCTTTCAGTCTGGCCAGTTTAAGGGAAAATGTACTTTCTTGGTTTGGGGAAGAGAAAAATAGTCACTAGGAGCCATTGTTCCTCCCACCCCCTGCCCCAACCTCCAACCTGAGTGCAGGAAACAAGGAGACAAGCCTTCTAAGAGATTTCTTGTTTCCTACTTTCAAAACTATCCTTTATTGAGAAGAAAGAGGAGGGAACAAAAGATAGTGCTTCAACAGCTACCAACTCAATCAAAGGGCTGTCATCCTGATGAACAATCTTTTGACACTTGTAACCTTCAGACTCTTTCCTGTTGGTCATCTCAAGTCACTTTTGTCTTTCTTAGTCCTAAATTTTATTGAGTTTTATCTTTTGACTTGATATTTGCCTTTTTTTTCTTTTGAACTATTCCAGGCATCAGTTTAGGAGAAAATGATATGATTTGGTATATATGAGTGATGTAAATTTTTAAAATGTGGTTTACATCCATCTTTTCCATACATATATTCCACAAAATTAGTTTATGGTCAGGGTTGATCTTGTAAAACTGAACAGTCAATAAACTTTTTCTCCTGCCTTTTTATTTTCTTACATTTTTCTGCCCTTTCAAACTTTCTTCATCTTCTTTCTCTCCAGAAGATTTCTGGTTTCATTGCTTCCCTGTTCTCTCTTGCTGTTAAAAAGCACCTTCCTCAAAACTATCAAGGTCATCAAAAACAAGGAAAGTCTGAGAAATTGTTGCAGGCCAGAGGAAACTAAAGAGACATGACTAAATGGTATCCTAGATGTGATATAGGAAAAGGACATTAAGGAAAAACTAGTGAAGTCCAAAAAATGTGTGGAGTTGAGTTAATAGTAATGAATTAGTATTGGTTTCTTAGAGGTGACAGATGTATCACAGGAATGTATGATGTTACCAATAGGAGAAACTGGTTGTGGGCTCTAGGAGAACTCTGTAATATCTTTGTAATTTTTTAAAAAATTAATCTCCAAAACTTACAAGCAGCTCATGTAGCTCAATATCAAAAAAGCAAACAAGCCAATCCAAAATGGGCAGAAGACCTAAATAGACATTTCTCCAAAGAAGATATACAGACTGCCAACAAACACATGAAAGAATGCTCAACATCATTAATCATTAGAGAAATGCAAAGCAAAACTACAATGAGATATCATCTCACACCAGTCAGAATGGCCATCATCAAAAAATCTACAAACAATAAATGCTGGAGAAAAGGGAACCCTTTTGCACTGTTGGTGGGAATGTAAATTGATACAGCCACTATGGAGAACAGTATGGAGGTTCCTTAAAAAACTACAAATAGAACTACCATATGACCCAGCAATCCCACTACTGGGCATATACCCTGAGAAAACCATAATTCAAAAAGAGTCATGTACCACAATGTTCATTGCAGCTCTATTTACAATAGCCAGGACATGGAAGCAATCTAAGTGTCCATCAACAGATGAATGGATAAAGAAGATGTGGCACATATATACAATGGAATATTACTCAGCCATAAAAAGAAATGAAATTGAGTTATTTGTAATGAGGTAGATGGACCTAGAGTCTGTCATACAGAGAGAAGTAAGTCAGAAAGAGAAAAACAAATACTGTATGCTAACACATATATATGGAATTAAAAAAAATTGGTTATGAATAACCTAGGAGCAGGACAGGAATAAAGACGCGGACATAGAGAATGGATGGACTTGAGGACATGCGGAGGGGGAAGGGTAAGCTGGGGTGAAGTGAGAGAGTGGCATGGACTTGTATATACTACCAAATGTAAAATAGATAGCTAGTGGGAAGCAGCCACATAGCACAGGGAGATTAGCTCGGTGCTTTGTGACCACCTAGAGGGTTGGGATAGGGAGGGTGGGAGGGGCACACAAGAAGGAGGAGATATGGGGACATATGTATATGTATAGCTGATTCACTTTGTTATAAAGCAGAAACTAACACACCATTGTAAAGCAATTATACTCCAATAAAGATGTTTAAAAAAACTATTCTGAAATGAAAAGTTAATTAAAGAAACTTTAAAAGCTAAAAAATATGGGTGGAAAGCACTTTGCAAACTGCTTCACAGTAAGGATTTGGGGACACGATGTGAAGCCATCCCTGGAGTGTTCCCTAAGTCAGCATTTCCCAAAGGATGTTGTCAGAATATAATCCACTAGTAGCTTCATGACCAAATGGTCAGTGGTGAAATGTTTGGTTAACATTATTCCTCCCTTAGAAATTCCTAATATATATACACATAATTCGTGGTACATAATTAACTCAGAAATGTCCTGATGTCAAGAGACTTCATCTAGTAGAGGATTTCCCACATTTATTTGGCCATGTGAACTTTTTTTCTCAAATAATGTATCACTTACTATGGAAATAATATGGTACAAATACACCCTGGGAAAGCTGGCTCAGAGAAAGCAATCCTTAGCTTGGAAGCTTGAATGGTAGAAATTTAGGGATGGCATTAAACCTCAGGGGGCAGTAACTTCATGGTACTGTGTTGCTCATGTCATCCTACACTACTCGTCCAAGCTGTAAATGTGACTCCCCAGGGAATGATCAAGCTACAGGAAAATCATTAAGGTTTTATTATAGATACAAAGGATGCAAATTATACTTAGAAACACACAATGTCAGTCTCCTGACTCTGATAATTGACTCCAACTTTAATGGTGCTAGGCTCATTATTCCCCTTTTAGCAGTGTCCAGCATCAGCATTCGGGAGCCTTTGAAACCATATGCATCTTGAATAGGTTGCAGTTTGATCACCTAAAGCAGCAAAGATCAATTGTCCAGGCTCTAGCTATATGGGGTTGGCAAACCAGACTGCAGGATGGCTGATCCTCTTACTTCAGCTGCCGTCCAATTGATACTGATGGCTGCATCCACATCTATCATTCAGTGATCCACATCTGTTAAAGCCTCTCAAAGGTACAGAGAGAAGTTGCTTTATCCAACTTCACATCAGAAATATAGGAGCAGCTAAAGCGGGAAAAGGTTTTTGTGTGACTTTCAACAGAATATGAAGTATGCTGATCCATCATCTGTCAATTCACTATGAAGAGGATTCTAATGAGCCACTTTCTGACTTACTAGGAAAAGGAGTGGATTTTTGCTACTTGGTCCCCATTCCTCACTCTTTCCTCCTTGGGCTGCATTATGGTGAGTGGCTGCACTTAGTCATACCTCATTTGACATAAATGAGTTTATTAAGCAGTATTTGATTTAAATAATACTGATTGAGTACACTTACTCTTTGTCAGCACTATGCTATGATATATCAGTGAAGGAGATATGCTCTCTGCCCTCAAGGAATTCTGGGACTGGCAGCAAAGATAAACAAGAAAATAGATTACATTATAAAATGTGGGAGCTTTGATAAGGGGAGGTTCTAGGTGCTTCAGTAACACTGAGGAGGAACTGTGACCTGCCTTGGAGCAGGGTAAGGGTTGAGGGGTGCTCAGGGAAGACTTCCTGAGAGAGGTGACATCTGATTTAACAAAATATGGGGAGAGGTTATATACCATTAGGACACCTACTGAGCCATGGACTTCCTACGTGAAACAAAAGTTATACACCATGGGGAAACTCTTGAATTTTATTTTCTTTAACTATCACATGGTCTTTAACCTATTTGACAAACATTTGTATGTCATCTCAAGCCAGAGTCTCACATACATGTGTGACAATATGTTGAACAGCATAATTTCTGATGTAATCAAAAGATTACTGCTTTCTTTTCCCACTGTATCACGTATACTTAACTCAATGTGAGGAGCCAGTCCCTGCCCCCAAAAGAAACCCAGGCAGTGTCTAAATTTTGAAGCTCAGTCTAAAGTAATAGAGAGACCCAGAGTCCCTTCAAGTCACAAACACTGCCTCAATTCAGAAAATCAGATGTCCAGAACCATGTAGTAATAATATCTCCTAATGCAAGTTATGGTCCCTGCACAGGGGTCAGCTGCAGCCTGAACACCTGAAGTGGGTGAGGAGAGAGTGGGCTCCCCACTCTGCTCACTTTGTTCCTAGCTCTAGCTGGTCATATTTTGTACCCTGTCTGTGTGGACAGAGGGGATGGGCAGGGAGAAGAACTGGGTGGGAGAGTTTGTACAAGGCTAGATGACTTCTCACCTTCTGGGCCGGGGAGGTGATTGAAGCTGACTCTCTTTGGCAAGAGTGATGGTAGGCTCTTGAAGATGCCCTGTTTACTCTCTCACAGTTTCTGACTCTGGTAGATGCAGCTCTGTTCCAGGCTGGTGGCTCCTTTCTCAGCCCCTGGGAATCTGGTGCTATTTTCTCCCTTTTTCCTACTGAAGCCAACTCACCTCATGTAGGTGACTTTCTTTAGTGAGAATTAGTTCACTTCACATTTGCACCTTAGGAAACACTCTCATACACCATGCCCTAGTGAATTCTGGGAAAGCAGTTCCAAGTATTTCCATGGAAACTTCTTCACGGGGCAAGAGGTGAAAGGACAGTCCCCTCCTCACCTCCCACACACATAAACATTCATTCCTAGGATGGGGGCAGGGTAGATGGGGCTTATTGCCATAAAGGGCCAGATAGTAAATATTTTAGGTTTGTGGGCCATACGGTACTGTTACAACTATTCAACTCTGCCATTGTAGCACAAAAACAGCCATAGACAATAAGTATACAAATGATTATAGTTGTATTCCAGTAGAATTTTATTTACAAAAACAAGCAGCAGATAACCCAGTTAAAAAGTAGGTGAAGGGGCTTCCCTGGTGGTGCAGTGGTTGAGAGTCCGCCTGCTGATGCAGGGGACATGGGTTCGTGCCCCGGTCCGGGAGGATCCCACATGCCATGGAGCAGCTGGGCCCGTGAGCCATGGCCGCTGAGCCTGCACGTCTGGAGCCTGTGCTCCGCAACGGGAGAGGCCACAACAGTGAGAGGCCCGCGTACTGCCAAAAAAATAAAAAATGAAAAAAAGTAGATGAAGGATTTAAATAGACGTATCTCCAAAGAAGACATACAAATGGCTAATAAGCACATAAACTGATGATCAACATCATTAGTCATTAGGAAAATCAAAACCAAAACCACAATGAGATATCACTTCACACTCACTAGAATGGCTGTAATAAAAAAGACAGACAATAACAAGTGTTGTCAAGGAAGTGGAGAAATTAGAATCTTCATGTCTTGCTGGTGGGAATGTAAAATTATGCAGCCAATTTGAAAAATAGTCTGGAAATTCCTCAAAATGTTAAACATAGAATTACCATATAAACCAGCAATTCTACTCCAACGTATCTACCCAAGAGAAATAAAAACATATGTCCATGAAATTGGTACAGCTTCTATGGAAAACAGTATGGAGGTTCCTCAAAAATTTTAAATAAAACTACTATATGATCCAGCAATCCATTTCTGGATATATACATCCAAGGGAAATGAAAACAGGATCTCAAAGAAATACCTGTATTCCCATATTCATTGCAGCATTATTAAAAATGCCCAAGATATGGAAACAACAAATGAAATGTCCATCAAATGTTCATCAACAAATGAAATGTCCATATCTTCAATGGATAAAGGAGTTGTGGTATATGTATACAATGGGATATTATTCAGCCATGAGAAAGAAAGATCCTGCCATTTGAGGGCATTATGCTAAGTGAAATAAGTGTGGCAGAGAAAGAGAAAAACTATATCATATCACTTACATGTGTAATCTAAAAAAGCCAAAATTGTAGAAACAACAAGTAGAATGGTAGCTATCAAGGGCTGGGGGTAGGGAAAATCTGGCCTTGTCTTATAACTTCCAGTTATACAACAAATAAGTTATGGGGATCTAATGTACAGCATGATGAGTATAGTTAATAATGCTGTATTATACTCTTGAAAGTTGCTAAGAGAGTAGATCTTGAATATTCTCACCACAAAAAAGAAATGATAATTATGTGATGTGATGGAGGTGTTGGCTAACACTACTGTGATAATAATTTTGCAATATATTTGTATTCAATCAACATATTGTACACCTTAAACTTACCCAATATTATACATCAATTATATCTAAATAAAGCTAGGGAAAAAAGGAAAGAACACATATGTCCGTGCAAAAACTTGAGCACAACTGTTCATAGCATCATTATTTCTATCCAAAAAGTGGAAATAACCTAAATGCCCATCAACTGGTGAATAGATAAACAAAAGGTGATATATTCATGCAAAGGAATATTATTCAGCCATAAAAAGAAATAAAATACTTATATATGCTGCAACATGGATGAAAGACCACGTAATGCATCATCTAATTTATATAAAATGTTCAGAATAAGCAAATCCATAGAGACAGAAAGTAGATTAGTGGTTGCCTTGGGCTGGGGGCAGATGAGGAGGCAGTGAAGAGTGACAGCTAATGGGTACAACTCTCTTTTTAGTGTGATGAAAATGCTCTAAAATTACATTATGGTTATGGCTACACAGCTCTGTAAATATGCTAAAAATTTTACACTTTAAATAGGTGAATTTTACAGTATGTAAATTATACCACAATAAAGTTAACAAAAAGCACCGAGCTGGATTTGTTTTGAGAGTCCAATTTGCTGACCCCTGGTCTGCAATGTCTGTGCTCTACCCACATCCCTTTGAATGCAGTTTTTACCTTTGTTTCTGGCTTTGCTCCCCTTGAGTGTGTGAGCAGTGTACTTGCAGCTTACTTTGGAGGCCTGTCCTTGGGCTATGGAGCTGCCTTGCCCTGGGCACAGTTTAGAGCCAAAAGTGCCTGCAAGTTTTCATCCCAGGGGAATGGTTAACCAATAACTGTCAAGTTGGGGATTATGAAAGGCCAGACTTCTTGCCTCAGGATGGAAGTCTGAGATAAAACTTACACTGAGTTCCCCTGGGGGAATCAACCCTCCTCAGGACCTTTTGCCTGAGATGACAGCTTTGCTTGGTTTACTCCCATCTCTGTTCCAACTCCCTCACTCCCTTTATAAATAATTTTCTGAATAATTGCTTGCATATCCTTGTCTTAGCGTCAGCTGCTGAAGACTTAGTCAAGGAAGCTCTCTCTGAAGAGGTGAATTTAAGCTAACATGTGAAAGATGAGAAGGAGCTAGTCATGAGAAAAGATAGTAAGCAAAACAAATCCTTGTTGCATTTATTTCTTAAATGTTCTTTTCCAAACTTAGGAAGATATTAGTCATATATTATAAATTCTGAGTTCAGACTTGCATAGGTGTGTGTAAGACATCCCTGTTTGTTGGAAGTTGTCCCATACCAGGCTTATTAACTCAAACCCACCAATCCCACCCTCCACTCCAGACCCCTGCCAGATTTTCCCTCTTGCCATATTCTCAATTGCAGTTAGTGGTATGACCATCCATCATTGTGTTCAAGTCAGAAATCTGGGATGTTTCTATTGTTCCTCACCACCCCTAACGACATTTTACCCCACCCACCATGTTCAAAAATTACCCAGCTCTGTCAACTGTATCTCCTAAATATTCCATTAGTCTTTCTATTTCAATTCATTCTAGGTACTACTGCCATATTCTGGGCCTTAGTCATATGACAAAAGCCTCCTGGTCTTCCAGCCTAGATTCCTGCTGCTCTCCAATCCATCCTCTTCCTAGTGGCCAAAACAGGGAAATCTACATAAAATGCCAATTTGTATGTGTCACTGCAATGCTCATGACTTTTTGAGGACGTCCTAACAACTATAGAATTAGTGTCCAATTTTATCATAACAAATGCTTTGCACTTGTTTTTGTTCCTATTTATTCCTTTGGTCTCAACTCACCGTTTCCTTTTCTGCTCCACCAACATAAAATGAGGTAAAGTGCACCACCCATATCATATTTTTTCATAGTTGCATGCCTTCTCTGCCCAAATAGTTTTTCTCCTCTTTTCAATCAATAACACCTACAGTCTGTTCTGCTATTACATGACATGTGTATTCCTAAAAATCACCATGCTGTGCAAAAGTGCACAATAACCCCTCCCCTTCACTTCCACCAAAATAGGGTTAGGAGCACAGCACTCCAAAACTTTGTTAGTGACACATGTAAAAACAAGATAGGACCCTGATAAAAACAGAGGCACAGTTTTATGTACCTTAAATGGCAAATGCTGCAATAAATATGGCACTTCATCTTGAAAAAGACCTGAAACTTGCTTGTGGAAGTGGGCAGCAGCAGGACTGCAGCCTGTGAATTATTGTGAAGTGGTGGAAGGAGGGTTACATGAAATCAGAAGGAAAGTTGTAACACCATAAGTGGATGGATGTGTTTTTTAACACCCTCAGTGAACTGAGGAAAATGTTAGATGTTTGAGGTATTTGCACCGGTTCATTTTGTTAGTTTTATGTAGCTCATGTTAGTAGAGTTAGATTTGTATGTTTCCTTAGTGGTTCTCATGCATACATAAGTACTAAATTGGTGTCATGCTCAAATTATTCCCAAATATATCAGTCATGCTGAAACAAATTCATGTTTTCAAAGTAAGCCTTATAGCAGAACTGACTATACTTATCTTTCGAAAGATAGAAGAGTGAAAGGAAATATACAAAATGAGCCTTGGAGCATCTTGGAGTTTTAGAAAATAAGAAAGTGCTCAAAAAATAAAATATTCCACAATGATGAAATTACGTTAAAGGGACATAGGAGCCAATTGAAAGAGTTCCCAATGACCAAAGCTGGAACAATGTGAGCAAGAAAATACAGAAAATAGAATTAGATTAAAACCCAAAGTATACAATAAATATTCATGAGTTCATACTGATATAAATAAATGATGGAATAACTAAATATGGAAGAGAAGGGATAAATCTCCTGTGCAGAAAAATTTCAAATAATTGTAGATACTGCACCCTTAAGAAGGGGAACATAATTCTGTGTTCCTTAAGCACAATCAGTGCAAAGTAACTTCCTTTCAAAGAGCACAGCATGGAAAGGGGCTGGGAGTTGGGGGGCACTTTACACTGGAGAAACCTGACAAACAGTACCTCAGCCAGGTGATCAGGTGATCAAAGTCAGCATTAACAGTGATACATTATGTTGATTGTAAGACATTTGGTATGATGTGATAAAAATGGCATTTTAACTCAGTGGTCCTTCTTTCAAAAATCCGTAACAGCAGCCTAATAGTAAGAAAAACATTAAACAAATCCCAATAGAGGGACATTTTATAAATGACCAATACATCTGGAAACGTTCAAGACCATCAAAAGCAAGGAAAGTCTAAGAAACTCAGAGGAAAGAGTAGCCGAAGGAACAGAACCAGAAATACAACTCTAGAAATAAGTCAATGCCCATTTATCTTTACCAATCCCAAAATGTCACCTATTCCTCTGAAATACTTGTAGATATTTTAAAAATCAGGATATTGGAGCAAAAGTGTTCCGTACTTAAGAAGAAACAAAATTTAAATAATAATCGCCCTAAGACTTATGATAATAGACAAATGTACTCCAAAACTCCTAGGACAAATTTTTTTCTCTGTCCCTTAAAGTTATGAATCTTATCATGTCTTTGAAATGTAAATACAGCCTACACAATCACCTGAGACTGAGCCTGGATTAACTCAGTCACCAGAATCTGAAACTAAAAAAAAGAGGAAAGGAGGGCTTTTTAAACGCAGACTGCTAGAAGAACTCTCTTGCCCAAACTGTAAATTGCAGCCTCCTTAATAATTGCTTGTCAAGGGCAAATACAGGTCTTAAAGCTCTTCTTCACAAGTAATAAAAGACTTTAGCCATCTGAACGAATAAACTTAGTTTATTCCAACTGTTATTTATACACTAGTGAGTTTTGTATTGTACCTGATTTGAGACTTAAGTTTTAAAATGAACACTATGAGATCTCTGGTTGTGTCTATTTATATGTTTATATGTGTACATTATAGATATGCTATTTTCTACCTTCAGATGGTATTGCTAAATTTAATTTGTATAAAAGCTGTATTTAAAGCAGAAACAGAGTCACAGATATAGAAAACAAACTTATGGCTACCAAGGGGGGAAGCAGGAGATAGGATGAAGTGGTAGATTGGGATTGACATATATATACTACTATATATAAAATAGATAACTAATGAGAAACTGCTGTATAGCACAGGGAACTCTACTCAACGCTCCGTGATGACCTAAATGGGAAGGAAATCTAAAAAAGAGTGGATATATGTATGTATATAACTGAGTTACTTTGCTGTACAGCAGAAACTAACACAACATTGTAAAGCAACTATACTCCAATAAAAATTAATTTTAAAAAGCTCTATTACCGGGCTTCCCTGGTGGCGCAGTGGTTGAGAGTCCGCCTGCCGATACAGGGGACACGGGTTCGTGCCATGGCCGCTGGGCCTGCGCGTCTGGAGCCTGTGCTCCGCAACGGGAGAGGCCACAACAGTGAGAGCCCCGCGTACCGCAAAAAAAAGTAAAAAAAAAAAAAAAAGCTCTATTACCACTTAAACACATATAAAAATTTTCAAAAGGTAATAAAAATTAACCCCAATTTTTTTTTTTTTTAAAAAAAGAGTAACCTAAGGAGATACAACAACTAAATGTAATGCTGTATCCTAGATGGAATCTTGGAAGAGTAAAAGGATGTTTGGAAAAACTATGAAAATCTTAATAAATTATAGACCTTACTTACTAATAATATATCAATATTAGATCACTGGTTGTAACAAATATACCATGCTAATGTAAGATGTTAATAATAATGGATACTAGGTATAAGATGTGTGAGAACTCTCTGTCCTATGCTTGCATTTTCTTTTCTGTGAATCTAAAACTGTTCTAAAGAATAAGGTTTATTTTTAAAAAAGTTGAAGGAGGAAGACGCACATCACATCTTCCATAAACCCCTTCTCAGATCCCATCCAAGCTAAGTCAGTTAGCTTCTGGATTGGCAGACCACCTGGGTCTTAATCCAGCTCTCTCCTGTATTCTATCGTGGTATAATCATCTGTTTCTTCCCCCACTGGACCACCATCTCCTTCAAGAATGGAATCAGGCTATATTTATTTTTATATCTCCAGTACTCAGCACTGCTTCTGTTAATAAAAATTGCTCAATATGTGTATATTATATTGAAACATACTGTTCAATATTAGTTGATGTAAATACTTTATGTAACTTATAGTTTCCCTTGTTAGTATTCCAAAGAATCAGATACATGTTAAATATGGTTACATCATCCTCTTTTTGATTCTTCAGAGTACTTTCTTTTGTTGGGACCTAAGAAAAAAGAGAGAGCAAGAGAGTAAGCAATATTTCCCCATCCTAAAACCCTCTGTCTTTTTTTTATCTCCCACTGAGCAATAGGTTTCTGATTTTGACACTTTCATCTGCCTTTTCATCTACATTCGTGTCTGTCTTCTGTAATAGCATGTCAATCTAAGAAATCAAAGTGGTTCTAAATAATCCGTATGCCCAACATCTAAGTACTTCTTCCTTGAACTGATGTTTTCCATTTCCAAGGTCTCTTAGGTGACCCTTCAGGCAGGGAGTTCTAGTAGTGTGCTGTTTGCAAATGATCACTTTAGCTCCTCTCTGGACACAAGACTTGCCTTCTGGTTTATCTGTATTGCTTATCCCTAATCCAAACTTCCCTCAGGACATAATAAGTTGACCAGACTGCCTGACTGATGGAGGTCAGTGCAGGTTCAAACATCAGTGCTCACTTTCTCATCAAAAGCAGTTAATTTCAGGGAGAAAATATTGGCAGCGGGACACTTTTCATTTTAGAACAGCTGCCAAAACCAGGAAACCATATGAAGACAGGTAGCTGGAAAGAAACTGTGATTCCTCTCTCATTTAAGAAGAGAGGGGAAAAAAAAAAAAGAAGAGAGGGAAACTTCACAATGATGTCATTTGGAAAAAAAGAGAGTTTGTATCTTTGTTAGGTTTTATGTTCAGTTGAAATATCAGATCTCAATGATGATTTTCCATAAGTATACATAAATAATCTCCAAATGACCTAATAGACTGACATAACACAGAGGATTCAAGCATAAGATGAGAAGTTGGACCCAGTGGTCTTTAAAATAGGTCTCTTCCAACAAGAGCAGACCTGATTCTAAGATTCTGTATATAGTCAGGATATGATAGAGTATATCTGAATCAAAATTTGAGGCAAGATTGGTAGAAGGTAATATTTTGAAACTAGTAAAATATATACACATAGGTAAGAAAATCAGGAGTCGACAGAGGTGACCTTCATTGGAAGATTGTAGCTATGATCCTAATGGAACCAGAAACCAACATGTATCCAATCACTGCCCTGAAACTTGCAAAGGAATTGTGTATGTGACACAGAAATGTGTGTCCTGGTCAATAGATAATGTGTTCTTAGATAGACTGTATCTTGGATAAAATACAACAGCTTTAATTTAATAGACATTTATTCATATTGGACAAGGCACTGTAGGGATTAAAATAACTTTGTGCCATCCAATTATACTTGCCCTGATTCCATAATGTAGAAACAGTGTTCCTGTTAATTGTTCGGTCAGTAGAGTACTTTAACACAGAAAATAGGACACTGTTCCAGTTCCCCACACTGGAAAGATGTTCCACATTGTAAGCAACTTGACATTTTGGTTTACAAACCAACCTCTTATGAGTTTGGTTAACGTGAGTCAGGCATTGAGCATATGGTCATTCCTAATGGAACAAATTAAAACAAGTCTTTGAACCTGACAAGCTTAGGTGAGACCTTGAACCCATGGTGATCCTATGAAGGATATAGGCACATCCAAAGCTCACTTTAGAGTAGGAAAGTCACCTCACGCTTTAATATCACTGTGGTACAGCATAATCAGCTTCATCTTCAGTGGTGTCATTACCCCAAAACACACACTGTCTCTCAAATATATCTGTATTTGACTTTGGAACATAATAACATTCTGGGGAGTTCACTTTTCATCGTGGTTTAAATTTATAATGAAATTATTTTTCCATAATGACTATTATTTCATTAGTAATCAGAGAGAATGAGGAAACAAAATAGGAAATGGTAGAACAGGGGACATTGTATTAAAATAAAAATTCATTCCAGAAAATCTACAAACCTAGTAACACTCACAGTGAGGGACTGTGTGTATGTATTGTCTATTGTGCCTGAGTGTACTTTATTTAAGCACATTTCTTTTAGACTTCATAGACTTCAAATTATAGTTCAGAGTCTCCTAGATCAATAACTAAAGCAAAAGAGTCAAGAGGCAGATATTATTTGGATAAAGGGATGTATGCTTCCTATCTTTCAGATCAGAGCCCACAACTCTTGAGTTCTTAACCTCATGACAGTATTCAACATACTACAGAGAAGAAGAATAAATCCTAGACCTATGTGACATCACTCCTTCCAGTTGCTCTCTTCATCTTTCTGTACCTACATTATTTATCAAGGGAAAGGCTCTCTGAGGATTCAATGCAAGTTTTTTTTTGTATGTGTGATGATCTGGACACTGGTTCAGGAAAGAAAAATAATTTCCTTGTTGATTCAATCTGGGATGGATGAGTCGCTTTGAAATATGTCTGTCTCTGACTACTAGTCATTTTCTTCAAAGATCCTCACCATCAATCAGAATTACAACCTCTGAAGTGCTTTTCCCTAATGAAAAAGTATTTTCATTTTGATAATGTAACGTGATTAGAAAGACTCTTTAATTGACTTACTTTCTGGAGGTTTTGAAATGGTTCTGAAATTTTTCTCAGAGAGGAAAATTTCATTCATCAAAATAAAAGCTGGGTTGACCCTTCCTGTGCAGGTTCAAGCAGTTAAGCCAGTCACCAGTGGCTTCCTTTTGTTGTTCTTTTGGGCAGAACCCCTTTGGGCAGCTGCCCTGAAAACAGCCTGTGAGTGGGGTTACATTGCAGATTGCAGGCAATTATATTAGCTCTCAATCCCTGAGTATTTATTATGCTCCAGGTGTTCTGTAAGCACTTCATATGAATTATCTACCTCAGTTATTGCCCCAACCCTATGAATATTATCCCTGTTTTATAGGAAAGGAAATTGAGTCGCAGAGAGGTTCAATGATTTGTCCAAAGCCCATAGCTAACTAATGATAGGGCCAGGATTTGAAATGAGATGAATTAGAATCTAAAACATATACCTTCAGCCAATGTGCTGTACTTTCTTCTAGTATACTGCAATGTGATAGGAGCATTATGAAACCTAGAAAACTTGTTTTTCTTCTCTAAGAAGTTTCATTTTTCCTTCTCTGACCCTGTGTATTTTCCCCTTGAAACTGACCAAAGCAGGAAGCTACTGTTCTGTAAAAGTTGAACCTTTTCTAAAAACAAAGTGTCCTTGGCAAAGACAAGAACCTGACAAGCAGGGGCTAATACTTATGTGAATTATTGTATTTCATCAAACTAAGAAGCATCGATTTTGTGATGTACCATTATTTCATTCACACTAGGAAGGAGAAAAGGCTGCCAATTAAACTGACACTATGTTTTCTTATCTCTTAGAATTTTAATTTTAAACTTATTGAAAAAGCTTATTTAAACGCCACTGAACATTATTTTTATAGTTTATCGTCCATATGTATACATGGAAAGAAAAACACTGTAAAATGTCGATATGCCTCAAACTTGCTTACAGTTAAGAGTCTTACTCTCCTAAATTTCTTTTTTTTACTGAGTCAGCTATGACTATGCTTTTCCATACAATATCATACTCTGTGCCATCAAGTACATTGATGATATAGCATTTCTGAAGGAAATCCATAAATAAAATAAAAGCCATTTGTTAAGGGCTTCTAGGCTGGCTTTGCAATTATGTAGAGCTAGCTTAGCTTTGGGAATGCTCCTAAACATGTCTGATGTATCCTCTTTCCCACCACACAACCATTTGGGTTTTAGGGTGCTTATTATTGTCCCCTGGATTTTCTTCCAAGCTCTGATACCTGTTCTATAGGTTTGGTGTTAGTGCTTTTATGTTCTTTCAACCATGCAAGCCGGTGTTCTAAAACCTGAGTGTGCATTGGAATCACCTGGAGGGCTTCTTCAAACACAGATTCCTGAATCAAATTTTCTGCTGCAGTTAAATCTGAGGTGGGGCCTATGAATTTGCATTTCTAACAGGTTCCCAGGTGATGCTGATGTTGCTGGTGGGACACACTTTTAGAACCGTTGGTATAAGCAATGTCAACCAAACCACTGCCATGCTGACAGTTATTGTAAGACTTTGTTGATTTTAAGAAGCAGTCTGATTTCAGAGATAATAAAGTTTGAAAAAAATACACATATTTAAATTGATAAAATATGGTAAATTCCTTTTTCCCTTTAACTTGAGCTATAATATCATTTTCATTCTAATTTATTGTCAATTGAGTTATGTTTAATATATTCCACTTTTTCGTAATATTTTCCACTTGTTCCAAAGATGAATTGAAATGGCTTTTATGATTTTAGCTAAAGGTTTTTCCTCCTAACCTTCTAGGTAAGAAATGGTCTGTAAATATCTATATCATCTGTATATTAGGTGTGTTTATATATAGTTATATGATATATATGTTTATATGTATTATGTATGTTTATACATGTATAAATAAACATATATAGAAGAGCTCACGCTGTGTGCCAAACCCTACAGGCTGACATGAACTGTCTCTGATGGGGAACTCACTGCTTCATAATGGAGTCCTCTTTATTTCTTATTACTAGCAAGTACCCTTTATATGTATGACCTAAAGGGCCAAGTAATCAACCCACATTATGAGATGATTTAATAAAGAGTCCTATGAGATACATGACTATACCTGGTCATCATATACTTCTCTCATTTTGAGAAAAGACACGCGAAATACTTCTGTTCAGTCTTAGTATTAGGAACATTTGTGTTTGTCCTAAATAACTTTTTTTTGGTCCTTATAGGTAAATTAATAATTGATGTTTCCCTTTTTCCTTTTGCTCCCTGGTAGCTTAGAGTCAAGTTTCTTGCCAGCTTTTAGCAACTAGCTGGACTGTGCTCTCCCTCTGTTCTTGGACCACTATGACCACTCAGCTCTTTACCCTCTGATCAGGATGGTCACTAGTGAATAGATGTCAGTTCCTCTGAGTGAGGCTGAGGCTTTCTTGCTGGAACTCAGTCAGGTCCTAGAAGAAAGACTGAAGTTACTTTATCCCACTGATCCTGAGCCCTTCTTAGAGTACAATATTTGCAATCTGCATATGACTCCTGGGATGCCTGGATGCCCACTGTCCACCAAAGATGTGGTGACTGCACTCATTGTGTTGGCGACCTTGAGCTGGTTGCACCCACTATGTTCCACATTTCTGAATAACATGTAGCTACCCTGAGCACAGGTCTTCTGGCTACCCATCTTCTCCAGCACCTTCCATGTTTCATCTGCATCCAATCTTTTTCCATCTCAATCTTTTCACTGTGATTTCAGGAACCTTGTTCTCTGATTAAGAAGTTCCTTTGCCGTCTTCACTGAACATTTCTTTCACCTCCTTTCCCATCAAAACCCTGGCTTCTCCTTGAGGACTTGGCTCCCGTCAGCCTCTCAAGGAGAGGCTGCTTTTTCTCCCACTCCAAGAGCCTCAGAATTAGGAGGTAGGCTCAGCATCCTCCTGGTAAAAATCCCTGCTCATTGTTATGTGTATTATCAGCTTAACCACTCTCTATGTCTCCCATTACTATCACCTACCAATATTCCATTACTCCTTATTTACTGAAAATAGGGGCACCTAACTTACAGACTTCTTCCCCCCTCCCTTTCCTGCTGTTTTTCTGGGTGACTTCAATTTGATATTGATGTTGTACTCAACACATTTGCTGCCTAATATTCTGACTGGACAGAATGAATTAGTAGAGACTGGATTTACTCTTCTACATGAAAAAATTAAAGATAGTCGTTTTCAACACATTAGCCCATAGGCAGCAAAGGACAGGGATCCATGAAGGATGGAAAACAAATGAGGTAAGCTGTATGATTTCCCCTGCTAACTTCCTGGAGAATGTTTCCAGGCTGTAGTTCAGGGAGAGGGGACCTAGGTGGAGCCCAGTAATCTCTCTGAATTGAGAAGGTGTAGCTGGGAATCCAAGTCGGCCAAGGTAGCTAGAGGTCATAAGACAGAATACCAAAGGGGAGGGAGTTTTACAGAGAAAGAGTTCTGGAGATCTAAAGGGGGCCCCCATCAAATCTTTAGCTGAGTACTAATTAGCATGTGCAGATCACAAAACTACTTGAGGCTTGGAAAAGAACCAGCTGGAAGGACTAGAAGAAATAATCTTCAGAGTGCATATGGGGTAGCAATAGTTTCTTATTCCATTCCCATGAGCCAGAAAAGAAAATTTCACAACTCATGAGGCATTAGTGAGAATGCTCAGAAGGAAAAATTAGTCTTAGACTAAACTCTGCTCTGGTTCTGCTTGACAAAGTTTAAAAGCAAGATCTCAAAGGATCAAACTGTTTACAAGAAACTGCACTGTATCCCAGAATAAATTTCAAATATATTTATAGCAACATAAAAATATCTAGCACTTAAAAATGTAAAATTCATAATGTTTGCATTCCGATCAAACATTAACAGGTATGCAAATGAAAAGGAAAATATAACCCATAGTGAGGAGAGGAAATCAATAAAAAAAATCCTAGAAATAACTTAGATGATGAAATTATATTCAAGGACATGAAAATAGTTACCAGAACTGTATTTCATATGATCAAGTAACTAGAGGAAAGATGGAACATGTTAAGTACAGACATGAAAGATGTAAAAAAGATCCATATAGAATGTTGAAAGATAAAACCCCCAATGCCTGATTTCAAAAAAAGGCACTGGAGGAAATTAACAAGCAGATAACTCATGAGAAAAGGGAAACTTTATGAACTTTAAAACAGCAATAGAAACTATCCAAAATACAGACAGAGAAAATTTCAACGTAACTTTTTGGGGGACACAATTCAACACATAACACAAGATCACAGGATATAAGGACAATACACAATACTCAAATATATTTCTATATACTAGTAATAGAAATTAGAAATTGAAATAATAAATACATTTACAACAGCATCAAAAATATGAAATAGGTATAATTATAACAAAATATGTACAAGACCTCTACACTGAAAACCTAAATATTTAGGAAAACCTAAATAAATGGCAAGATATACCCTATTCATGGATTAGAAAGCTAATTATTGTAAAAATGTCAATTCTCCCCAAATTGATCTGCAGAGTCTATATCCCACTTCTTTCCTTTTCCTCGACACTCACATCCAATTGATCAACAATTTCTGTCAATTCTACCTTCCACTCTACCGTACTCTCCTTTTCCTCACCTTCACTGCTACTCTCCTAGTTTAGACAACCATTGCCTACCTTCTGGATCAACCCCAACAGACTTCCAACTGGTTTCCTTACCTTGAACCTTTCCCTTTTTCTAATTCAGCCTGGTTTCTGAAAAATTATAGATTAAGATCAGGGCACTTATCCCTGAGTGTTACTTATCAACTCCCTAAACATCACTGACCTTGGGACTTCATTATTTCCACTTATGAAAGTGAGAACTTGAAGATCATAATCACTAGGAACATGAAATGTACTAAAAATAATTAATAATAAAAAATAATATTAACTCTTCCTTTCTATAGAATATTAAACTTTAGAATGCATTGTCACCTACATATTTAATCCTCAAAGATGTTCTTATCCACATTTCGTAGATGAAGGAACTGAGGCTCAGAGACCTTGAATCACATTTGATGTTCCTGTAGTAGTAAGGAGATCAGGGATTTAAATTCTTCTATTTCCCAATCCAATGTTCTTTCCTGGGCTCCAAGCTATACCACAACAGAGATTGTGTTTTACATTCAAAATGCCAGTGACTCAGTTCTTAAATGGAGAAAACCATAGAAGCAATCAGAATCTGTCCTGCACAAAGCTGCACATATGTCCATTGGAATGAATGGAGTAGAGGAGCCTTTCTCTGATGGATTGGCCACTTAGATAAATGTGATGGGAGTGTTAATGCAGCACCAGGAATGCAGTTTCACACATGGGAAAACCAGAACATCAGTTATGCGTATCACAACAATATTTAGAAAAAACAATAGTGGCCATCTTTGCTTCTTAGCATTTTTTTCTCATTTTCTTTGAGTGTTAAGGAAAAAAAAATCAACGAGATCTATCTCATTCGTTTGAGAGAGAAGTTGCTTTATTTTTGAAGTTGCAATCCATAATCTTGAAAATAGAAACAATACTCGTAAGTGACTAACACATCACATTTTTTTATACAGGTAAAGAAATCCAATGAATGCACTCGAAGTTTAGTCAAGAGTGATATTAATGTATCCCTTTATTTGAGAGGCCTGGACTGTACCACTACCCGAGGTACATTATGAAGCTGGAATGGAAAGATTGTCTGTGCTTAATTGAGGGAGAAAAAGTAACCTATACCCTGATCTGCTATAGGTGACATTTGCCCTGTTCACTAGGGAACAGCTCTTTAAAGCATTTCAAGAAATAGCCGCCAACAACCTTAATTTAATATCTGTGCTGAACTACTAGGGAGCAACCAGATGCAGAGCCATCTGTGGGAAATAAAATCTAGCCAGTGAAGGAAGCTAATAGTTACCCTTTGGGCCCAAGATTCCTGGGCTTAGAGAACTCAGTGTGTCCTCTTGTCTTTGTTTAGGGAGGTTATCCTCCTACTTACTCATACACAGGCCAGCAGATGTTTTCCCAATTGGGTCATCTTATACTACATTGTCTCCTTCAAACTGCAGTTATTTGTCATATTATAGAAAATATTGAGAGGCAGGAGTGTTTGTAGGTGTAAACTTAAACCTCATGTAACACTGAAGCTTGGTAATGAGATGAACGGAATTTTGTTTCAATATTCTCTTTCTTTCTCTCTGTTCTTCCTCACTTCAGCTATTACCTTCACCATAGTGAAGGTAATAGCTGGATTCTAATTATACAGACTTATATTATTTTCCTAGAGCATCTAAAAACCAGTTTAGCTATTAAAATAACTCTATTCCCTAAGCCATATTTTCCTCCCCTGCAATAGCTTCAGTACCAGAGTAAATAATCAATGAGTAAACACAAAGTGGTGGCAACTATCTCTGTGCACTTTGCTGGTGTGCATCGAATCTCAGAGAAAGGCTGAATTCCCCCACCAACTGAAATGATCCTGATGTACTTCAGACTTCCCCTTCAGAGCTACCAATTGTATTAATTGTCCAATTTGAAATTCAAAGGCAGTACTGCTCTGCCTAGAAATTCAAGGCAAACTCAGGGAATAACTAACTTAGCAAAATATACATCGTGTTTTTTGCATAAAACATGAATGTTTTAAAGTGTGTTTTCTTCTGCAACTACATAAAGAAACTAAACCTCTCACTCCAGATCGGAAGCAAATTTTCAGAGATACTTTCAGATTTGCCAGCATGGGTTATACTTTCTCATGTTTGTCTAACAGACTCTGAACCATAAAATGATTATTTCAATGCACATTACTTTCTGCAAACAAGTTGCTGGGACAAGACTTGGGAAGGGTGGGAGGGATTTAAGAGAAAAATAAATGTAACCATGTTGTGAGAGGCAAATACAGAGGTCTGAGGACCTGGAGAAATGGACTCCAGTCCTAGCTCTATCACTAACATTGAGGCAGTTTGCTTCACCTCTCCAGGTCTCAGTTTCTCCATTTCCTAAATGAAGGGTTTGGACCAGATGAGCGGTCAGGTCCTACCGGCTATGACATTCTACATTTTTGTGGGAAATGATCAATCCTATAAAAGCAGGTAATGATTACAACCAAGCATTCCCTCAAACACAAGTCTGTTTTCATGAGTGAAACTAGGAGAACAAGTAGCTAACCCCAGAGAGTGTCAGAGCCTGAGGAAGTGACCATCTCGTTAGACAGGGAACTGGACTCTAGGGAATCATCATTGCCTTCAGACAAGCAGTGGAACTCTGGGGAGGAGATCTAATCAGAAGAGGCAGCTCAGGCAGGTTGTGAGCAAGTCATGGCCAAGGAGGTGACAAGTCTGTACAAGGGACAGACACACACACATATACACACAGGCCCACACACACAGAGAGCAAGATTTCAAGCAGGCTCCTTTTTATGTAGCTCAAGCTTGGAAATCAAACTTATTGTTCACCAGAACAGATTATTTTTCTCTCCTTCAATAATTAGGAAAGCAGTTTGCGAGTCTATACTGCTTATTTCTTTACTACACCCCACTTACAGCCTGAAATTATTAAATGGCAGTTATGACTGGTAAGAAATCACACCCAGTGAGTTTCTAATTAGCATAGACACCCATTGTTGGGTTAGAGAGGAGATGTTCAGGAAAAAAACTGCACAGTAAAATTCTGTGTCCACCCTCACTTATTTTCTTGGGTGGAAGGCTCACTGGAGAATCATTTTCATTTGCTCTCATCAAACTTCCATGTACCATATTTGTCCCAGTCTCTCTTTCTCCACTATTTTAAAAAGCTTATTCACTTGAAAGATTCTTCTCCTTTCTCCACCTGTTCAAATCCAGGAACATTTATTTCTTTTTTCTTTTAATTTTTTGGAAATAGCAGCAACAGTTACAACATCTTTTTCAGGAGTTTTATGCACAAGTGGTCATGCATGTTTGTCTTTTCAAAAGTTGAGTTTAAAAAAATTTATTGAGGGATAATTGACATATGACATTATATTGGTTTCAGTTATACAACACAATGATTAGCTATTTGTATTCATTGCAAAATTTTCACCGCAGTAAGTCTGTGGTGAACATTACCATCCATCCCCATATAAAGTTAGCTTTTAGGATTTATTCTCTGGGCAACTTTCAAGTATGTTCTACAAAAACTAACTGTAGTCATCATGCTGTACATACCATCCATCCCCATATAAAGTTAGCTTTTAGGATTTATTCTCCGGGCAACTTTCAAGTATGTTCTACATACTTGTATGTTCTACATACTTTCAAGTATGTTCTACAAAAACTGACTGTAGTCATCATGCTGTACATTACATCCCTGTGACTTATTTTATAACTGTAAGTTTGTACCTCTTGACCCCATTCACCCATTTTGTCCACTCCCCAATCCCCCTCCCTTTTGGCAACCACCATTTTGTTCTCTGTATCTATGATTTTTGTTTTGTTTTGTTTGTTTGTTTTTTAGATTCCACATATAAGTGAAGTCATACAGTATTTGTCTGTCTTTATATGATTTATTCTGCTTAGCATAATTCCCTCAAGGTCCATCCATGTTGTTACAAATGACAAAATTTCATTCATTTTTAACACCTGAATAGTATTCCATTGTGCATATATACTACATCTTCTTTAAGCATTCATCCATCAGTGCACACTTAGGTTGTTTCCTTATCTTGGCTATTGTAAATAGTGGTGCTATGAACTTAAGGGTGCATATATATTTTCAAATTAGTGTTTTCCTTTCCTTGGATAAAAACCAGAAGGAGAATTGCTGGATCATATTGTAGCTTTATTTTTAATTTTTTGAGGAATCTCCTTACTGTTTTCCATAGTAGCTGTACCAATTTACATTCCCAGTCATGAGGGTCCCCTACAAAAGTCAGGTTAAATTTAATAGTCAGATATTTGCTTCTGTTTGGTTTGTGCAGTGAGGTGAGTGATCAGTACTCTCAGCTGTCTGCTTCATGAATTCCCTTTCCCTCCTCCCTGTCCTTCCTCAAGTCCCCTAACCCTCAACATTTCTTGAACAGGCACTTCATAAAAACAGTTATCTATATCGATAATTTACAAATGCAAATGGATAAACTTTATTATTTATAAGAGAAATATAAACTAAAATCATAACGAGATAACTATCACTAATTAGAATGGCTAAAATCAAAAGAATTGACAATAGCAAGTGTTAGCAAGTTAGCAAGTTGATGGAGAACAAGGGGACTCTCATATAATGCTAGAGGGAGTGTAAAGTGATAAAAATTACTTTGAAAAACTGCTTGGTAGTATCTGCATATATATATGTGTGTGTGTGTATGTATATATATACGAATTAAGTACAGCTACATACAACAATATGAATGAATCTCACAGACAACATTGAATGGAAGAAGCTAGGTGAAAAAGAGTACATATTGTTAATTCATTCATATAAATTAAAGACAAATCTAATCTATGGTGATGAGTCAGAATAGTGGTTATCTTTCTAGGGGAGGGGTGGTTACTGACTGTGAAGGAATATAAGAAGGCTTTCTACAATCTTGGAAATATTCTCCATCATAGTTACATGTGTATATTCATATGTAAAAGTTCATCCAGTTACACACTTAAGGATAGTGCATTCTACTGTCTATTGCCAATTATAGAAAAAGGCAAAAACAATAGTTTGCCCTAGGCAGTGAATGCAGAAGAACCTGATCATTTTACTTATCATGTATCATGCTGTCTAAATCAAGGGTTTCATAATTGTCTCAACAGCAATGTTTTAAATGCTCTAGGTGTTACCTTTTGATAACTCTACTTCTTCTGATGTCTTGTGGATTATGTTTAGAAGATCATAATACACTGTAAAGAAAATCTAGGAATAGCTGCTCTACACATTAAGATATGCCTTTAGCTTGAGGACTCAACTAGGTACCTAAGAGAATCTTTCCAAAGGGTTTGACAGCAGGCTGGCATCTACTCCCTAACTGTGAGCACACTGGTTCCACTTACAAAATGAAAGAAAAATTAATGAAGAGTGTCAGATGGTGAACATCAATTCAGTCAAATCAACTACTTTTACAGTAGGCAGTGGTTGTAGGAGTTAAGTAATTCAGAGATGAATAGGACACGCTCCTGTTCTCAAGGTGCTTACACTTGTTGGTCATGGGAAACAGGTGTGCACAGGACTCAGTATCACTTAAGGAAGAGAGGGTAAGAGCTAGGAGAGAAGCATAAAATATTACAGGGGCATAACTGAAGATGGGGGAAGCCTTTCAGGATGGGTAGCTTTCTTCCTGAGCCTTGAAGGATGGGAAGTGAGACCCTGACACTGACGTAAGTGAGAAAATGGATGGGGAGAAAGACACATTGCTATAGAAGGAAAACGAAGCCAAGTTTGATAGGACTACCCTTCAGCTACTCTCAGTTTGAAGGTCTCCATCTCATGTATTGAAATGTTTGAGCTGACAAGTGTTCTAGTCTGAACCTTGTAGCTGCCTTTCCAGCAGAAACATCTGACCTCACTGCTTCTGCTCCAGATGTTGATATACGAGAGTTTGTGACATGGGCAGTGATGGGTGCTCTGTAATGCCACTTCAATACCTACAACAGATTAGCGAAAAGGAGACCTTTGAACATGGACCCCTGGCACCTCTGCAGCACTTAAGAGCCCTCACTCTTCTGACTTGGAGATAACTTACCAAAAGGCCAAGCATGGGATTAATTTATTGCCATACTGGTTTAAAAGTGAGAGCAAAAACAGACTTTAGCATTTGTTTTTTCTAATTTGCCATGAGGTTGAAGTCCATCTCTTGCAATAAGAAATCACTCTTATGGACAACTGGGGTGAGAGTTGCATCCTGTGTCAGATTTTATGGGCTCAAAAGCATGAAGATAAGAGTAGGTCTTTCACCTTATCTTACTTGACTGAAAAGACATTTGATCTTTTATCAATCTCAAAGCAAAGACTCTGCACTTCTTATTTTCCTTTTTTCAAAAAGGATCATGAAAATTCACATGGATAAAGTTTCCCCTGAGCTATACAGGGCGATTGTTTATCCCTGAGACAGCGATACTTTTGATAAGAGTGTTGGGTGCTCAGTTTGGATGAGATGTCAGGACATAGGCATAATACAGGATGCCAGGATATATAGGCATCCTAATTACCATAAAGAGAAAAAAATTGAGGAAATAAAGTAAAATTTCAAATTGTGCCTTAAAATAAACAATAGATTTGGGAATCACCGTTGAACATCACTACTGCTGTTAGGCATGGTATTTCTGTACAGTCATGGAAGAGGAGGGAGCAAGTTTCATCTCTCACACTATAGTTTGTTAGAGAATTAGAATCTTATTTCCTATCCTTGGCATATTTCAGTATCTTTGTGACAGTGAAATATGGGTGAAGCTCTGAAATTGTGATTTCTGCTGCTTTCCCTTTGCACCCTGAAAAAGATCTCCTATCAGTCAGATGCTTCTCATCACCAGAAGTTTTGGTTGGGAGGTGAAAAATACAGGGCATCACACATAAAAGGTTTTCCTAGTACCAAATTCATTATTTAGAAATTTGGAATCATGAATGCTTGACTAAATATAATGTTATCTACTAACGATGTGTTTGATGCTTTATACTCTTCTTATTTTAAAAAAAATGCACTCTACATGTGGATGCATTCACCAGCTGACAACACATACTAGCTCATGCACACACACACACACACACACACACACACACACACATGTCATTTGTTGTAGAGAGCATGTGGGTCACTGTGGATCACTGTAGATCACTCTGTATCCACAGTAGTATGAACTTGAGCCCAGACTTCATGGATCATCTGACCTCCATAAGCCCCTACTTTGACTGGTGTCCTATAGACGGGCATTTTGAGTCTTCAGGAATTAGTGTCAGTTCAGAGCTATTGTCCGGTAATCCCCTTGCTCAATGCACAGTCACTCTGGTAAATGGCCACAGCCCCTTTGGAGAAGACTGAAGGGGAAGAAACACAGTATAAATTGTTATGGTTTAATAGGGTCAAGCTCTCATCATACAAGGGGCTTTGTATTTGTGAACTGCCCCAGTCCTGGGAATTCATGATTCTCTATTTGTATCTAGATTAATTTGTATTATTTTTTAGATTCCATATAGAAGTGATATTGTATAATATTTATCTTTCTCTGTCTGACTCACTTCACGTAGTATGATAAACTCTAGGTCATCCATGTTGCTGCAAATGGCAATATTTCATTCTTTTTTATGGCTGAGAAATACTCCATTGTATATATACATCTTCTTAAACAAATCTTTTTTTAAATTAGAATGTCTATATACCTGAACTCTGACTACAGTAATTGGGTAGAGTGTCTTAGTCCGTTCAGCCTGCTATAACAAAATACCATAGACTGGATATGAACAACAACAGAAATTTATTGCTCACAGTTCTGGAAACTAAAGTCCAAGATCAAGGTACTGGCAGATTCAGTGTCAAGTCGGGGCTTGCTTCCTGGTTTATATATGGTGGTCTTATTGTGTATTCATGTGGCAGAAGGGGTGAAGAAACTCTCTTGGGCCTTTATTTAAAAGGTACTAATCCCATTCATGAGGGATCCACCCACATGACCTAATCACCTATCAGAATCCTCACCTCCAAACAGCATCACATTGGGGATTAGGTCTCAACATACGAATTTTGAGGGGGCACAAATATTCAGTCTCTTTCATAGACTTTCCAGTTCAGGTAGCTATATATAGCTATATATGAAAGAAGTCTTTAGCTTGAGGCTTTCTGAACTTGAAAATAAGCTAAGTTGGAAATAGCTGACATCATACTCTGCAGATCAATTCCATAACAATTAAGAACATTGGCTCTGAAGTCAGAAATATCTGATGTCAAACCCCGGCGTTAACATTTATCCATTTCATTTATTGTGTGACCGTAAGTCACTTCACCTCTCCGAGCCTCACTTTACTGATCTTTAAAATGGACATACCCATATTTAACTCCTAGACTGGATGGCAGAATTAAATGAACATCACATAGTGAACATTGAGTAAAGGCTACTCCTATAATTAATGTTACCTATAATAAGAACCATATATGCTTTGTTCTGCATGGTTATATACAATCTTGTCCATGATGCCTTGTGTCTTAGATATCACTTTTGCATTCGCTCAGACTTTAGGTGAGAAATTCTTGCTTTCTATAGAAGGCCATGTTTCCTTTCAGTACACCCTGAAAAATGCCAGGCTTTCAGCCTCCTTCACCTGAGAGTCTCTGTCCATGTGGATTGGTCACTGGGTCCTCTCAAATATAATCACTCTTTTGTACAACATTGTGATAGAAAAGAGCTAAAGGACTTTCTTCTTGGATTCCACACTGAAGATGTGTTATGCACCACTGTTCAGGACCAGGACAGTTCTTACTTAACATTTAACAATCCTGTGAGGTACCTGCAGAAGTAATCTTACTCTCATTTAACAAATGAAAAAATTGAGGTGCAGAGAAATTAAGTTGTGTACTTGGGCCCTTAGATTTAAAAACTTTACCTCCTTCTGGCCCTCATGTGTTGTTGAGGGAACATCTCCGGTTTAAGTCAGGATCTCCCTTTTCCCCTGAAGTTTCCAGCTGTATTTCTCATACTTTGGCTTTGCAACTATAATGGATTTGCTGAAAATTGGATGCCTGGAGAGAGGGGTGTTTGGACAGTATATGAGGTGTATGCAAACCTCTAAGTGCACAAATGTTGATTGAGGGAAACTGTTCTAATATGTGAATTAGCTGTGAATTTATTTTTGTGATTACTGGATCACATGGTAGTTCTATTTCTATTTTTTTGAGGAAACTCCATACTCATCTGTATGGTGGCCACACCATTTTGCATTCTCGCCAACAGTGTACAATGGTTCTAATTTCTCCACAGCTTCATCAACACTTGTTGTCTTTTGTTTTTTTGATAACAGCCATCTTGACAGGTGTGAGGTGATATCTCTTTGTGGTTTAAATTTGCATTTCCCTGATGATAAGTAAGTGGCATTTGTGGAATTGTGGTGAGCAGAGCTGTTTTCCAATCAAATTTTATCAGTACAAGATAACCAGGCTTACCACACTGACTTGCTATCATTCCAACCAAAAACAAAAAATACTTGAATTGTAGTTAGCCTTTGTAGCCTTATTGATATTTTCCATTCAGCTCTTTTATATTGGAATCTTTACTTGTAAGTTGCAATTACTGGTTTTTGTTTTTTTCTCTTTAAGGAGTCCATCTGGACCAGGGAAAAAAATCTTCAAGCTAGAGAGATAAAACTAAAAAGGGAAAATCAGGTAGTTGCTCAGGAAAGATCTCTAGGGATATTTGAACTTCTTGGGCACCTGAAATACTTTTTATAAAATTAGACCTTCAGTTAGACTGTGAGCTAGAAATAAAAGATCATTTAAGAAAATTTTAATAGAACAAATTTCAGGAAGATCATTGGACATCATAATGTTGTCAGTGGCATCTCCAGCACAGTCATAGTTAAGACAAAAGCCAGATAAATGAAAAAGTGATTAAAGAGGGTGCTAATAAATAGAGATTCTGTTCAATTGGTAGGGTGAGATATGCATCAAGTAAATCTAATATGCATTCAGGCAGCATTGCAAACCACTGCTTGTAATCTCAAACTGTAATTTAGGAATAGAGGTTCTCAAATTTTACTGTGCACCAGAATCACCTGAAGGGCTTGCTAAACTAAAAATTGCCCTACTCCAGAGATTCTGACTCAGCAAGGCAGGGTAAGGGCTATCTTTGCATTTTCAGCAGGCTACCAGGTAATATTGATGCTGCTGCTCTGGGAACTACACGTTGAGAACCTAAATAAGGTTCTAGACTTGCAGACTAGACTGGCTCATACCAAATGCTTAAAAGCTGTGGTGTTGTAGACTAGTACATTAAATTTCTGACACAAATCACCATTATGTGAGTTTGAGGATGACAAACCACAAGTTCCAAAACTCAGTTATTCCCATCATGGTCCCAGCATGAAGTTTCTAGATCTGCATTTCAGACCCTGAGCCACCATCATGTCACAAGCTTTCCAGGCTGAATCTCGTGGCTCAAGGATTCAGCCTGAAAACCTAAAAGCTCATCTCTTTTCATCAACTGCACTATACTCTCCATTTTTAAGACAGCAAATATACCTCTCCTGGCACTAATTTTTGTTTGATAAACACTTATTTCAGGCAAATTATTTATCTCTTAGATTTTTATTAATTATTGGAAAATGATGTTTTACATTTTTTGATCTGTGGGTGGAAAAAAATTATCCTGATCTAAAAAATAAAATTATGCTGTCTAATGGATATCATAAACATTTCTGCTTTCCTCTTTACCAGGTTCAGTAAACACATTTTTGGGAGATAACTGAAATCTTTCTCCATTTGGCAAAGCATTACTGGCCATGCAGCATCTGTGTCCTACATTCACGGTACACATGGATGAGCAAGATCCAGCCCTGGCCCTCCAGAGGCCCACAGGCCACTGAGCCTAAGGCAGCGCGGTGAGGGCTGGAGGTGGTTATCAATCCCCTGTGTGCTCCCAGGCAAGTTGAAGGGAGACCTGGGGTCCTGGCCAGGAGAGAGCTGGGTGGGGAAGGAGGAGGGGGAGTCAGCCCTTAGCGAAGAGACATTTTTAACCTTCACTTGGTGAATCCTCTGAGGCTGCTTTTAATAAAGAAAAAAAAAGGGGGCTTCTTAGGACACAAGTGATGAGCAAGTTCCATTTCAGAGATATAGGGAACAAACAGGTTTCCTTCATAAAATTTAACTATTGTTATAACAGGGTAAAAACTGAGACTCTGGGATCCTCAGGATTTTGCTTGGTTGGTTGGTGCCTGTATCCCCCCCAACTCAAACCATCACACAAAGCAACCCCTATTCCCCATGCACACATATGTGCAAACACTCTTCTAATCTTCTCCTGTAATTTTTTCAAGTGGATCCTTTGTTTGCTCTGCTATATGTTCCAGCGTCAGCCTCTCTGACTCCCTGGCAGACATTAAGGATAAGGAAGCAATTACACTCTTGAAAAAGCACATTTATGGACACTTTACATGTCTATTCAAACCCTTTCTCCTAGCAAGTTTTGCTTTTGGCTGCCTCTAGATAGGGAGGCCATTTTAAAGCCATTGTGTGTGTGTGTGTGTGTGTGTGTGTGTGTGTGTGTGTGTGTGTGTGTGTGTGTGTGTGTGTGTGTGTGTGGTGTAAAATTGTAGCTTCAGAAAGCATTTACACGTTTAAAATCCTTTCTTACATTTGCCCTCCATTAAAACAAACAAGGATTATGATACTTGATCTTTAAGTGTGGGACATTACTTTTGAAAAAAAGATTCCTCAAACCCCCCAAATATAACTCCTTGGGTTTTCATGGTTTGCAGAGGATACATTCTCTTATAAAACAAGTTTTTTTTAAAAAAGCTCATTGATTTTTAGATGGGCTTGTGGTTATGGTGTGCACATTGATTTCTATTCCGGAATACCTCTGGAGTTCTCTTTAGATGGGCCAGTGTGTGTGTCTTACTACAGAACTATGATGAGATGATTTTAATCTGAACAGGATATTTTTTCTTTACTCTTGAATATGTTTTATATTTTGTTTTTCTCAATTATTTTTCATCTTAAATGAAAGGAAAATGTGCATTTCTACTACTCTTTTCTTGCTTTCCTGGCTGAATATTTTATTTTGCACATCTTTTTTTTTTTTTCCATAAGAAACTATACTTGAGAAAAAGTATACATTTTTTCTTGCTTCTCTGTGTTTTGGAACTTTCCTATCTTTTCTTTACATTTGTAGTATCTTTGTAGAGGCCTGACTTAAGCTTGGCTTTCATCTCAAAAAGCATTCCACTTTAAAGTAACCATTCATTTACCCCATCAACAAAAACATGGAATAGCAATATGCATAACTTAAAATGTTAACTCAAGAAGAATAAGATGTAAGAAGAGATAAAAAAGAGACACAAGATGAACAGAGACATTGTCTCACATATTTTGTTTGGAGCAGTACAATTTAGGATAATTGTATCTCTGTCCAAGGGTTGTTGTGAGGATTAAATTAATTAATAAACATAAA
This sequence comes from Aethalodelphis obliquidens, assembly GCF_003676395.1. Lineage (NCBI taxonomy): Eukaryota > Metazoa > Chordata > Mammalia > Artiodactyla > Delphinidae > Aethalodelphis > Aethalodelphis obliquidens. Next base: position 1,195,507 of record NW_020837970.1, read on the forward strand.
GCAATTATGAGTGCCCTACCCTGTAAGCACTCAATAATGGTTAGTGTTATTATTATCTGAAAAAAATAAAATATATAACTTAAAATAGCACTTATACTCAGTGTTTTGTGGTGAAGAATCTGTTCAAGGATTATAACTATCCAATTTTAAGTTTATTTTAAATGCCCCACTCCCTTACTTTTTAAGTTTCCATCATTCTAGATAAAAGTCAGTATATTTTCCACGTGGGAAATAAAACAGCCTCTCCTCCTGACTGCCCACCCTATTAAAGAGATGGTGGTGTCTAAGGCACACACAAAACAAATAATAATAAAAATAACAACAACAACAGTTTGTTGTTGACTGGTCACTGGTTCATCGGTCAGAGGGTCCTGGGTTTGGGGCTCCATAAGCAGCTCTCTCTCCAACAGTATGACTCTCCACTAATGGGAATGAGAAGTTAATCTCTCTCCAACTGAACCCAGCTGAGTCTCTGAAAGCAATGATGTGTTTAAAAGATCTGTGGCAGTCCAGGGCATGTGGCACTAACCGGATTTAGCTCATTAGCAAATCCGTAAGGCCCTGCTGACACTACACCCAGAATAAAATACATGAGGCCAGCCTGTGCCCTGTGGGCACCTACAGCATGACTACATAATAAAAAGGCATTTATTAATAATTTCATTGGTCACATAATACAAAGGAAGGCAACAAGAAGTCAAACGCTGTCATTTGTCGTGACTAGAGAGGCATAATTAAAATAAGTGTCATGTGATTAACCTTTGAAAAATTAATCTGGAATGAAAAAAGGCTCAAAAACAAGGAAGATAGGCTCTTAACATGAATTTAATACAATAGACAGCTGTTTTATGCACTTGGATCAAATTCCACATGCTTGTGAAACATTAGTGCCATTGATAGCAAAGAGCAATTAGCAAAATTTAGCAAGTGAGGTGTGTATTATTAAAAATAACAGCAGACCACAGAGAGGCAGGGTTCATAGTGGTAAAGACTATAGAATTTTGGTGTCATCCATCTGGGTTTGAGTTTAGTTTCGTCCATTTACCACCTGTGTGTCCTTGGACAATTTTCGCAACTTCTTAGTAACTCAATTCCACATCTGTAAAATGGAGATATTCATACATCTTACGTGATTCTTGTGATGACCAAATAAAATTATATATGTACAGCTCTTAGCACAGAGTGAGGCACATTGGAGGCACATTGTAGCTCAAAAAGTCTTAGTGTTAATAAAAGGGATTTGTTAGCTTAAGTCCTGGATGTGGAAAAAGAAGTTTGTCCTGCGTGGAAAACATGTGAAGTGCACACTCACATGTGATCTGTGATGCTTCAATAGTAGTCAATGGAATTTTCCCCAGTGTCTTGCTGGCAGTGATCTTACCTTGTGATTTAATGTCAAGGGTGGCACATCAGTAATTCTGAGGGAATGTTATAGGCTATGGCACAACCAGAAGGTTTGAGAATAACATTTGTACATTTGGTCTAGCTCCAGAATGCTCAGCTCACATCCTGCAGGGCCAGGCAGTAATGAACTGGCCAGGCAGTGGTGGGGGCTGTAGAACGCTTACTCCCCACTGGAGGCAGCTGCCAGTCAGATGAAGCCACTTTTTGTCATCAGGAAATGCAAGTCCAATGTTGCCAATTTTTACAAGGGATGCTAGAAATACTGATTTTCATGGGAAATATCCCATTAAAAAAACACTCTGCTGGACACCCCCAACCCTTCATCCAGGGCTGGGACTAGGGTGAGATAAGTGAGGCGTTCATCTCAGGTACAAACTTTAAGGGAGCACCCCCAAATTTAAAAGAAACCAAGATGATAATACCTTAGCACAATATTTTCTTTTCTTTTCTTTTTTTTTTTTTGCGGTACGCGGGCCTCTCACTGTTGTGACCTCTCCCGTTGCGGAGCACAGGCTCCGGACGCGCAGGCTCAGCGGCCATGGCTCACGGGCCCAGCCGCTCCGCGGCACGTGGGATCTTCCCGGACCGGGGCACGAACCCGTGTCCTCTGCATCGGCAGGTGGACTCCCAACCACTGCACCACCAGGGAAGCCCCCCTTAGCACAATATTTTAAAAATCAGAATTAAAGCAAAAAAAAAATTGTAATGAAGAAAATATCAAAATCTTAAATTAAGACAGGATCCATATTACTGATTTTTCCTTTTGCCTCAGTCTCTGACATAGCTCTACATGGCACTGCATTGCCTCTGTCTGAACTCTAAATGTCACTGCCACCCGACTGCCAGGCAGTTGCCAGTTTACATTGGATCAATTCATGAAACAACCAAAATATTGCCCAAAATAAAACATTTGGATAAATTATCAATTAGTTAAAGATCTATTCAACTCCATCTTTATTCAACAAAATTTCATTAACATCAACTAAGGAGGAATTACTGAAAAGTCAGAATTAGTCTATTTGTAAATAACAGTCTTATGCTGCTTTTGAATACAGTTATCTAAAAAAATACTCTAACAAAATGGCTTCAGGTGGATGACCTGCTTTTATGAACAGAAAAGAAGAGATTTACAAATAGGCAGTAGGAGAGGCATTCTTGAGTCAAAAATTCTCCTTGAAATCATATACAACATTTCGTTTCTCACCTTTCCTCAGATTCTTATAAGGCCCAGGACACCCACAAAGACCAGGAATTATTGCAGTAAAGCATGACAATGAGAACACGGGCTTTGAAACCAGCAAGGCCTGGGTATGAATTTTTACTCTTTCTTGGCCTTGATACCTTGGACCAGTCATATAATCTCTCTTAGTTCTCTTATCTGTAAAAGAGACCATCTCATTGACTTTCTGTAGAGACCAAAGTGGATAATACATCATGTTATCACTTGATTCTTGGTCTGGCAAGAGGTTCTGGGTATATAGCTGTCGTTGTTATCATTTATCATATTTACCGCAAACCATCCCCTGCCAACATCTTTAAATATATGTGATTATACTTAAGTAAGTTAAATATGTCCTTTATTTATGCCATTAATTTTCTTGGTTCATCTTTTCTCTAAAAACAGAGAAAATTTAGCTTCAGTTTGGATGGAATTACACAAATCCTGAATTTAACAGGGCCTAAATTAAAAAAACTTTAGCTATACTTGATACAGCAATCTTTTTCCCTTTGAATTAAAAAGAAAAAAAACCCATAGCATTAAAACAACAAACTACATGTAAACTAAACTAAAAGTAAAAATAAATGGTGGTAGCCTTATTGAACATTCTGTGAGGAGAATGACTACTGACCAGTTAGCAGTGCAGCCTAGTAGACCATCGGGTGCTATGGGATGTGGCCCAGTAGAATTATGGTGGAATTCAACCTTAGCAGCCAGGTTTTCTGGTGTTAAGTTTTGATAATGTTCCTGATATCTCTGAATAATATGGATGCTCCCAAGATGAGCAACAGTGTTGTCACTCAGTGGCTCTGGGTTCAGATCCCATTCCCGCCACAGATTTGCAGAGTGACTTAGTGTAGGTTCAATTAACTTATTCGAGCCTTAGTTTCACCCACTGTAAATTATTTCCCCCGAGGGCTTTCCACGGGAGCCCTGTCACGTTCATTTAAGAAAAATGTGAAACTTGCATAGCTTTGCTATCTTCTGCAGTACATCTTTATTTTACATTCCATTTCCTCCCAACTGTTCTCCTAAGAAGCAGCTAGAATTTCTCATTTAATCAGGAAGCCATTTTTTATCATCAAGGAAAGTGTAAAACCGCTATCAGTTAGAATTGGATATTTATGTCAGGTTCATCTGATTGGAACTTAACTCTATTTCATTAACACAGAGAAACGTCACCCTTTTAACTAATGAAATGCATCCATAAGAGAGCTATATTTTTAAAGGTGTATCATCAGAAATAGCCATATGCAAAATGCCTTTCAGGGCACATGCAAGCTTTTCAACAGGAGTCTCTCTTCTCTCTTGTGTGCATCTCTGACCCAACTGAAAATTCCTTTCGACTGGAAGAGGCAATGTTTCATTGTGGAGAAAACCGATTTCCATTGCTTCCCCGTCTGAGGAAAATATTCCTGTATTAGCCTCTCACCTAAGGTATATTTTAAGGACAGTATAAACCCTTTTATTTAAAACATTCAATGCCACAGATGGCAACCGTGACTATGCCCTGGAGAAGAGCTGAGGATTTGTAAAAACATTTGAAGCCAGTTAATTTTGAAGCTGTTCGGCTCCCTACTAGCAGTTTTTTATGCTTCTCTCCTTCATCACACTACCAAGTCTGTGATTGGAAGCAACCATAGGGTTTTAAAACATCACCCCAAGTCTGGTTAGGAAGGCTTATCCCTTCTTCCTCTTGGTAGCATCTTCAAGAAGACTTTGTAGAAGCCAAGAGTAGAGTCTTCCGAAGAAATCACTGAACACATAGTATCTCTGGTGCTACACTCTTAGCTTCACAATACAGAGCTGGCTAGTTTAGCAATGTAACACTGAAGTGTGAGCACAGGACAGCAGACTCCATGGGAGAGGTTGGTTTTTCATTTTCTCTTCTCTGTCTTTCTGTCCTTCCCTCTTTCCCTTCTCTCCTCTCTGGCCCCCTTCCTCCCTTGCTTCCTTTACTTCTTTCCCTACCCATCTACTTATTCAAAAAATATTTAATTAGGGTCTGGTATTCCAAGTACAGCATTAGGCTCTGGAAATAAAAAATGAATCCCCTTGGGGAACCTCCAATTCAGTGACAGGAGGTCTTCATGAATTAAATAACCCCAACAATGGAGTGCTCTGTAATAGAGCTCAATGGTGAAGGGGATCACCTCTGCTTACCTGGATGAGGGAAGAGACAATTTGGAAGTGGCTTGTGAAAGAGCAATCATGAGCTCGCCAGGCCAATGTGGAGGGAGAAGGGTATTGCAGGCAGAGGAGGAAATAGGGGCAAGGGTGTGTTGCATGGCAGTACCCAGGTGCCATGGTGTACTTGGACTGCTTAAGTGTGTGGTATACAGGAACCTAGGTGTTGGGGCAGGAGGGGTTAAAGCTGGACAGGTAAACCAGAGAGGACACTGGTGCCAGAACAAGGAAAGCTACCCATACAGATTTTAGAGATATCTTTGGAGCCCCTACTGTGGGTCAGACACTGTTCTTTGTGCTTGGGATGCTCCCCACACTCTGAGGAAGCTTATAGTATTTGACGAAAAGATAGACAGTAAAGAAGTAAACAAACTCTAACCTGTCAGATCCTGATAAGTGCTATTAAGAAAATAAAACAGGGTAATAGGCTTTAATAGGACACAGCATTGGGGGCATTCTCCTTCAGATAGGACAGATAGGGAAGGCCTCTCTAAGGAGGTGACATGTACTTTTCAGATTTAATACTTTTGAGATGAGATCTTCCTAAGCATGTATACATATTGGGCACCTGTGGTTTTAAAAAGCATCCCAAGATCCTGATGCATGGCTGGGGTGGTACAGACTTACCCCAGGTGGAAGGCCACTGGAATATTTTACATGGGAAGGGTGGCCCGACTGGGTGTGTGTCCTGGAGAGTGAGCTCATAGTCAGGAGCACTGGCAGCTGCAGGGGATGCAGCTTGGAGCTTTAGACTGGAGGCAGGGAAGCCTGTTGGGAACCCACTGGGTAGTGACGAGGCGCTGGCAGGTGGAATTGTATCTATTGGCTTCTGCCTGCATGGGTAGAAAAGACCTGGGTTGAACTGCCATCAAATGATCTCAAAAGTTAGGATCAGAAGAGGTGGAGAACCACAACTAGCTGTGCCTACATACTCTAGGCCAGGCATCCCCTTGGATGGCTTTCCTAGAAAACCCTCCCCAGGGAGGTGGAATTCATTTTAGCTTTGCATAAAACTAAAATGCTCAAATCCAGGGTTCAGAAAACTTCTCCTGTAAAAGAGCAGATAGTAAATATTTTAGATTTTGCAAGTCATACAGACTCTATCACAACTGTTCAACTCTGCCGTTGTAGCTCAAGAGCAGCCGTAGACAGTATGTAAATGAATGGGCATTGCTCTGTTTTAATAAGACTTTATTTACAAAAATAAGCTGCTGGTTGGTTTGGCCCATGGGTGGTAGTTTCTCACCTTCTGCTCTAATCTGTCTAGCAGATTCTTTGTATTGTTGTCCTAAGCTCTAAAGGAAGGAGGTCAATGAGCATCTTCTTAGGTATGTATACATATTGTAAAGAATTTTATTTTTTTATTTTTATTAAGCAGCAAGTTTAGATTTTATTTCCAGCTCTGCGGGTCCTGGTTTTATTCTTTCTTGGCTACTGGAATTTTCATATCCCATAATCATACTGGCAGCAATATAGCACGTTGTGAGAGCACCCACAAGGATCAGGAGGCCTGGGTTTAAAGTTCGTCTACTTTCCAGTGTGGCTTTACTTCTGAGAACCTCAGTTTCCTCTTTAATAAATTGAGAGAGTTGGACTGGATGACTTTTAACACCCTGTCTGGCACTAATACTCTAATTCTGGGTGCTTTGTACGTGAGCTGGAATGCTAGTGATGTTTGACAAATAGAGGCCCAAAGAGAAGAGGCAGAAGTCAACCAGATAAGAAATTGACTTGGGACCAGATGAGGGGTTTGGCAGCATTGATGGAGACGACAGCACGCAGATGACAGATGCTCGTAATATGATGCCAACACACTATTAACATTAAATGAATGAGCAAGGTTGTCAGTGTGAATGACAATTGGATGGATGTGGATACCATGACTTAGGAAAGAGTAGAAGATGATCCTGAAATCTTGAGTCTGAAGGGCAAAGGCTTGGATGAAGGATGGGGAGTTGATGGATGCAGACCCCAAAATGATGACTTGGAATCAAGTTGTAAAAGTCAGGGCTAAAGGAGTCTGGCTGAAGATCTTTGAAATGTGGGCACATTCACTACTTGTAGTTGGCCTCTACTTCCCCACCCAATTCTATCTGGTGTTTGACTTCCAGTTAAATATTCCCCAGTGCATAGCTTTTATCTTGTTATTTGACAGCTCAGGCTCCCCCTCATCTGTCTCCTTGAACCAGCATTCTAGATCACTTATAATCTGGTCACCTGAACTTTTAAGTACTATGGTTTCCTTAAACCTCTTCACAGATCCTACACCCTGCAATGCACCCTGGCATCTTACTGACCCCTGAGCATAGCCAGGCTTTTTAACCTCCATGTCTACCTTGAATTACATGCTTTCCTTACCTGCAGAGTACTTCTCCCTTTCCTTTATGTGTCTGAAACCGCTGTCTCCTTCAAACTTCACATATATATGGAATCTCACTATTATTTTGAACTTTTTATGCTACCAAGTCCATAGTGTCTTTGTTCTTCCCCAAACTCCCCAACACCTAATGCTTGTGGCCACTTATTTGGTATCTTCCACCTGCTGCCTGATGCAGGAACCTCACTCCTGCAGCACATCTCTTCTTTACATAAATGCATAGCCTGTGTGGAATTACATAGCCTTTGGGTGACTCTGACAATTTCAGTTTCAATTCCCATTTGGGATGACTGAAGCTCACAGGGTGGGTACCAGATGACTGGAGAGAGGAGTTAGGACAGGAAAGAACTAGCTTTGACTGAGCACCTACCATGCATCAAGTGCTATTTTGATACCTTAGAAACATTATTTCATTTTATTTTGCAACAACTCTGCAAAGTAAGTTATATAATCCCCATTTTTACAGGTGAGAAAACTGGTTAAGAAAAATTAGGTAACATGTCCAAGATTGCCAGGCAACTAAGTGTTGGATCTGGAGTTAGTAGGGATGTATAAGTCACACATGGTTGTGACTAGAGGAAGCACAGCACAGCCTAGAGTTTTAAAGCCGGGGGGCCCTACATTATTCTAGAGATCAAATGTCAAGATGTCTAACCATGCCTGGCACAGTGTAGGTGTTTAATAAATTGTGGTTATTATTAAGTTGTATTTAGAGGATATAGTATTTTTATTTCCTCTTTGAATTTCTCATATTACTTACCAAGAATACTATATATATATATATATATATATATTTTTTTTTTTTTTTTTTTGGGGCTGCGTTGGGTCTTCATTGCTGCATGCGGGCTTTCTCTAGTTGCGGCAAGCGGGGGCTACTCTTCGTTGCAGTGCGTGGGCTTTTCATTGCGGTGACTTCTCTTGCTGCAGAGCATGCGCTCTAGGCACACAGGCTTCAGTAGTTGTGGCTCGCGGGCTCTAGAGCACAGGCTCAGTAGTTGTGGTGCATGGGCTTAGTTGCTCCGTGGCATGTGGGATCTTCCCGGACCAGGGCTCAAACCCGTGTCCCCTGCATTGGCAGGTGGATTCTTAACCCCGTGCCACCAGGGAAGTTAATATTTGAAATATAATTGATATAAGAGCTATTTATCATCTACTTTTTGTCAAACAATTGATTTGATTATTTTCTTTTTCTAATTTGGATGGGTGTGCTGTCACCATGTCTTCACACAAAAGAAGACCAAATTCAAATGTCTTACAATACATGGTGTCACAGGTAGTCTATAATAAGTGCTCTGAGTAAGGGCTGTGTTTATTTTCATCACTGTGTTTATTTTCATCATTATTTTAGCACATGGTAGGTGTTTAATAAAAATATATATTCCATGATGCTGTTGAGTGATTTAACATGATTAGGAAGGGCCGTCAGGCATCCTAGCATCACTTTGAGCACCTTTATTCCTATTCTGATGATTTTACTGAATGGGTCTAGATTCCATTCCAGTTTTTCTGGCTGATCATCAGAACTTCTTGTTTGCTATTTGTTAAATCACAGATTCTTGGGATATATCCCAGGAGAATCTGATTAATTGGCTCTGGAAGTTTAAGAAGTGCCCCAGGAAGTTTTGCTCACCAGCCAGGTTGGAGATACTACATATCTAGGTGGTGTTGACCTCCTCCCAGCCCCACACCTGCCACATACACTCCCTCTTCAGCTGATGAGGCACTCAGTGCCATGAGTCAAATTTCCTCAAGGCTGACCAATCACGAGTGGCAACATTACCCTTCCTTCCACCGCATTGCTGATCACAAACTTCCTGAAGACAGTGCCCACCGGAAAGGAGGTGCCACTATTATTCAGGTCTACTTGATGATAGAAGAGCAAAGGAAAGAGGAGGCAGAGGAAAAGATGAGGGGCCTTGGGTCCCAGAGGCCACCCTGCCAAAGAAGACCTTTGATACTGTTGAGTGTTCATCACAAAGGCACCCTGATACTGCACTGTCTGGTCTCAGGCTGGAAATGCTCTTCTTGGACACAGACAGAGCTTCCAACATGCCATGAGGTCACCTTTCACCCCTCTTACCAAACTTTCCATCCTCTACCCCTTGGCCTTAACATTTCAGGTATTGAAAGTTCTCTTCGACCTTCTAATATCCCTCACATGGCCTGATGTCAGGCTTAAGGGCAGCGCTCAGACAGGTCAGGGTGACAAAAGCCACTTTTTGTGAGACAGTCAGTATGTCAAAGGGGAAGCAGGCAGGGTACATGAAATGGGAACTCCACAGCTATGTATTGGAGCCAGCCAGCCCTTTGCCTGTGTCATTATCTAGGTCTGCAGCTCTGCCCTTTTCTTCCTGAGCCCATGCCATGCTTTCCCAGACAGACACCAACAGACCATCAGCAAAGCACCACCCCAAATTCAGCTTCTGTTCCAGATTGTGGGAAATATAAACCTAGATGAGTCACAGAGAAAATATGATCCAAAGTGTGCTTTGAAAACATTAACTTGCTAAAAAAAACCCAATCAAAATAATTGTAAAATCCTTTTGAGAACAGTTTAGTTCTTGGGAATGAGAATAAGATATGAAAGAGTCCTAGCAATATCAGTAAAAATTTAGGTGGATATTACCATTACTTGACACAAAAATATTCTAATTAAAAATTTAACAGCATTAAATTGTAACATTAATAAAAATAAATAACACATATTGCTCTACATAGTTTAGAAATTTCCACAGCAGTAGCAATTTTGTTTTTATGTTTGTTTGTTTGTTTGAAGTTTTTCTTAAGTTTTTTGTTTTGGCATTATGACATTAGGATAATGGACAAATTATTTTTATTGTGGCAAAATATACATAAAATATACTGTATAATCATTTTTAAGTGTACAGTTCATTGGTATTGAAAAGATTTTTTTTCTTTTTTGTGTGCATTCTCTTGCCTATAATACTCTTGTTAATTTTTATTTACTTTAAATAGGTATTTAAAGATATTCAGATGTTTTGATGTCATGTAGATACTCACCTTTGACTAAACTCCAAAACGTGTGCCAGTTAATGTATCAAGCATTTCCCATGTTTTGTCTCATTTATTCCTTGTAGCAACCCTGTGAGGAAGGCACTATTTATAAGTCCCATTTTACAGATGAGGAAAATGAGGGTTAGAGAGGTTGTATTGTTTGTTCAAAGTCACTTGGCTAGCAAGAGGAGATGCTGGCGGGAGTTTTATCTATTGTGGAGGCTGGATACTAAAACAACAATATCTACTGCCTCTGTGAGTCTGGATACCACAGATTCGTCACTTCGCTGAAGACAAAATTAATGCACATCCTAAATCCAGGCTTATGCCTCTTAGATTCTACTGCTGTTAAAAAAAAAAAAAAATCCTGAATAAATAGAACAGAGACTGACTCTGTTTTATAATTTGTTTTCAGCTTCCCTGATAGCTCTGAATAACCGTCACAATCCAGTATACCCAGTGATGAGATAGAACTGTCCTTACTTAACCCAAAAATGGAACCATAAACTTATTTATATACAAAAGAAGGGATGAGCACACCACATCCATTATGATGTGGCATTGTAGCTAGAACTCAAACACTATAGTCAGACTGAGTGCAGATCCTGACTCACACCTTGTTAGCTACTACTTCATCTCTCAAAGCCTTAGTTTTTAAATCTGTGCAATGCGGATGAGGGTAATACCTACCTCTTCAGATTGTGATGATTAACTAAAGTGCCTGATATATTGCTAAATTCTAAATAGAGTCTAGCTCTGATTAGTCACTCATTCGGGAAACATTTATTGAATTTGTCTTGTGTGACAGGCACGGGGCTGAGTTTCACAGATGATTAAAGCCTGGCCCTAGCCCTTCATACTCTCACAAGGGTAGACCTAGATGAGCAACGCATTCTATTATGGAGAATAGTATAGTGATCTCTACAGAGTGGAAGAACAGAGGAGAAGAGAGGGAGTGGGTGGGAGCAGGGGAAAGAGAAGGCTTCGGGGAGGAGGTGGCTTATACTTGCCTAACATCTACTACATTTCTATACTATGCAAAACAAACTGTGCTAATATTTTGTCCAAAAACTACTTTTAATATAAAAATATTTAATGCATAAATTTAAAAAAATACCTTCATCCTCCTCAGCTAAATTGTAAAAAACTAACAATAACCACTAGGAAAGGAGAGTACACAGAGCTTTTTGATGGTTAAGCAGAACCCTCCTTGCCATTGGTAGTGTTCCGTGCTGTGGAGAACTCAGGATTATCTCTGGGTCCTGGAAAGCAGTTTGGTATGAACTGAATCTGACATTCTGAGCTAGTTTTGTAAGTCAATATCACCATTGAAAGGAAGGCTTGATCAACCAAGTGAAGCTACTGAAAATGGGTTCCAGTCTGGGAAAAATTCACTGGGAAGCTGTAAATGTGCTTGGCCTGTCTTGGCCAGGCTGGGTTCTTTGTGATTCAACTGGGTAAGAACTGAGGTCTGCTGGCTAGACAAACCCCTAGTAAAGATAACCTGGCTCACCAGGCTCCACATCCCCATTACCCACTTGGGGCAAAATGAAGGGGCAGGAAGGAGAAGCAGGCCTCACTGGAGTAGACTGGCCTGAGATGGAGTCTTCTGGGACTCAGTGGCCCTTAACATACTCTGGCTAATTTCAGCTTCCCCAAAGCATGACTCTATAATGGGGGGTTGGTGGTGGCGTTGCCATGTCTCTGCCGTCCTTTCTTGCTTAGTGGCTCATCACACATTGATGGAGATGAACAATGGGGAGAGGAGCTAGGAGGCCAGTAGGTTAGACAAAGAATGAAACTGTTCCTTGGCCAGATCCACGCCAGTTATGTTTGAATAAACAAATCCACAGTACAAGCCAAAGAGCCTTCCTTCCCCCACTCTCCCAACCCATTTTTGAATTTTTATCTTGGTCTGAAAAGTTGGACATATTCCCTGTACTGTCCTGGTACCCAGATGGCCTGTTTGCGTAAGCAGTGGGGAAGAAGGTCAATAATACATCAGCATGCACAGCCTCCACTAAGGTCAGTCCTGCATAAAATATACCGTGACAACCTGAGGGCAAGTTTTAAATGGTGCTCCACAATGGGGTGGGGTGTGTGTGAGGGAGATACAGATGCTGCCTTCTCACACTGGCTGAGAAATTGACTTCTACCCCCAAAAAAGTATATTTTACTGGCTTTGTGTAGTGGTCCTTTAGGAAAAGTTTTCTTCACACATGAGAGTACTCATGATCCAAGTGAGGAAGATTTTAAGAGGGTCTGTCTTCATCTATAAATACCTGTCATGGTAGGGGCTTTTTAAAAAATAATCATATCCAGTTGCCCCAAACAGGAACACAATGTTTACTGCAATGTCTCAAATTCTAACCTACTGAATCAGCTCCGTATTTTCTTTTTTTTTAACTCCAGATATGTTTGAATAAGATTCGAGTACTGAACTAGACAGTGCCTATGAGTTTTTAGCTAAGATTCATGTTCTTGAGTGACGTTTCTCAAATATATTTGGTTGTGACTATTTAACTAATAAAGATAAAAGCAGATAAATGTGCATAGAGTCTCCCGGGATTTTATAAGGGTTCTGCTTCTCTCTTCCTTTTTTAAGATTGGAGGGAAATCCAACAGTACCCTTTGAATGGAAAAAATAGAAGACAAGTCCATTTTAGTTAGGTTATTTATTCAAATTGGAGGTGAATACTGACACACGTATTGTTGAAGATTGATCCAGGTTGAAGCATGGTGCACATGGGTTTACTGTTCAACTTGCAAGTAATTTGTAAAGCCAGAGTCAGTCTTGACTATGAAACATTGTATCACTGTGATTGGAATCAATAGTTCTTGCACTGTCATTTGTCACATATTTACAAGCTTGAAAAATAGTTCATTTTGTCCTCATCCCATAACTCAAAAGATTGAATCAGAGCCCTGGAGGGATCTGCCAACAGGACACATTCATTACTGATCACCAGTCTTGGTGAGGCTATAATCACAACCACACCAAAAATAGAATATAAATAAAAATTAAAGCACTACTCATTTGGTACACTCTTAAATATTTTCAGCTTCAAATATTTAAAAGTCTGCTGGGAGACTTCAATCACCTTGGTGACCTACCTCAGTGACCACAAACAGAAAATTCATTGAGGCTGATTTTCCCATCATACTCTCAAAACATTCAAAGATATCATTTTTTTTAAATGAAGAAAAATCAAAATCTAGAATTAATGGTCCAAAAACTTCATAAAGTATACTTCTCTCAGTCACCTCGCATATAATTCATAAATGACCTTCTATTCCCATGAAAGATTTGTAGAAGACATATAAAGGTAATGCTTTCAATTTTAAGATAGAAGATTTATGAATGATAGAACTTGTGTCTATGAAATTACTAATCCCAACTCTCTAATATTTCAGATGGAGAGCTTCATAAAATGAAAAGACTGCCCATAAAGTTGTACTACACCTGCTGTCAGAGACAATCAGTAATAGAATTGCAAAGTGAATATTGAAAAGGATGTGAGACATGCAATTTAGGTTATAATAATGTATTTTAAGTTACCTTCACTCAATACAATACCTTGTATTGATAAAGTATTCATGGTTGAGGTGTTGAGGGGTCAATTCAAATTCTTTAAACAAGTCCCCAGATATTAACAGGTGAACACATTGTTTATTAAATTTAGCTGTTAAAATAACCCCAAATCCTAGGATTGCAGCTCATTGCTTCAGGCGTTTTCCTGACTAAATTCAACCTATGGGAGATCAACCCATTTCTCATGTCTCAGCTTGAGCTAATCTAAAAATCTCTAGGTTGCCCTCCAAACCTGCAGCTGAGTGCTTCCATATAGCTGTGGCCTGACATTCCTTTTACAAAATAAGACTGAAAATTGGTGTCATATGTCAGTCATTTCCTCACTAAATCTCTCTTCATCAACTCTAACCTTGGAGTCAATGAAATCTAGTCTTGTATTCTGATTCTGCCACAAGTCAAGGTCACAAGGCTGTGTGACCTTGAACAAGTTGCATAATGTCTCTGAGTCTCAATTGTATTTGTAAAATTGTGATAAAAAATAATAACTTTCCTTACTGAGAGGTGGAGATTAAATAAGATAATGTGTGCATAAATATTTATGTCGTTTTCTGAGACCAAATGAAGGGTTTAGTGTCTTTATCATTGAAGCTTATTTCCCTGTCAAAAATCTACTGAGAAACTCATCACACATGCTATTTAAATATTTTTTAATATAGGGAAACTCAAAGAATTTAGTAAGAATCCTCTCTGGCTCACAAGTCATTTCCAAGAGCTGGTTTGGAGACAAATGTTAATACATGCATTTTAATGATGAAGAAGCAGTTTCTCAGGATAAATGAAACTCAAAATCCAGTAGCAGTGACATAGTACTTGAAAACAAAGCTACAGGGAATTTGGGGACTATGCCATATCCACTCAAGTTTACTAAGAGTACCTGTGATTGTTGCAAATCATGACCCCTTATTTAATTGTGTGGCTGTGAGATCTGATAAAGTATTGGTTTATTGTTTTTCATTTTGGCAGAAAGCTAAACGTTCAAGCAATCAACTTCTCATGAGGATATCCTTATATGGTTTGATTATGCAATTTCAAAACTGCATTCACGCTTATCTACTTAAAAAAGGAATTAGGCTGTGATCATTACTAATACTTTAAGCTTATCATGACCATTTCTGATATTAATCTATGTATGTGCTAATTCCTCATCTGTCACTCAGCAGTTGAATCCCTCATTAAGACCTTACCCACTTCATTTGTGAAGACAGGTGGAAGATAATTGCTGAATGTATGTTTTTTTATCCTCTGTATCCTAAATTTCATTGTCATGCTTAAAGATCCAAATTGCCCTTGACATTTAGCTCTCTGCACATGAGAACATTTTTATTAACAGCTGAAATTATACATATATATATATATATGTATGTATGTATAAGGAGATGCTTTTCTGCCTTTCTACCTTGCTGCAGCCTCTTCCTATAATCTGAATAATTTTTCTGGGACAAAAAGTCATGGAGAATTAATAAGAACAGAATTCAAAGAAATACAAACTAAAGAAGGAAATAGTCTTATCTTGATTCACATTTCTCTGATTTCTATTAAGGTTAGATACCATATATACAACTTAGCTATTTGTGTGTGTGTGTGTGAACATTGCTTATCCTTGTATTTTGCTCATTTTTCTACTGTAGTGGAACAATATTTTTTAACATTAATTATGAAATCTACAGCTTTTCCACATTGGCCCATATTAAAAAATTCAATAGAGAAGGCCTAGAAACACAGGGGTCTTTATTTTCAAAAGAAATGAAAAGTACAAACACACATTTGCTCAGTAAAAGAGCATCACATTAGTCATTTGATAGTAACAGTGTATTTCCTAAGAAGTATTGAATTCTAACATCAAATATCTACCTCAATTCAGTCTTTTATGTTTAGCACAGTATCAGCTATTCTAAATCTTGATGGCAAGGTCATAGCAACACTGAAACAGCAGGGAGATGACACCAGTACTATCTGGAATGAGATTAAAGAACAGCTCATGTAAGTGGAGAGCACCTGAGATAGGGAAGCTTCAAGGATGCTGTAGTGAAGCCCCTGAGCCACCATACTCCTCAAACATTCCAGACATGCTGGGGGGTTTGTGTGTTGCCAGATATGCCTATCAACTGCCACGGCAGAAAAGACTCCACCTCTTTCTAAGTGCAGCATTTTGCCAGTTTGGGAGCAGTAGCAGTGAAACCTATTTGTGCTGGTCCCATGTGGCTCTGTGTCTGGTATAGATTGTTCAAATCTCTCAGTCCCACCAGAAGAACTATAAGCCTGATGCTAAGTTGTCTCCTGTGTGCCATTTTGGCTCATATCGTTTTGCTCAACCTGTCATCCTTCTCTTTCTGTCCTTAGAGGAATACATAAAAAGGCCCTCGTGAAGGACACAACACTCCCTATATAGCCCAGCAACGTCAAAATCTTGCCATAAAAAGCATTACCCTTTATCCATATTCCTCCTCTCTAACTATATTGAAGAGAGGAGCAATAAACCATGCCTGGAAGCTCACAAGTTTCTGTTCTGTCAGAACCATATAGGAAGAAAACTTTGGAGCTGAAATCATCCTCCTTTGCTTCTCCTACTACTGTATTTCTTCTCTTCTATGTGTGTCTCATCCATCTCAGGCCCAAAGTCCTGTCACTAAAGGGACGCTTGTCTTCATCTCTACAGCTAGGGTTCCCTGGGATATGGCAGTGGAGGCCGCCCTCACTTTCTGGAAATGATTTTCAGACTTTCCTCCAAATTGCACATTTCCAAATTTGACTAGATTTGTGTGTGGATTTTCCAAATAGAAACTGACATAAGATGCACTGAAAAATTTTAAAATTCTGCTAGCAGCAGATAACTAACAGGGTTTTTTGATGCCTTTAATAAACTGGATCTGAGAGGTTTTTTTTTTTAATGTGGGCCAAGGAGTCACATCTCACACAATTTCATCCCAGAATTTAGACAGTGAATGAATGTTTGTTTGTAAATACATTTTTTCGTATATGCATTAGAAGTATAAACATATTTAGGGTAAATATTATAAATATGATCAATTTTTTCAAAATAATAGATACACATTATGCATAAAATATATGTAAGATATCAATATCTTGGAATAAGAAGTATACCAATATGTGCTTATTTAATGTTTAATTTATTTAACGAATTAATAAAGCCAACACAAAAGCAGGTTTTTTAGCTTCTTATTCAATATAGTTAATGTCTATCCCCCCCACCCAATCTGACTACTTTTTCCCTGAGACAGTAAAGCTCTTTAGGGTTTTACTTGTCATCATTTCAAGACGCTACAGGCATCTGTTCCAAAGCTATTATTAAAATTGCTGAAGATGTCTTCTAGCATCCTCTTGCAGATTCAAAGGCTCATTTCCCTTTCCTGTAGACTCGTATTCCTTATTTGGAAGCAGTCAATAATAAACAAAGCAGGAAGCGGCAAATTCAGGCCCCCTCTGAAATGGCTGAGCCGCATTCAATTTGTAAGCAAAAAAATAAAATAAAATTATGCTGGTGATGAGACATCACTTACATATACACTCAGGAAGCAAAGAAAGGCCGTCCACTCTGGGACTTTATAATAAGGCACATATAATGTGTCATTCCATTTAAAAGGAAGGGGTAACCCCACTTAACAAGTAGACTTGAAATAGGGAGCCACGGCCTGAAGAGCATCATGCATGGCTCCACGTGAAGGTTGAATGTCTTCGTGGTGACTGGGGCTATGGGGTGAGTCTTTTAAATATCACAACAGTGAGGCCCGGAAGATTCTCTCTGAGACTCATAGCTGGTGTCTATACCAGACTCCTCCCCTCATCTCTGCCACTGGTCTGGACTCACCTTCTCAGTGCTTCTGGAGAGGTCCTCTTGCTTCTTCTTCAACATTTCTAGCTCAGAAAGTGTAAACCTTTTTTACCCTTGTGGTGTGTGCCTGGCACCATCAGTCTCCATGTCTGCCCCAAACTGATGAGTCTCTATCCTGTTTCTAAAGAGTGGCTTCCACAGGAATATAAGGGGGAAATGGATAATATTCACATTAGCTATGTCTGAACAATGGAATTATGAGAGGTTTATTTTTATTTTTCCTTATTTTAATATTTTACTTATTTTTCTTTTTTATTTTTCTGTAAAGGTTCAAACAGTAAATATTATTTTAGGCTTTCCAGGACATATAGTTGCAACTATTCAACTCTACTCAACTAATAGTATGAAAGAAGCCACAGATAATACTAAACAAATGGGTGTGACTGTGTTCCAATAAAACTTTATTCACAAATATAGGTGGAGGACCAAATTTGACCTGCAGGTTATAGTCTTTCAATTCCTGCTCTAATGTTTCTATACTGAAAGTCTTTGATTTGCATGATTAAGAAATATAAATGTTTATAAAAATGGAAAAATTGAGGCACACTGGTAATCTTAATTAAGACTTAATGGTTAGCTCTTTTGGGATAAAATGAGCCTCTCCTTATCTATGGTTTCCTAAAGGAGCTGGTTTACTTCTAGGCAGGGAAGTCTTAGAGTCTAGATTGGTCTACCCCTTCCCCATGAGATGCCTCTATACTGGCTCCCTGACCCTGCCAAGATTAATAACTGCTACAGTGTCGCACTTTATAATCTAGAATGAAAATGCACATCCTAAAAGAAATTAATTGATCCCAGCCCTCTAGTAGCAATAGAATAACTGTGAGAATCTTGGGGAAACCTGATAAATTCAACATGGTATCACTGAATGACCATGACTTGATTTTCCTCTTCACTGGATTTAGGCTCTCCTGGTTTGTTTCTGCTGACATGGCTGGGACCTTTTAGGAGAATGGGATGGAGCTGAGCAGCTCCAGAGAATTCTACCTTCTGCCCAGCAAACTCTGAGGAATCCCCACCACAGTTCAGATTTCATTGGGAGAAAAAGACCGACCAAATTTCCAAAATGCTGCTTAGGTTCTGGCTACATTCACAGGCCCCAACTGTCTCTTCTAAAGTATGTCTCTCTAATTAGCAGATCTGCTGTGAAGGAAACACCAAGTGTGGCAGAAATTGTCTTCCTATTGAAGAACAGTGGGAGAGCAGGTGCTTGAATGTGGGAATGTCAGAGCTCAGAGTGAAGGCAATTATTCTCCCCCATGTAGCTCAGCATGGAAGAGAAATTAGCAAGGAAAAGGCAGGCAGCTGCTCTCCCCCGGGTGTCATGGGCAGCTGCAATGAGAGGGCGCCTCATACACCTGGGCACATGCAGCCTGAGCAGGCCCTGCAGGCCTCATGGGCCAGTACCCAGGATTCTGAGATGCACTGCAGTGGTCCATGCCAGGAAGGAGCTGGAAGGAGACGAATCACTTCCAGACTCTTTGCAGAAGCTGGAAGTGAAACCAGGAAGATGATAGTTAGGCATCTTCCTCAGCAGGGACATTTTTCAAAATCAAGATTAACTCAGGAATAACACTATACCCCCCCAACCCTTGACACTCATCCATGCAGGTTCAATTTTTACCCAAATCAAGTGACAAAACTGATGGTGGTCTATTCCGTTTTCTATTAGCTAAGCCCAAAGATGGGGCCCCGAACAGCTTGTCTAGTGAGAATGGGAAGGGTTTTAACAGGACAACTTTTACCCAGGTTTCCCTCAAGGCAAGGCAGGCTATTAATTCAAACTGCCCAGGAGCATATACGGTCAAACCCAGCTGGACCCTGGTGATCAGGAAGGTTCGGGTTCCTCTTGGAGCACTCCCGTGTGAGCATTCCCCACCCTCCTCTGCCCTTTGCACTATGTGGCATAGGAAGAGTTAAAAGATTCTAGCAGAGGCCTGAGAAGAGGGGCACTGTGTTGGCCAAAGGAAATGGGGATTTTTAAAACAGGCAACTGTCATTTCTATTTGACTGGGCAGTCCTATACTGGATGTGAGTTTTCAAGAACTCATTTGTTTCAAAGTCAAAAATGAGAACTCCACTGGGGCCTACCAGGGCTCAGGTCCTAATTATGTTAGTGACTGTATTAGCTCAGTGCTATAGCAAACAAATCCCCAAGTCTCAGAGGTTTAGAACAATATAAATCTTTCTCATACATGCAAAAGTCCAGTGCAGATGTACATGTCTGGCAGGTAGCTTTACTCTACATGGTCATTCAAGGACCCAGGCTCCTTCTACCTTGTGGCCCCTGCTTCTTCAAAGTCTTCTCCAGTCACTGACAGATGGAGAACAAAGAAAGGGGAAGACATATCTGCTTCTTATCCACTCAGACCCAAAAAGGGCACTCATCACTTCTGACCACATTCCATTCATGAATATTAATTGTACAGTCACACCTAGATGGCAGATATCTGTGACATCAATGCTGACTTGGCAGCCACTTCCCAGCAATAAGCTGACACTGTGAGGAGGGAGCATGGGTCTGGGGTGGTCAGCTGGCTGTGGACGCACTCACAGTCTTTCAGCCCCTCCCAGAACTGCCTGTTAATGCTGTGGCTCACATCCAGGATGACTGTCCCTGAGATACTGCTCCATTTTTCCCTGTCACTGTCCCTATCTTCTTAGATGTCCCTCAGGTAGCATTTCTGCAAATGCTTCATTCAATGCTAAAGGCAGACGTGGAGCTGGGGTAGCAGGATTCCTGGTAGGAAGTCCAACCTGACTGCTTCAACTGAAGTCGATGGGGCCTGCAGTAAGGCCAGGTTTGCTTGGCGCTGGGGAAGTGACAAGGGAGAGTTAATGGTCACCTGCATGAGCAGTGAGTCTCGACAACCTGAGAGATGTGACTGTCAGCTGGGAGGCAGTCTGAGATGGCTTGGTGAACAGAGTTCTGCTCAAAGTCATTGCTCTGAGCAAGACTACCAGAGTTTCAGTTTCTTTACACCAAACACGCATGATAAGGTGAACATTTAAAAAAGAAAACTCTGTAATAATCCAGATTTCATTGGGCCAGACTAATTCCCAGTTTCTTCTGATTCATTTTAACACAACTCTTCTGAAAATTTTATCTTTTATGCTTTTTCTTCTTCAAGGCATTATCCAGAGTCTTTACATTTCTAGAGCATTAAAAATTATTTCCAAGTCTTTTACAATCTGTTCTCTCCTTGTCCCTCAGATAACTCCTGTAGGCTAGGAAGTGTACAGAAAGCTTGAATGACACAGGGTATCTGATGTCACACTCTGGTGTTCTAAATGTCCCAAATGTTCCCAGATGCTCCAAATGTTCTGACTCTCAGGATCTAAATTTTACTGGACTGGGCTACCTTTCTCATTCTTCCAAAATTCGTCTCACCCAAAGGACCCTCTGGACACCAAGCAATGAGTCATTTACCTGTCTCTTATCCCATCCCCTCCCTACAAACCCTTTCACAGCAGCAGGTCTTAATTTTCTTCAAACCAATGTGATTAGAAATACTCACAGCTTAGATTTGCACACCTGTGTTGTTGTAGAAAGAGAAAGGAGTTCTCACAAATCATCATACTCACCATCCCCATCTCCAAATCAGTAAAGACACCTCAGCATCTCATTATGGATGGGGGCATTGAGCACATGCTAAGAGTACCATGTCTATTAATGGAAAAGAATTACCACTGTCTATTCAAAAGCTAATGTTTCACTACATGCTTTCCGAAGGGGGAGAGGAAGAGTTTCTGCTCCTAACATTCTTTTCAGTGGCTTTTGTTGTTTTGCTTCTCTAGACTCAAGTGAGTGAGAGGCAGTATAACTGAATATGCAGAATATGGACTCTGAAGCCAACTGGTGTGTTCAAAATCTGTTCTCTGCCACGCACTAGCTATGTAGCTCATCTGTAAAATGGGGATGATAACGCATCTAATAGGGTTGTTGTGAGGATTGAATGTATTGATAATATAAAGCACTTTTAATCATGCCTGACACATAATTAGTACGACATAAGGAACATTTGCTATTTTGAAGTGCACATTATTTGCCAGTTCTGATACACCAACTAGTGGTGGAAAATCAGCCAGACTGTCCTCAGCCTTACATGCTTCCTGAAATCAATATCCTTGGTTGGGCTCACTTAGGTTTAGATCTCTCCAGGGGAAGAGGAGTAACAGGAAGTAGAAACTGTGCTAGCAGGTTACTTCTGTACCTACTGAATGGCTGGCTTGCTCCAATACTGATCCTTTGGTTTCCATAGAACTTATTGTTCAAACAAACAAGGCTACATTTGAGAGTCCGAATGTGTTAAACAAAATGAGACACTATGTCAAGAATGATAAACCAGCAGTGTCCTGGACAAACCAGGACATACATAGACGGTCACCTGAATTACTGCTGATTTGAGTTTGGGCTGCTTGGCCTGCTACAGCACTATGGCAAGAATTCTGACATTTAGTACAGCACTTCACAGTGTGTTAGGCATTTATTCATATTTTTGACTCCTTTCAACATCCTTGTAAAGTAGATTTTATTATTTTCCCCATTTTACAAATGAGGCAATGGAGGTTTATTGATGTGCTAAAATTACACCAACGGTAAACAGCACACTTTCTACTCTACCAGGTTGCAGTTCCCCTTATTCTCAGACACCTCCCAGTTTCTGAACATCTTAAACAACTTTGGGTAACCATTTGGCTCAACTGTCTGGTCCACATGCTTTCAAGATTCTGTTGCATATCTGGTCTCTGACTAGGTTTGTGCCTATGACAAGCCATAAACTTTTTTTAATTGAAAAAAAAAATTCTTAAAATTCTACAGTGCTTTACTTTTCAAAAGTTTCACATATGTGATTTCATATAATTCAATAATAACCCCTTATTTTAATCCCCTACCCCTGTATTGCCCCCACCTTCCCTCTCCCCGAACTAGTGGTTACTAGCAAACCACTAGTTTGCTCTCTATATCTGTTAGTCTGCTTCTTTTTTGTTTTATTCACTAGTTTGTTGTATTTTTTAGATTCCACATATAAGTGATATCATACAGTATTTGTCTTTCTCTGTCTGACTTATTTCACTTAGCATAATGCCCTCCAAGTGCATCCATATTGTTGCAAATGGCAAAATTTTATTCTTTTTTATGGCCGAGTAGTATTCCATTGTATTTATATACCACATTCTCTTTACCCATTCATCTGTTGATGGACACTTAAGTTGCTTCCATATCTTGGCAATTGTAAATAACGCTGCTATGAATATTGGGGTGCATGTATCTTTTCAAATTAGTGCTTTGGTTTTTTTGGTTATATATCCAAGTGTGAAATTTCTAGGTCATATGGTAGTTCTATCTTTAGTTATTTGAGAAATCTCCATACTGTTTTCCACAGTGGCTGCACCAATTTACCTTCTCACCAACAATGTAGAAGGGTTCCTTTTCCTCCACATCTTTGCCAACATTTTTTTCTTTAATAAATTTATTTATTTTATTATTTATTTATTTAGGCTGTGTTGGGTCTTTTGTTGCTGTGCACGGGCTTTCTCTAGTTGCGGTGAGCGGGGGCTACTCTTTTTTGCAGTGCACGGGCTTCTCATTGCCATGGCTTCTCTTGTTGCGGAGCACGGGCTCTAGGCACATGGGCTTTAGTAGCTGTGGCACACAGGCTCTAGAGCACAGGCTCAGTAGTTGTGGCGTACGGGCTTAGCTGCTCCACAGCATGTGGGATCTTCCCAGACCAGGGCTTGAACCCGTGTCCCCTGCATTGGCAGGTGGATTCTTAACCACTGCACCACCAGGGAAGCCCTTTGCCAACATTTTTTATTTGTGTTCTTCTTTGATAGCCATTCTGACAGATGTGAGGTGATATCTCATGGTGGTTTTGATTTGTATTTCCCTGATGATTAGCTATGTTGAACATCTTTTCATGTACCTGTTGGCCATCTGCATTTACTCTTTGGAAAAATGTCTATTCAGTTCTTCTGTCCATTTTTTAATCAGATTGTTTTTCAAACCATAAAATTAATTTTAAAAATTATTAAAATAGATGTGTGAGTTTATATTTTCTCTGGGTAATATTATAGGGAAAAATGGGTTTTGGGAGAAGAGGAAAGATTAAACTCTGGTTCTGTCAATCATTAGCTATGAGATCTAGCTCAAGTCTCCTACATTCTTTATACCACAGATCCTACACCTGTATGTGCTCCTGAAATTATGAGCATTTCCTCTCTGTAAACTGGGAATAATAACACTTGCCTATTTTAAGGATTAAATGAGATACTGTAGGGAAAGAGCTTAGCAAATAGTAAGTGCTAAAATTGCAATGATTGTTATTACAATTTGAATTATTACCATAGACCTAGAAGAATAATCTTTGAGACAGATCAACAACAGGATAAGCAAATAATCAGCAACCAGGAGGACCTAAAAGAAAATGTTCTATGCCTTCCTGTCAAAAAATGAACACTATGCTTGCGCAAGTATGCAAGTGTGCAAAGATGCATACACAAGATTTTCAACATTTCATTATTTCATTATTTGTAAATGCAGAACACAGAGTATCTTTGACTTTGACTGATTGGTCATGGTGTCTCAAGCACTGAATGAGATGAGCAGTCTACTTACTTTGTATAAGAGGAAACACTCTGGGTGTGGCAACCAAAATTCAGGTTGAATCATCACAATAGAATGATTCAGCCCCACTAAGCCCTGTACTTGAGCCAGAGTGCAGACCCAGAGACCCTGGAATGGAGAGAAGTTTGGATCCCCTAGAGGAATAGCTTGCTACACTGCCAAAATTGTATACTATAAAGCCCCTTCTGGACTTCTCTGTGGTAAAAGTTAATGGGACACTATGACAACTCACTAGAGGCAGGACTGCTAATGGCCGAGTCTCTTCAGAAATGAAGATTTAGGTCAGTCCACCAGACAAGGAACACCTCTAGCCAAGGAACAACTCTAGCCAAGATGCTTGCCAAGAGCAAAGAAATATGGAATGGGTAATAGGAGAAGGTAGCTATAAATACTAAGTGTAACCATGTGATAAATTGCGGAAACAAAAAAAGTAATCATTATGAGCATTTCTACCATATTTTGATCTAAATATATTTGCATATATATTAGCCAATTTTGTCTTCCCCTTTCCCATTTCTCTGACATAAAATGTGTTAATCTCATCACAAGAAAAAAAAGTGTGACTATGCGAGGTGATGGATGTTGACTAAAGTTATTGTGGTGATCGTTTTGCAATATATACATATCTCGAGTTACCACGTTGTATACCTAGAACTAATACAACGTTATATGTGAATTATATCTCAGTAAAACTGGAAGAAAAAGATATGTAAATAGCAGTTAAACTTATAGCCCAGTATGTAAATTACAGGCCATCAAAAAGGGAGTGTTACTCAGAAGAAGAATGAACATCAGCCAAATATGAATAAAATGACTTTATATCATTTTTTTGTGGAGAAGGTTAGCGTTTTTTGTTTAGATGAAGAATAGTTACATCGTGTTAGGTATAAGCAAGATTTTGCTATTGTCTTTATCCGGAAGTTCTGTGCAGGTAAAGAAATGTGTGTGGAAGCTGTGTGGACAAGGGGTGGACCGTGGTGGCTTTATATTTTGTCTGCTTTGCTAAGTTGGAACTGTGTGTCCCAGAATTCTCTTTCCTGTATGATTTTCAGTTAGAGTTGGCCACAAGAGATATTTACATGAGATGTTGGAGGTGAAGGTAAGCAGCACCCTTTTACATGCTCTGAAGGTGGCTGTCCAGCACTGTGACAGCTCATGCATCCTGTTGCTGAGCTGCTGACTCGCCTTGTCAGCGTGGGGCAGCACTCAGGACCGCAGCTCCTCCAGCTCCCACCAGGTCTCTTCTCTCACCTTCCTGGGCAAGTGTAAGTTCAGCTTCAGGAAGGAACATGCCAGCTTCTGCAGGTCACCCACCTCATCAAGACTAGAGTAACTGAGAGACGTTCACGCTTTCGAGTTTGCCCTTGCTGTCTCTTACTTCACGTCCTGTTGTTTTTTATCCCACCTGCTATTCCAGCTGACCTGCTGCGAATTCTGCCCAACACCAGGGGCAACAACCTTACAGAGACTTCTTCACCATGTCTCACAATTGTGTTAAATCTAATCCCTGTTAAAGATCGTGTATTCATTACCACTTAGAGCGGCTCTGCTTCTGTGATCAAATTCTGACTGAGGAATTAGGAATTTTCTTTTTGTTTAAGACATGATCATCTTGATATTTGGCTTTCCATGACAGAAAATTTTAGTATGCTGACCCCAGACTTCCCATGGCCACACTTAGCTGAAAGTGAGTGGCTGTTCCCCGGGATGATGCAGGCACCGTGCAGCTTGCTGCAGGCCTCATCTGGCCCTCTTCGCTCATCTGTATTTCATGCCTGCTCCCCCAAAGCATTTGGGTTTGTGACTCTTAGACTGGAGGCATTCTTAAAAGGTCTGGTCTGATTTCTATTCACTGGACATGAAGCCTTTATGATTTCCTGACACAGACCAAACAACGTTTTCTGGTTGGCTGAGTGGCATGTAACAAAAATTTCACTACCTCCTGAAAATACTTATTTATTCTTTATTAAATTTATTATACCATCCTCAGTACGCATAGCATGACATTCACGTGTTACTGAATTTTATACATTTCAGTCAATAGCATGATAGGATGTATGCTTTTCACTAGCTTTGGAGTTGGAAGAGACTTGAGACAATACCCAGTTGAACTGTTATTCAAACCCAGGTCCCAAATTTTGTTCCACCATCATCCATGTTCCTCTGAGATTCCCTGGGCTTAGAGATGGGTCTGTGATCTCCACTCCATTCAACAAGAGAAGCTTCAAGTTACTTGTTTCACACTGAGTTTCTGCTTAACTCTCTTTTGCTATAAAATAGGGAACTTATCTCACCCTCTCATTTCACAGATGAGAAAATTCAGGGTTAAAGAGGCGCAAAGCTAACAGCTAGTTACTCAATGAAGTGCAATAAGATCTCAGGACTCCAGACTTCCATCCAAGGATTTGGCCTATACACCCACTGTCTCAACAGGCAATTATCTTGCTTGAACCAAGAGAAGTCAGATCATACCCCAGGACCAAACAGATGTAGGCAGACCGGCTTCATGACCAACCCAGAAGGGGCTGAACCTAGAATGCCGCTGGTTCCCTCCCAGCTGTGCAGAGGAGACATAAAACCCTTATTATTAGTCCTTCGAAGTTTCCAAACCAGGACTTGAATGAATAAGAAACAGAGAAACATTCAGAAGTTATTTATTTCCCTATTTAACTGAGGCAGCTTGTTTTTTTTTTTTTTTTTTCCTTAAAGAAGAGGCATCTTGTTCCCTTTAAATCCACTTAGACAAAAACTAGATGTTATTGACAGAAGGCCTGTGAGATGCATCTCAGGTTTTATATGGGGATTTTCATTTTGTCACATCCAGTTTAAGCCACCAGCCTAATTTAATTACAATTAATGAATCACCATTTACCCTGAGGCAAAACCAAGTTTTCTTGCTGAAGAGGTGTTCAGTGCGTAGCATTCAAATTCATGACCTAGACCTCAAATTAACGGGCTGTCCATTAAGAATGGATGAGTGGCTTTGAAGACTGCATTTATCAGTTGTCGACAGTCGTCTCTTGCAGTCCCCAGCGGTCCCTCTGGAAGAGACAATCAGAATGGGAAGATACTACAAAGGGAACATCCAGGGCTACCTAGTGCCAAATGAGGTTTCATTAAAGCACCAGCTTTGCCCTTGTGGGGGTGGAGTCTATGAAGTTGTAGTCAGAAAGAAATCAGCCCGCTGAGAAATGGGATCCTTCCCACAGCAGGGGATGCTTCCATCCTGTGCCCAACCCCTAAGGTCTTATGGTTTAAAAGAAAGCTAATGGAACCCAAATGGTTCAGTGAGGATTTGGTGAGTACCTACTATGTGCCTAAACCTCAAGATATTTAGATAACAATGCCAAGAATGGTAGTATGGTGTAAATATGAGGGATCCAGATCATCTTGCGCTGGCATAGGAAAGAGGTTCGTCTTGGAGTTGTCAGTCATGCCATGTTTGCCAGGGTTGATTATTCAGCTGGTCTAATTGGCTGGCTTGGTGGCCCTTTCTTCCTTCCATTGCTCCACTGTCCAAAGAGGTCATCATTCCATGAGAGAAAAAGGTCATTCTTAGAGGCTATAGTTGCTGTGCTTCCCTGCTATAACTCCGATGGTACAGGATTCAGAGACTGAGATGAGCTGGCTGTTGAGAAAAAGCAGAGAAGAGGTGTCTCAGGAGGTCAAAGACTGCCCGGGAAGGTGAGAGGCCTGAGGGTAGACGTTCCTGGCACTGACTTCAGGCTGTACGAAGGCAGTTGCAGTCAGACCCAAGGATGAGCAGGGCCTGCTCTGCCTGGAGGCATGGGACCCTGCTGGTGGTGAGCAGGAATGACTGCTGGTCAGCCTCCCCCACGTTCGCACTTCCCATCTGCAGCCTTTGCTGTGTGGATGCTATGGCCGTGGCTGCTTTGAGAGGAACACTGCTCTCCTTTTATCCCTGTTCGGTGCTTAGTGACTCCCTGCAGTTGTGTGCCCTTAAGGCCCCAGTTGTAGGTTCCACAATGGTCTTCTTCAGCTTCCCTCCTGACTCTGGGATCCCTGGCCTATTCCCATCTCTCCCAAGAAGCTCAAAACTGAGTTTAAACATATCCTTTCCAATTTCTAACTCTGCTGCTTTCCTATAGTCACTCCCTGATTTGAGCAACTTCCCTTTTCAGGTAGGCAAACCACCCTGCTGCCTCTCTCTCAGATTCTCTGTGGAAGTCCTAACTAGCACATGAGGCTGAAAAGTGGGAATGATGAGCTATGTAGCTAGGAGGAAATGCTCTAACTCTGAGAAATGAAGTTTGTGAAGACTGAACTTGATCTCCTTCCTGATAGCCTCCCTATTTCCTCTGACCAGCATCTCTGTTTTCTCTTTCTTATAGCCCATGGCACATTATGAGCTGAGTCTGAATGTTCTATATGACACACAGTCGTTTGTTTAGAGGACAGAGCAGGGCCTGTGAGATCATATGGAAGCAAACCACCTGCTTCTTGTCCTCAAAGAACTGATCATCTTATTGAGGAAACATCATCATCATTGTCCCCAACACAACAACACATGCAAACACTCATATTCACTTAAATAGCAAGACAAAAATGACAGGATACAAAAAATATCAAATGAGTGTTCTCAATCTTAAGTATGGTATGAGTTGGGTGGAGGTAGAGTGTCTGGTTTGTATGGTCAGGACACACTTTATAGAAGTGATTTAAGCTCGTCCACAGAGAGTGTGAGAATTTGATAAGCTGCTTTCAAGTTTGCCATGATACTATAACATATTCTCCACTTATTTAATGTCTGTCTGGGTTGTTTCCTCAGCCAGACTGCAAGTCTTTGTGCGCAGGAGCACTGCCCCATGTTCCATCTGGGTCCTTCTCTCCTACGTCAGCCTCACAGTGAAAAACACAATGTTTTCTTGGACTATATGCCAGAAACATGCACTGATTTGAATCAGACTAAGCACACCCTGAGACGTTCCTGCTGGACTTGTCCACATAGGAGAGAACTTGAGGTCTGAGGCCAGCCTGAGTGAAAAGGATCTTCAGGCAGCAAAGGTCACCTAGACCAGTGGTCCCCAACCTTTTTGGCACCAGGAACTGGTTTTGTGGAAGGCAAATTTTTCCACGGAATGGGGGGCGGGGCGATGCTTCAGGCGGTAATGCGAGCGATGGGCAGCAATGGGGAGCAGCAGATGAAGGTTTGCTCGCTAGCCTGCCACTCACCTCCTGCTGTTCAGCCTGGTTCCTAACAGGCTGTGGACCGGGACCAGTCCATGGCCCAGGGGTTGGGGACCCCTTACCTAGACCCTCGCAGGAACCGCATAGTTTCCTTTCTCTGAGCAACTGCGGCATACTCAGAAATTCTTCCTTCGAGCTTGTACCCTTCTAGTAAGACCAAAAGAGTTTGTGCTAACAATTCTTATAATAATCATCTGATTACCCATTTTCTCAAAGTAAAATTGTCATGAAACAAGATTTATGGACTCTCACTTGCACAGACACCTTTTAAAACCTTGTACACAATAAATTTTAAACTCCTTTTCTTAAAGAGAGCCCTCCAATTGTATTAGCTTCAGCCCCCAGAAAATTTGGATCTGCCCATGCAATTTATCATTCATTAACTAAATGCTATTCTCATGGAAGTCTCACAACAGTCTACATAATTTGGACTTTATCAAGGGTCCCAGAGAGGTTAACTGACTTGCTCAAGATCACACAGCAAGTTAATAAAGATATAACTTCTATAAATGAGTTTAGAGCAGAGATGAGATATTCTTATAAATTATCCAAGACTGAACATTGGAGTCTTTTCATTTCCTCTCCCAAACAGTGAAAATGAGAACATATCTCTGAGTAACATTATGTCTTTCCAAAGCTACCTTCTGCCTATAACGTGAGCGGCCTGGGGTTGCCATCCTAGGCTGACAGGACTCACGGAAGCAGACATTAAATGGAATTTGTGGTTGTGTTTTGGTGCTTAAAGTCTCCCACATTCTCCACTTCGAACTATAGCAGTAAAGGGATAGAAAATAGTGTTGGAGAAGGTGACCTTATTTAAAGACATATCTGGGGCATCCAAACTGTTTATAGTTTCTGAATTTCATTTTGTTTTCTGTGTTTTTCTTTCCTGCAGGGAAGTCACTCATGTTCCATAAAATGGTTCTTTCATACAGGAAGGAAGTGTGCCAACCTCTAGTCATTCGTGAATGGTTACTCATGCACATATCAAATATTCAGTGAGCATGTACTGTGGTCCACGAATTATGCGAGGGGCTGGCCACAGCCTAGTCATGAGTAGTGCAGAGTCACAGGCTATCCAGGCAACTCTGTCTCTTTCTGCAAACCCTTAGTCCTCAGATCCCTTAAACTGAGGCCCCTCAGAGGGCCAGGAACTGGCAGACAGGGCCTGCATGAGGAGGCCATGTGGTTAAGGCCTCCAAATGTAGAGTTCTGACCTTTTTTTAAGTGATATTTTAGAGATATCATAATAAGACTGAACAAAGATATTCATAATACATTTTGAAACATGTGTCCCATTTTAGACCACGCAACCTACTAGTCATGGACTTGAATGCTGCCTTTAACCACTATGATCTTTTGCTTCACTCTCTTCTGACACAGATAACAACAGAAATAATAATAATTAATTAATATGGCTATACTTCTTGAATACTATGTAGTTACTGCTGTGCTAACCATTTATAAAAATTATCTTGTTTATTTCTACCAAACACTTGTGAAATAGGAACTGTCGTTTGTCTCCATTTTATAGATGGGGAAACTGAGGCTTACAAAGAACTAGCCACTTATAAACTGTTTAGATAATGTTGAATATCTAAGAGACAGTCGCATTAAATCCACGTAACAATTTTCCTTTTCCAAATTCAAATTATAAAGCAAACAGGCCTATGTAAATAATATTCAGAGAAACAGTTTCACACCAGAAGCTTTCTCAGAGGCTGGTATCTTACAAATGAGAGCCCCTCTGTTTCTGGGGGCTTTTGTGTTATTTCCAATAATTATTTTTCATTTCCGTCTGCTGAGCAAGCCAATAATTGGTGACTTCTCATCTCACTTCCTTGGATGACAAATTACATTACTCTGAATTCCCCATCTCTTTCTAGCTCTCTCCGAGGCTGGTGGTCGAAAACAACAAATGAAACTTTGATCACCTGTGTTCATGACAGGAAAACTGGGCTTCTGAGGACCCCTGCTTGCTGGTGACAAGCCCATGGCTTCTGGAGGTCCCAGCTCCCTGGGATTTCTGTGGGGACACAGAGCAGGCAGAAACAAACCTTGAAGGTGTGAGGCTGCATTTGTTTACTGTGGCTGCCATGGCATAAACCGCCAAATTAGTTTTTGTGGCTTAACATAATAGAAATTTATTTTTGCACAGTTCTGGAAATTGATTCTCTCATAGAAGTCCAAGAATAAGGTGTCGGCAGGGCTATGCTCCCTCTGGAGGCTTTATTGGAGAATCCTGTCTTGCCTCTTCCTGCTTCTGGTGGCACCAGGTGTTCCTTGGCTCTGACTGCATCACTCCAATCTCTGCCTGTCTTCACATGGACTTCTCTTCTGTCTCTTTTAAGGACATCATTGGATGTCCTTTTTATCATTGGATTTTTATCCTTTTTATCATTGGATTTAGAGGCCACCCAGGTAATCATCATCTCAAGATTATTAATGATGTCTGGAAAGACCTTTTCCCAAATAAGAGCACATTCACAGGTACTGGGGTAAGGACTTGGGGATCATCATTCAACCCACTACATTCAACCCACTACAAGGTCTATGCAAAGTTCTCTCTGCAAGCTCCAGTGTTTAGCATAGGGGTGGCAAGAGGCTAATATATATCATTAAAGTTGCACAGATACCCTGCTTTTAAATAACTTGGCTATTACTTCCCAGCTTCTATTTTAGCAACAATCATTGAACACCTCCTGTGCTAAGCACTGGGAGCTCAGAGCTAACTTGAACTGCAAGCCTGTCCTCTGCTTCTCAGAATCCAGTCAGACAGACTGACAAGGGCACAAATACTTAGGATCCAATGTGGGTTGTTCTCTAAAAGAGGTGTGTACAAAAGGTTCATGTACTGTTTCCAGGGAACATGTAAGAAGGCAGGGCAGGCAGTCTATGTTCTCTTATAATCCAGGCACCTAAGTACTGGTGAGACTGAATGGTCAGGGATCCCACAGCCCAGATACGTTAGAACTAAGGCTTGAACCCAGAACTTCTGACACTTGCTCAGAGGCCACATGCTTCTGTTTTCAACTGAAAAAAAAAAAAAGAGTTTGTCCTCTCAGAAGGCAGATCCCTCATGTTCTTAGTGACTTTCCTTTGGATTTTAGAAACTTTTATTAGATCTGTAGAGCCACTGTGGGGGAAGGTTATATAGATGGGTGGTTATCTAACTTTTCTTTTCTTTTACTTCTTTAACTCTTCCTTTTCTTTTTTGAGTCAGGAAATGCACTGGATATGGAAACCCAGACTATCTCTTGATGTTTTCAAATAGCAATGAGGCAGAAGAGCAAAGTCTTAGGCCAAGAAATAGTATAAACTGTAATTTTACCGTAAACATGTTGCAAATTGACTTTCTTCTCAGCCTTTCCCTCTAGAAGAAGCTCTGTGAAGCCTTTGAGGTGAGCCTTGCTTCAGTCTGCTCCTCTGTCTGCTGTCTCTTATTTGCTCTATTCCTTCATTCAGAGGCTCCATTTGGGAGGAGGCATAGGGATAGACACACAGTGAATTAGCCATGAGTACATAGGGGGTCTTCAGGATTGCGCTCACCCAAGACAGTTCCATTCTGCTCAACAGATTTACTGAGCACCTACCAAGAGTCAGTAATTGTGCTTGGCAATGGGATGCAAAGACAACTAACGTAGAGGCTCTGCCTTTAAAGAGCTTATTGTTTGATGGACTCACAGGACAGAGACACTTGATGTGCAGAAGGAGCAAGTACACTGGAGAAAAACCCTCTGCCAACGTTCCTACCAGTAGGCCTAAGGGATAGATGGATAAGCCATGACAGGTAGATGGGCTGCAGATGGGTCATATTTGCAGTGAGACATGGAGACTGAGGGAGAGCACATTTCTATACTGCTTATAGAATAATGGGTTGGATTGAACCTGCATATGGCAAAGTTGGGGCCGGGTAATGGCAAAACAATCCCTGACTTCTAAATTCTTTACCAAGCCAGATGATATGGATCAATTTTGCTGCCTCAGAGAATTTTGACATTGAAAACAACCACCCACACCTCCTTTAATAGGAGAGTGTTACAAGAATAAAGGTAGATAATAAACTATTATCCACATTTATTATGCTGCTGATTAAGCTGGGTGAGTCTACTCCTCCAGGCTTGCTGCTTGGCATTTTCTGCCCTGAGACAAATGCCAAAGTGATCCTGTCATGGAGTTTCTCTTGGCCTTGGTCACTTCTTTCTGGGGGTACAGTCTGGTCAATGAGTTGTAGGGAAACTCTACTTTTTAAAAAATGCACATGATTATTTAGAAATTCCAAAAGGAGTTATCACTAAGATCAGTTCTAAGCTGCAGCTTCTTCCTTGTCAAAAGCTATTGTAGCTATTTTTCAGACCCCATAGATTGTGTCACAGAGAGAAGAGACTTTGCTCTTTGTTGTTCAAATACCAGAGAAAGCATTAAAAGTAGAAGATGTTTGTGAAGGGGGAAGGGATAGATGAAACATGCAAGGTGTCCTGGTTGGATAGGACTCCTCAGAAGCCCACTGAGGATATTACAGGGGCTCAGGACAGCATAAGCCCACCTACAGTTGTAGGGCCCTGAGATAGATGTAGACTTCTTCCTTACAACTAGGACTTCTCCTATCTGATTTTAATTTCTGCTGTAGTGCAAAACAGTTTCTCGAACATAGGGTGCCCTTCTACTCAGTGGAGAATGAAGGTCAAATGTTGACATTTAACAGGCAGCCAGGAAAGAGACAGTATGTTGATCCTGGGATAAGTGACTGTTCTGAAGCTCTCTTATGCACTTCAAGTCCTCTTAGCCTTGCCTGTCTCTTGTGCCAGCTATTGCTGCAGACACAGTTCTCTGCAGGCTCCCACCAGCTTTGCACAAGTGTGCCCTGGGAGCATCATGCTGAGGCTTGTGCTGCACATGTTGTTCCTGCCCTGGCTCTGCTGTCTTGGGCCACAGGAGCTCACAGGGGCTCAATGAGATGGCCCAACCTATAACTCTCTGTCTTGTAGACTGTCAGAGACTGCAGGGGTTAATGGTGTTGGTGGAGGTTTTGAGAAGACCCAGGAATGAAGAGATAACCTTTCCACTAAGCTCTAGACTTATATATCCTAATTGATTTCTTATATAGCCTAATTGATTTCTCCATCAATTTCTCCACTTGGATATCCAGCAAATATTTCAAATTTTTTTTAAAATGGCCAAATAAAATTTTTAACTTTTCCTTTTAAGCCTATTCTTTGGTGAATTTTTTTATCTCCATAAATGTCACCACCATAAATATACTCACCTCCTCAGGTCAAAAACTTTAATTCATCTTTTGTCTTCACCCATTACATCTCATTTATCTACAAGTCCTGTTGATTCCACCTGCAAAATACATCTCAAGTCTGCCCCAGGTTCTTCATTTTCACTGCAGCTACCCTTGTTCAAGACATCACCATCTCTCATTTGGATAACAGGAATAGCCTCTGGACACTGATCTCTCTGGTTCCCACTCTTGCTCCCCAACAGTGCTTTCTTTATACAGTAGCCAAAGGAATATTTTAAAACTATAAATCAAATCATGTAACACTTAAAATTGTTCCCCATCTGGAGCACTGAAAATACCAAATGCTGGAAAGGATGTGGATCAACAGAAACTCATTCGCTGTTAGTGGGAATGCAAAATGGTACAGCAAAAGACAGTCTGGCAGTTTCTTACAAAACTAAATATACTCTTACCATGTAATTCAGGAATCAAGCTCCTTGGTATTTACCCAAAGGAGTTGAAAGGTTATGTCTACACAAAAACCTGCATATGAATGCTTATAGCAGCCTTATTCATAATGGCCAAAACTTGGAAACAACCAAGATATTCTTCAGTAGGTGAATGGATAAATACAATGTAGTATGTCAATCCAATTAAATATAATTCAGTCTTAAAAAGGAATGAGCTATCAAACCATGAAAAGAGTGGAGGAAATCACTAAGTAAAAGAAGCCAATCTGAAAAGGCTATATACTGTATGATTACAACTATATGACATTCTGGAAGAGGCAAAACCATGGAGACAGTAAAAAGATCAGTGGGTATCAAGAGTTCAGGAAACTGAGGGAGAAAGGAAGGGATTAATAGGTGAAGCATGGGATTTTTAGGGTGGTGAAACTATTCTGAATGATACTGTAATGGTGGCCATTGTACATTTGTCCAAACTCATACAATGTACAACACCAAGAATGAACCCTAATGTAAACTGTGGACTCTTGCTGTCTGATCACACTGACCTTTAGTGTCTCCGGAGCACATGCTCATTTTTTACCTCAGGGCCTTTGCACATATTGTAACCTTCTGGTGGGGAACGTTCTGCCCCAGATAGTGCCTGATTGACTCCTTGTTGTTGCGCAGGTCTCTGCTTTTTGTCACCTCCTTAAAGAGGCTGTCCCTGATGACCATCCAAACTAGGATATCCCCTTATTCCTGCCCTGCCGCTGCTATTGGTTCACTATGTTTTGTTGTCTTCTTAGCATGCATTCCAATTCAAAAGTATCTTATTTATTCATGTTTGCTTCATCCCTGCCGTAAACCCTGGCATATCATGGAACCTCAATACGTATTTGTTGAACTTGTGGCATAGGAAATAAAATAAAGTTTTAGATAAGATTTACCCTAAGGAATCATTCAGAAAATTGCACAAGTACTTATTTTATTTATGTCTCTATCTCTGTCACATCAAATGGCTCTGATCCATAACATCATGGTGAGGGAAGAGACCAAATTAGTATCATTCATTCAAAATATAGCCCAGTGTCCAGCATTGTGCTTGGTGCACAGTAAGTGCTCGGTAATTATCTGATGAAAGAGTAGATAAATGAATAAATAAATGAAGGAAAAACACACAAAATAATAACATCTATTTTCACCTATGATTTCACTAAAGTTAGTTTTTTATGTCATATTTCAAATAAAAGGATGACAACTCAGTTGCATTTTTCAACATTTGACTTAACAGAGATACACTCAGAAATTTTATAATTAATAGATAGACCATTTCCACTCCTTTGTACCCTCAGTCCAATCAGTCACCACTTCTGGTAGCTTCTACCTCCTGGATATCCCTGTGCACTGCTCTTGACTCCCATAATCTCTACCTTTGCTTAAGCCTTAGGGCTTCTTGCCTGGGTGATTGGTCTCCCTGCTGCCAGTCTTTTTGCTCTCTGATCCCTCCTCTCACAGCTGCACAGAAACACCTTTCCAAATCACAAATCTGATCGTGTCACTCTCCTGATTAAAACACTTCTAGGATGTGTTAGCTTCATCCTTAGCTTCTAGGATGAGGCTCAAACTTCTCCATCTCCCGTTAGCCCCATCTTCTGTCATACCTCCAGTCACAGTGACCTTTAGTTCCCCAAACAGCACACAGGTTCACGCCTCTGTGTGACATTGCTTTGGTTTCCTCAGTGTAGAATTCCTTTCCTTCCCTGCCCATTCTTCCAAACTCTCCATTCAAACTTCTTCCCACAAGTCCTCCCCAGTGTTCCCTGATCTCCCCACCCCTGTCTTACTGAGATCCCCACTTCTGTCACACACACTGTCTTACATAGAGCAACTTACTCGCTAAGTGGTCTTGTGCAAGTGACTTAATTGCTCCCTCTCTGCCTCAGTTTCTTTATCTGTAAACCGGGAATAATAAAAAGGGCATTGTGAATGACATGTAAAGTGTTTTTTAAAAAAAGACTGGACTTTATATATGTAGCACTTTTCATATTGTATATAATTATAAATTTACATTGCCCTCTTCTTCTCTGGAGTCACCCTTTCTACTCCCTGCCTACCAAAACAAATGAGCTTCAAGTTTCTGTATCCTGGTGGTTAGGGTCTTCTCTCGGCCCAGGGAGAATAAATACAGGTTTGCTTTGCAAAGTCTTAGCTTATAGAGGAAATAAGTAAAGCTAGATTTTTCAGGAGAGATAGACAGTATCCCTAAGACAAGGGATGTCATGTGTCTGTAAAGGAGTTGGAGGGGGGGCTTTGTCTCATTCCCACCTCGAGGAGGTTGGATGGGGAATGGTGCTGGCTACCTGGCCACCAAGCTGTGGGTGGGAACCATGGTGAAAGAGCTGCTGGCCCACTATTGATGCTACGTGAATAGAGTTGCTAACTTGTCTTAGTGATGTGACCCAAGACCAGCGGTCATTCTCCCAGGGGGCAATACTATAACTGCCTCAAATTCTTGTATAACCCTAAGGAGGTGAAGGGATCTCCCTAACATGACTGAAATTTAAAACATCACAAATCTTTGAATAAATGTTCAGAGCCATACTTGATTTCATTTAGAACATATAAAGCTTAATTGAAGTCATTTTTTTCACCTGAGTTATCTGGAACAAATTTATACTCCTCCCATTTATGTGCAGTGTAACTCTCTGTATGTGCATGTGTGTATTTGTTAGTCTGTATGTCATAGTATATGTGATATGAGAAGAAATGGCAGGTATTAAGAGTTGCAATATTTATCAAATAAAAATACCAGATGTACATTTACATTTAAATTCCATATACATATGAATAATTTTTTAGAATATCTCATGCAATATTTGGGATGTACTTATATAAAAATTTATTCATTGTTTATCTGAGTTCAAACATAGCTGGGTTCCTGTATTTCATTTGGCAACCCTAGCAGGTATGTGTGTCTATGTGTGCATGTGTATATATGTGTGTGTGCATGTGCATGCATGCAGCTGCATGTATGGGGGCTGGGAGACTCTGCTTGCAGTATTAGATTAGAAACTTAATTTACTTTTTCTCTTGTTTAACATGGCTAAAAATTAAAGACCTTATAGAAACATACACAGGGAACAGTGCCTGACATAGTACAATAACTGTGAATGTTTTCAGATTCCCTGAGCTCTCTTAAAACATACTGAGCCAAGTCAAGCATATAAAAACTTATTTGGCCAACTTCTGTGTCCCATCTCCTTCCCATTTTTTTCTCCTTCTCAATGGGGTCACCTTTACTTTGATTCACAATTTCACGAGGACAACAGCACTTAACAATGGTATCTGTTATTTTGTATTATCAAGCATAGATAGATGCATCTAGAAAAAATGAAGCTCATGCAAGGACAACAAGTGTAAGTCAAAACTGCTCCACATAAACCGGTCGACCCAGTCTTACCAGGACTTCAGTTTTAAGACCTTCCCTGCATCTGCTTACGTTCCTGACCTTTTCAGGTTGGGTGTCATTATCCCTGACATAACCCATAGAAAGACAGCTTTGCTGGATTCAAAGGTGCATTTCAATAAAAGGAATAGCCTGTCTCTCTGGATAACTATGATACTCAAGTCAGCTTATATAGAGGACTCCATTCCCATAATCTAGGGCTATTGTTCAAATTCCTCCTCCTCCTGGGCAGTTTGGTAGCATTCTGGGGATGGTATCTGTAGTGTGTCCCAACTTTTCCAGCTTAAATAGCTCAGTCCCCACAGCTGGCCCTACCAGTTGCTTCTGCAGTAGGACAATGCTTGGACCTGGGCATTTAGCAAGGTTTCTTCCACAGACTTGGGCTGATCACTGCTTCATTGATCTGTCTCATCCCTGCATTATTCTTTCTCTTGACTACCATGCTACTGGAAGAATATTAAAATATCCATGGATTAATTAGTTCTGCCCTCATAAGCCAATCATTGAATGATTTCAACTGCATATTTGCAAAAGCTAGCGGTCTCTTTGACTTGAATCTCTGTGTTAGGGCCTCTTGTTGTGGTCATAATCCCTCTAGGTTTATGCCGTTGCTACTTCAAAGGGCCAATCATCTTGGATGATTCCACAGTAAAGACTTAAAGTTTGTCTGCAAGGCCAGATGGAAAGAGCTCTTTTCCAGCTGACTTGGTTTTATCAGCCACAATAACAGCCAGTCAATGAGCTATCTATGGACTCATGCACGGATGATCCAATTCAGTTGTTAAGGTGCCTGAAATAACATCGTCTCATTGATTGCTTCACCATTAATGACAATCAGCTCTTATGATGCCCCAAAATAGCTATTAGATTGGGAACTTTTCAGTAGAGTCATAATCATGGCAGGTACGTAGATATGGCCCAGATGGGTCCCACGGGATGCTTCCTTGCCTTAATTCCAAAAGATGAGCTTTCCTGATTGTGATTATAATAAGGGAATGCATTGTGTGTGAAGGGCTGGGGAGATGGAGGGTGTCAGCCACTTTAGGATGAACAATCCTTTTCTCAGTGAGCACAGGTGAGGTTCTTCCTTTGGTCAGTGATCACAGCCAAGGGGACTCTCACTATTTCTAATTTTCATAATTACCATAAACTTATAGTAGTCACTTCATTTCTCACAGAGACCTACTTGTTCTCTCAAATCCAGATAAACTGGCAATGG
Source organism: Aethalodelphis obliquidens (assembly GCF_003676395.1). Classification (NCBI taxonomy): domain Eukaryota; kingdom Metazoa; phylum Chordata; class Mammalia; order Artiodactyla; family Delphinidae; genus Aethalodelphis; species Aethalodelphis obliquidens. Next base: position 1,235,348 of record NW_020837970.1, read on the forward strand.
CAGCTGAAATAATCCATAATTTTAACAACTGTATTGAATCAACCACAAAGGAGCTGAGTCAATGAAAAGTGATTGCCCACAATCTGCTCTTTTTTTCCCATTTTGTTTCAAATGGAAGCAAACATGTATATATATTGTTTGTATTTATCTGATTTATGATCATTTGTTTCTTGTTTGAATAGAAATGAGCAAGTCTGGTCCATTTACTCATTCAGGAAAAGAAAGTGTTTTACACTCAGCGGTCCAAAATGTACTTCATATTATTTTTAGAAGTGGGTAGAAAATAAATTACACATTTTTTAAGAATAAAAGGAGTTTCAAACCCTGAAATTACATTGAAACATTAAATTTATAGAAAAATATAGGAGAACGTATACAAAAAGCCATTTTGTATGAGAAAAGAAAATCTTTGTATAATGAGTGCAGAATAAGTACAGAAAGCATGAAAATGGAAACATACAAAGTAAAAACATTTAAAAGCATTGAAGTGCAAATACATAAATTATTTTTCCACTTGGAAAACAAAAACTAATGTATTATATTGGTTACATATATATCTATAGATAGATAGATACACACACATATATATATATATATATATATATATATATATACACACACATATATATATATATATATCTTCAGGCAAAAATATGATTTTCCAATTTGGGCCTTTTGGTTATAGGGAAATTTGATCAGATTCTGGAGGGTGAAGAAACAGAAGCAAAGGAGCTAAATTCTCCCATAGGTAGTTTGTAGTTAGTCTCTCCTGCTAAAGGACATAGCCCTGATAAATGCAGGCTTAGAGCTACTTTTTACTATTCCTGGTAGGCTCTGTGCATTTCTCTTGACTCTCCACTTCTCAGTGTACCTACTGAGTTAAACTTGACTACAGAAATCAACTTCATATACTTGAAGAAATGATAACATTTTATTTTACCATAGATGTCACAAATGTTGGTACTGTCATCAGATAACATTCTCATAGGGGGAAAACTGCTTTGTTTGACCAGACAACAAATTTTCTTTTGAAAATTCAAAGTATATTAAGGAGCAACTGGTATTTATAGTCTTCGGATTATAAAATATTTTTCTTTTAACTAAAAGAAGGACTCCACTGTGCTCTGAAATTGCAAAAACCAACAGGCTCTGGGACAGTTTATGCTGTCCAGAGGAATACTTGTTAAAGGAATACTTGAGCTGCAAGGTGAGTGGTCCTCATGCAGAACAAGCCACACCTCAGAGGCTTGATTCAAGACGGACTTGTTCCAGTAGCTATGCTTTTGCTTCAACTAACATCCCAAATCCTCTATTCTTGTTCTTTCTTTCCATTCAGCACTAACTTTGTTACTCACTGGCTGTATGATCCTGGGGGGAGGAATTTATTTCCTCTGGGACTTAGTTTTTCCATCTGGAAAACAAGGATTTGAGGCTTGCTCAGTGGTTCACAACCATTCATTTTGATGGCGTCACCTTAATGGATACTGTTCATATGGGTACTCACCTTGGTGACCCCAGATGTAACAACGCTCACGGTACTACAACAATTTGTCAGTTGCTCTGTGATGGTGAACCAATGTGTTGTTGGCTGTGGAAAAGGTAAGGTGTCAGCTGCAACAACCATTTTTTCCCATTTCACTGTGCAAATGACTAAGAATGAAGTTCCTATAGGTATAACATAGAATGATCTCTAATTTAAATAAAATTTTTAAGGAAATAATGTCCAACTTTCGTACTCTATCTTACTTAACAAACTACTTCTCACATTCCTCCCAACTCTTTAGAAGACGTCAGTGTTTGGTGATTTTATAAAGAGGAAATATAGTGCAGTATCTCAGCAATGAGGTTAATAAATTGCTGTTACAACAAATAAGGGATCTCACAAACATAGTACTGAGAAGGATAAACCAGGTACAAAAGATAAATATGGCATGATTCCTTCTACATAGAGTTAAAAACAGACAAAGTTAGACAGAGACATTGGACTAGTAGTTAGTTATGTTAATGAAGAGTTATGACTGGAGAGGCAGGAGGTAGTTTCTGGAGTTCTGGGAAAGTTCTATTTCTTTATCTGGGTAGGGGTATGTGTTTGCTTTGTGAAGATTCATCACACTCTAGACTTAAGATTTGAGCACTTTCCACATAGATATATTTAGTTAAAATGATTCCGTAAATAAAAGGTACACAGGGCTAGATATCCTAAAAGGGAAAGACAGCAGAGAAAAATAACATTATCTGTTGAGTGTTTACCATGTGCCAGGCACTGGTGAAATGTTTGTGGATACATTATCTCATTTAATTCTCATGACACTATTCAAATGCTATTATCCCCAGTTTACTGATGAGAAAACCACAGTACAGTAAGTTCCCTACATACAAACCTGCAAGTTGTGAACTTTCAAAGATGCAAACGTGCGTTCACATGTCTAATCACATGTCCGTTCACATGTCTGGCGTACATTGTCACGTGCGTGCATCCTCTACAAATGGTTGTGCTTTTGTGTACTTTACTGTACAGTACTCTTGCTGTGCAACACAAGGAGCTTACTAATGAAGACCTGATGGAGTTGGAGGCCCAGAGAAAGGACAGAGAGAGACAAGAGGAAGAAGAAGTAACTGAAGAACCCAAGAGATTCACGACACGGGAAACGGCAAGGGGATTTTCTTTATTTGAGGTGGCACCGTTAGTTTTTGAGGCACAGGACCTGAATGTAGAACAGTATACAAAGGTTGCAGAAGCCCTTCAGAATGCAATCCAGTGCTACCGTGTTATCTATGACACGAAAAAAAGAACTACTACCCAGACATCACTGAATCGTTTTATCAAGAGGGTAGGTAGAAATGAGTCCAGCAAGAAACCAGAACCTGTGCCATCAACGTCAGGCATGAGTGAAATTGCAGCTTGCCCTCTGTCTCCTATTGCTGACGATCCTTCAGCTCTACCATCTCCCACCTCTTCTCCCTCCTCCAGTCAGTAACTCTTCTTGCCTGTTCACTTGATGCCAGCGCCTGTATGCCAGCTGTTGTACTGTACTACTGTACTTTTCAAGGTACTGTACTGTAAGATTAAAAATATTTTCCTTATTTTTTCGTGTTTGTTTTTTATGTATTATTTGTGTGAAAAGTATTATAAACCTATTACAGTACAGTATTATATAGCCAATTGTGTTAGCTGGGTACCTAGGCTAATTTTGTTGGACTTAAGAACAAATTGGACTTAACGAACACGCTCTCGGAATGTAACTCGTTTGTATGTAGGGGACTTACTGTACAGAGAGATAAATTAATATGTCCAAGGTCCATGCAGATAGAGACAGGTGACAAACCTCAGACTTTTGGATGCAGGGCGATTGCTCTGACCACCGCAGTGCAGGAAACGATGCACTCATTGTGTCATGGGCCCCAGTGTGTGTGTTGGCGAGGGAGGTCATTTACTGTCCTGGAACCTCAGTTTCCTCCACTGCCTCTTTTAGCTCCCACATTCTAGCTTCATCTTGATTTGCTAACAGATTCACTTGTCTCTCCACTTCCCCTTTTGACCTTGGTCACCTCCCTCAAAAAAACCGTCCAGTTACAGTCCAGTGATTTATTAGCATACAAATAGAACTTTAGCCTAAAAGTACAACTGCAGAATCATTTTTTTCCCTTTGTAGGCCTATGGAGTGCTGCATATGTAGGGATTGCCTGAATGTGTTCTGCTGGAATGTTGTTATCATTTAACACAATTCTGTCAACCTTTTTTTTTTTTAACATCTTTATTAGAGTATAATTGCTTTTCAATGGTGTGTTAGTTTCTGCTTTATAACAAAGTGAATCAGTTATACATATACATATGTTCCCATATCTCTTCCCTCTTGTGTCTCCCTCCCTCCCACCCTCCCTATCCCACCCCTCTAGGTGGTCACAAACCACCTAGCTCATCTCCCTGTGCTAGGCGGCTGCTTCCCACTAGCTATCTATTTTACGTTTGGTAGTATATATATGTCCATGCCACTCTCTCACTTTGTCACAGCTTACCCTTCCCCCTCCCCATATCCTCAAGTCTGTGCTCTAGTAGGTCTGTGTCTTTATTCCCGTCTTACCCCTAGGTTCTTCATTACCTTTTTTTTTTTTTCTTAGGTTCCATATATATGTGTTAGCATACGGTATTTGTTTTTCTCTTTCTGACTTACTTCACTCTGTATGACAGACTCTAGGTCCATCCACCTCACTACCAATCAATCAATTTCGTTTCTTTGTATGGCTGAGTAATACTCCATTGTATATATGTGCCACATCTTCTTTATCCATTCATCTGTTGGTGGACACGTAGGTTGCTTCCATGTCCTGGCTATTGTAAATAGAGCTGCAATGAACATTTTGGTACATGACTCTTTTTGAATTATGGTTTTCTCAGGGTATATGCCCAGTAGTGGGATTGCTGGGACGTATGGTAGTTTTATTTGTAGTTTTTTAAGGAACCTCCATACTGTTCTCCATAGTGGCTGTATCAATTTACATTCCCACCAATAGTGCAAGAGTGTTCCCTTTTCTCCACACCCTCTCCAGCATTTATTGTTTGTAGATTTTTTGATGATGGCCATTCTGACCGGTGTGAGATGATACCTCATTGTAGTTTTGATTTGCATTTCTCTAATGATTAATGATGTTGAGCATTCTTTCATGTGTTTGTTGGCAATCTGTATGTCTTCTTTGGAGAAATGTCTATTTAGGTCTTCTGCCCATTTTTGGATTGGGTTGTTTGTTTTTTTGATATTGAGCTGCATGAGCTGCTTGTAAATTTTGGAGATTAATCCTTTGTCAGTTGCTTCATTTGCAAATATTTTCACCCATTCTGAGGGTTGTCTTTTGCTTTTGTTTATGGTTTCCTTTGCTGTGCAAAGGCTTTTAAGTTTCATTAGGTCCCATTTGTTTATTTTTGTTTTTATTTCCATTTCTCTAGGAGGTGGGTCAAAAAGGATCTTGCTGTGATTTATGTCATAGAGCCTTCTGCCTATGTTTTCCTCTAAGAGTTTGTGTCTGGCCTTACATTTAGGTCTTTAATCCATTTTGAGTTTATTTTTGTGTATGGTGTTAGGGAGTGTTCTAATTTCATACTTTTACATGTACCTGTCCAGTTTCCCCAGCACCGCTTTGCTGCATTCTTGCCACCACCCAAACAGGGGCTGGGTTCCCTAAACAAGGCGCTGCTGGGCTGCATCCTGTTCATTAGATAATGCCTTTTGAGGAATGCATCCCAGCACTTGAGGCAGCTCCCAGCAGAACAACCTGCCATTTGTGATGCCTTCTTCAGGTTAAACATTTTAGATTAATCAATAAGTAAATGGCAAATAAATGGCATGAGCCCTGTGTCCAATATAAATGAGATCAAGGGAAGAAGCAGAAAAGGGCAGTTTCGGCATTGTCCAATACGCCTTGAGCAGCGCTCCCTTCAGCTCTGTCTACTTGAGGTGAAACATCCAGATGAAAAGTGAACAATGCAGTGCATCATCCAGATGTTTTAGAGCATCAGGGTGTCTGGCGTCCTTTACCTTAACACACTGACTTCATTTTGAGATGCCAAAGGTGCTATTGTTCTGAATCTCTGTCACCCAGAAGAAAAGTCGTGACTCTGGTGAGACATTCTCCTTCCTACAATATAAATCTAACCAGCTAGCCTGGGGAATAGAGGGACGAAAATTCGAGGCCAGCACAGAAGCATCTTAGCTTTGAGAATTTGCCAAACACTGCCAAATACACGTTTCATAAGGAATTCCCTTCATTTCTCCCAATTCCTTCTGCTAATTTACCTCAGTTACACTTTTCAGATGTGTATAACATATTTTTGAGGAAAAATATGTCATAGCCAAAAGAGCTGACCTTCGTGCATTTTCAGACTCTGTGCTGTGTCCCTGACAAATGAGACACCAAGGCCTTTCCATATTCTGTTTGGGGGTCTATTGGCTGAGGAATCCTTGTTCATCCCACCTGCCTGGCATCTAGGATCATGATGAATTGTGTCCAACTCTAGCCTCAGATTGTTTTTTAACATTTAATTTAGTTTCTTCCTGTGCTTGGGTGAACATGGCCATGTTATGGATTTCTGCTCTAATGTACACCAGCAGGCTGGAAGAACAAGCCTCAGCAAGCTGTGGAAATTAGAGAGGCTGGATCAATAGGCAAGGTCACGACCCCCCGGCTCCGATTCTGTACACTGTCCTGAAATTCTCTCCCTTGAAAATCCTCCTGCTGCTTCTAATGTGAAGCCATGTGTATTCCCAGAGAGGAATTCATGTAAACAGCCTACCCCAGCCTCTCACATCTCAGGGATCACAAACACTGAAAAATTTGTGTAAACAACAGTCTAGGAATATAAACATCTGGGCATTCGCTTTATGTGCCGTTTGTTAACTCCATTGTCCAAAGACCCTTTCAGAGGGAGCACAAATAGATGAGGACAAAGAGAAAGCAGACCTGCCAATTCTGGAGCAAACCTCTAAGAAATTATCTTTTATCATACACCTACCTCAAACAAAAGGCACAATCTTCCGTGCCTATGCCTTGACATTTTTATAGAACACAGAATGGTAAAAAATCAAACTGATTTAAACTCTCAGGAATATCCCTGGTCTCAATGAAATATAGATTGAGGAGAAAATACTTGAAAATATTTTAAAAGATAGCAGATGCCAATAATACTGCAAATTTAGATCTTGTCAATATAAAGGACCTGCCTTTTCAAATACAAAGCAATATTCCTAAAAGACTAGTTTTCCATCTGGAGATTTAGAAGTTTATGTTGTTCAGACTTATAATTTTCCTGGATGGAAATAACTAATGCATCAAAACTTCAAACCTGCAAAAGCAAACCTGCTACTGGTAATTTATCATATTCACTAATCACTGGTTCCAAAATGACCTGACATCAGAATGATCAATTTAAGGGAAAAAAAATCTTAAAGGTCTGTCTTTTGAGGAGAAGGTTAAGGGTGTGAAAAAAAATGGGAGAAGAAGGGAGGTTCAGGTCAGGAAGAAGAAAATGCAGTCCCAAGAGCCCCTTTTCCTCTGTAATGTGGGTGCCACTTTCACTTTGTAACTCTGAAGCTGCATAGCCCAGAGAAGGGGGATCTCTTTTATTTGGAGAGTAAATTCAGTATGTGATAAGGCACATCCTTATCTAAACCCCTATGCAGGAACAACAGCAGAAGCACTTTCTGTACAGCCCAGTAATTCTATAGTGTTTGGTAGTTTTGCTTCAGAATTTAGAAAAAGGTTTGTATTCAGAAGAGGTATCCTTCTGTTTCATTTTTGAGAAACCACTTAGTCAGTCTCCTGTCTTTCTATTATATCAGAGATCTTAGACAAAATAACATCACACTTTAAATGTTCGGATGGAAAATTAGTTTATTGAGATATTGCTTTGTACTTGAGAATGTATATCCTTGCTGCCAAAGGATATTATTTGCAAGAACTTGAGAAAATTAGGAGGTTTTCTTTGCAGCACAAGGATTAAATGCAAAACGGAGTGAATTTGCATTTTGCTAGCACTTGATTTTAAAGGGGAAATATACACATATATCTTACTTTCTATGGAAGTGCTAAAAGAATCACATTTGTTCCTATCCTATAGGAATAGCCTCAATTAAAGATCTATATATGAACGGGGATTGGGTGACGATTGGTGAAGGAGTGATTTAGAAGACACAAAAAGGCAAGAGATGAGGATTTACTACTACTGCTACTATGTTTTCTACTCCATTTCTAAGTGGAGGCTTTCAGTTTAAAAATAAAGTTCAAGTTTGATGACAACGGCAGGTCACAAAGAGTATTTTGGATGAATAAGTGGCAATGTAGAATAATAAAGTCTATAGCAGGATCCAGACTAAACTCAAAAGTATCTTCTCTTAGGCGAAATATTTACCATGTCAGTTTTTCAGATGATGCACCTAAGATCTTGAGACATTTAGATGTCTGGTCCAAAGTCTTCCAGTGAGGGGTACAGAATAGACTAGAATTTTGTGTTTCTGCTTCTTGATATAGGGCTTAACCTTCATATAAGGCTGTGTCCCATTTCAGGGATCTACAGGATTCTACCCCCTAACGCACATTTAGAACTCTACCACAATAAAGGGTTCTGTCCCAATACAGGGCTCGATTCATAATATAGGGCTATACCCTCCTGTACAGGGATTTGCCTCTGTTCTGGCAATTTAACACTGCGTAACAATTTACCCCTATAATCAGTGGCTCAAAACATAAACAGGATTTATTTGTTCATGAATCTATGATTCAGACAAAGCTTAATGTATATAGTTTGACTGTGTCTCACGTGGCATCTTCTGGGGCATATTGTATCATCTGGAGCTTCTTCAATCAAACTGGCTGTTGGCCACAGCCTCAGTTCCTTTCCATACGTCCTTTCCACCTGGGCTAATTTGGGCTTTCTCACAGCATGATGGCAGGCCTTGTCAGAGTGGAGTGGGCAGGCGTCACCCAAAGATCTAGCCTTGGAAGCCACATACCATCCCTTCTGCCTTAAGCTATTAGTTGAAGCAAACAGAAGCCCCTGCCCAAATCCGAGAGAAGAGAACACAGACCTCACTTCTCAGTGGGAGGAGCCTCAATATCACATTGTAAGGTGAGCAAGTGGAATGGGTGATATTGTTGCTTGTAGGAAAATACAATCTGTCACAATCTGCCTTCTGGCCACAACAATTCAAATCCCACACATGCAAAATTTTCTCATGCCCTCTCTCTGAGCCCCCAAATCTCAACCTATTAAGGCCTCAGCTTTAAGTCCAGGATCTCTTTGTCTAAATTAGGTCCTGATGAGCAGGAGGCTTTTCCAGTGTGGTTACTCACTCTGCTCCTAGAGCACTGGTCCTCTTGATATTAAGCCCTGTGAAGTTATGAAGAGACATAACTCTGCGTGGAAGGATAGCTCATTTCTGCTCCACTTGGCCTCAAATAGGGTGGCTCTAAGGCTGGGGTCTGGAATCATCTGAAGTGTCATTCACTCACATGCCCAATAAGTGGATATTGGCAGGAGGCCCTCAGTTTCTCTCCAGATGAGCCTTTCCATGTGGTTTCTTTGCGTGGTGAGCTTGGGCTTCCTCACGGCTTGATGGCTGGCTTTCCCAGAGCAAACATCCCAGAGTGAGCTAGCTGGAAGCTATCATCTTTTTGTGAGCTGGCCTCAGAAGTCATGGAGCATCACTCTGCTGCACTCTATTGGTTGGAGCAGCCTCAAGTTCTGTCCAGATTCAAGTGGAAGAGCCCTAGGCTCCAGTCTCAGTGGGAGAAGCCTCAAAATTACATTGTAAGAAGAGCAGGGGGGATGGGTGGCATCATTGTCATTTAGGGAAATGCAGTCTGCTGAAATGGGCTGCCTTGCAGATCAGTGAACTCCTTTTCACTGGGGCCATTCACACTGAGACTGAATGACCAGCAGCCAGCAGTGATGTAGAGGGGATTCTGTTATGGGTAGAAGGTTTGACTATATGACCTCTGATGTCTCTTCCAAATCTCAAATTATATGACGCTGTGAAAAAGTCAATTGAACCCAGGTAATTTAAAGATCTCAGGGAATGGAATTGTATAGCCCTGTGGCATAAGAAAAGGGACAGGGGAAATGGATGTATAGATAAATAGAACGGGCCAAGAATGCAGTTCTAAGACAGTCTGTGTCCAAATATTAGGACCGTGTCTACTAAAAAGAACAAAATGCCATGACCTCAGCCAGAGTGCAGGGGGATACTGTCCAGGCTGGTGAAGAAGGTGGCAGCTCATCTAGGAGTTTACATTAAGGACTAAAACCAAAATGAGCCTGAAAGCACGCAGAGAAAAGGAATGTACCTTCTGCTGGTCTGGAAGGCAGACACATGCAAAAAGTTGTGAGCCTTTAGATCAATAAGAGTTAAATGTGATTGTGTGTGTGAAAGGACTTTATAAACTGTAAAGTGATGTATCAATTTGTTTATTGTGTTTGGGACTTTCATTCATACAGCAGAGACTTTTGTATCATTCATACAGCAGAGACTTTTGTAAACAAAGCTGAACCCTCTCTTGCTCTCTGTCCCACACATGGATTGCTTACCTTCGGTCAGATCATCTTTCCATGAAGTGGTTTGTCTGTGTGCTTCCTGTGAGATCCTTTCTTAATATTCTCAGTCAATCAATCAGTTTGCTTAAAATATTGGCTCCTAACCAACGGCAGGGGTTGTGTCAGTGGGCACAGCCTCAGAGGATATTGCTCTGGGTCTGCGTGTTGTCTCTTATCGCATCCTCTTCTCATCAGTTTTTCAAAACCAGGCACTTTTTCTGCTGCTCTTCACTGGGCTGGCTTCCAACAGTACCTTGCTCTGGGGCAGAACTGTAAGGGCAAATGCATAATTCAGTGGTTTGTACTTTGCATCTATTAACCATGGGACCAAATGCAGGAATGACACAATGGTGAGGCTTTTGCTTAGATAGTGTTTTTTCTGAGTGAGGCTTAACATTCGAACCAATTTATAGTTCCTTTGCATAGTAGATAAGTATCATAATAGTCTTTTAATAGATGACTCAACGGAAACACATACATTATAAGGTCGATGTCACTGCAAATTATTACAACAGGTCCAATTCAAGGGTCCTAACTCTCTATATCTAAATTTTACTACTAGCTTATACATAGTACATAGTAGGTATTTAAAAATATCCATTGAACTTTATTATATTATCAATAGGCAATTAAATAAAATGCAACTTCAAGGGTTTTTTAAAATCCAAGACTGACTTGAAACAGACCCATTCAACTGGTTTGAAAATCTGGCAGAATGATAACCATTATGTTTCCATTGGATAAATGATGGCAGTTAGATAAGGTCTCAACTTTATGCTAGGTTTGAAAGTAGAGATAGAGCTAAACCTTTATTTAGCTTTATTGTGCGAAACCTTTATTTCTTTTCTATACCTTACACTTAAATATCTTTTACAAAGTACAAATATTCATGATTTTATTAATTCAGAGAATAAGCCTTGACGATCAGTTGGCATAAATATCATTCCCATTTAAAAGATGGGAGTCAAAAGGGTAGAAGTGATTCACTGGGAATTAGAGCCTAGACCCATACTTCGGTTCAATTTTTTTTCCATTGCACTGCGATGTTAGCTAATAATAATAATAATAACAACTATTCATTGAATGTTTATTGTGTTCCAGGCCCTGTGCTAAGTGTTTCACCCACATTATCTCATGTAATCTTCACAAGAACTCTTAAAGGAGACATTATCATTAGTGTCATTTTACAGATGAATAAACTCAGGTTCAGAGAGTTCGGGTAACTTGTGACAAAATCTAAAGCTAGCAAGTGAAAAAGATGGGTTTTGAAACTATGCAAAAGTGTTTAACCACACACAGTGCTGTATAATTTCTTGCACCAGATTCCACAGAGAAAACTGGAGATGGTGGTAAAGAGTGTTGGTGAAAGAAATGGATAGGTATTCATTTAGAATAATTTAAATTTTAAAATTAAGACTCAGTTTTATATGAATAAAAACCCTTACTCCTGAAAAGTTGAAGCTTCCTCCCTCTCCTCCAATTACTCTGTCACAGACCAGTTGATGCTCAAGTAGGAAGGAATGTTCTCTGGAGTGGATTTATATTTTATAAGATGGAATAGGCCATTTTCATGCCCCATTCACTCAGGCCTGTTCTCTGTCTGTATCCTGGTAACACCTAAGCGTCTGTCCACTCAAGGATATCATCTACCTTGGACAGGCCAGCCTGTGTAAACCACACTTTCCAGTTGCCTGGTTATCATTACTAATGTATCAGAATGCTTTCTGTGCATCTTTCAACCCCGTGAGCCGCAATTTTCTTATTCAACATGTTGTCTCTAGAAATTAGACTTCTTGTTTAATGTGATCCTTCTCCTCTGCCTCAGGCTAGCTCTTCAGGGCCTCCATCTCAGGCTGCACATCAGCCACTCTCACTGATGTTAAAGGCAGTGATGGGAGGATTTAGATTAAGGAAGTTTCCTTAAGAGCTCCTTCATCCTAATCTTCTACAGTAAGCTAAAATCTAGGGAAATATCAAATGAGTCCAGGAACTTAACTCAGTCTGACCTTGAGGTATCAGGTTACATGTAAGATATCTTGATGTGGGTGTCAAGTTGGGTCAAGCAAGGCCAGGTTCCTGACTTCCACTGCTATGATTCTCTGCCTACTCAACTTCCCATCACAGTGCTGAGGCTCACACAATGACTGATTTCCTAAGCAAGAGACTCAACAATATGTTGGGATCAACATTGCTGCCGGTTTGCACTCAAAAAAAAACCTATGGCCAAAATATCCTTCCACTTTTCCTCTCTGAACCTAAAACTATGACCTGGGTTCAGATACTTCCAATTTTTTCCCTTCTTATTATATCATTAAAATGCATCCCCTCTTCAAGTGCTCATTCTGCCTAATGGGAAAATAGGTTGAAAATTCCCCTAGATTGCTTCTTACCTAAACACGAAGCTCCATGGCTTCCAGTCACTTGTCATTTCATGTCATGTGTAATTATATCACACAAATAACTTTATTTAAGAATGTGGACCACGCTGAACTGAGGTTGCTATGGCCTGACTGTTTGTGTCCCCCAAAAGTCATATGTTGAATTTTAACCCCCCAAAGATGATGTATTAGGAGGTGGGGCCTTTGGGAGGTGCTTAGGTCATGAGGATGGAACCTTCATGAATGAGATTAGTGTTCTTATAAAAGAGTCCCCACAGAGATACTTCACCCCTTCCACCATCTGAGGACAACATGAAAAGTCTGCGACCCAGAAGAGGGCTCTCACCTGACCATGGTGGTGCTTAATCTTGGACTTCCAGCCTCCAGAACTGTGAAAGATAAATTTCTGTTGTTTATAAGTTACTCAGCCTGTGGTATTATATTATAGTTCCTTGAACTAAATCCAGGTATGTTTATATAATACCAGCACTTTCAAGGAACCTAAAGTTTTCTATTACCTGTGGTCCTCAATTACCTGCCATAGTAAATTTTTTCAAGGTATAATGGTCTCCTTCTTGCTAAATCCAAGAAATGTCATTTGGCCTTTAGTCTTTCTCTTCTCTTTTCATCTTTTAAACACTGGTGACAATTCATTTGAATCTTGTGACAAAAATTTACCTAACAAATGGTGTCCCCATGTTTCTCTCTCCTGGTTCTCTCCCACCTCTCTGATTTTTTTCTCCTCATATAGGGACCTCAGTTCTTGATTATCAGCCCTTATTCTTCCCAAATCTCACCGTGAGAGTAGTTACTCAGTCTTGGATTTCAGTACTATCACTGTGTAGATGAGTTTTAAATCTGCCTCGCCAACCTAATCCTATATCCCTTATCCTGCCATTTTCTTAATATCACCAAATACCAAATCTAACCCATCATCTCTCCCCCTGAAATAATTTTGTCCTGATTTTTCCACTTCCTTGAAAAATTAAGATGTGAAGATTAGGCAGATGTGGACTGATGTGGTAGCAGGCAACTTGAGAAGAAAAGAATACACTTGTAAGAATTTTCTAAGGGATAAACATAGGATTTAATGACTGGTAAGATATAAGGAATGATTCAAAGATAAAGAAGCTACTATTAGTCGAAGCACCTCCTTGGTGTCCTGGCAACAGGCGCTATGTCACTTTGACTCCCTTCTTTGTTCATGACTTACCTCCTTTCCCCAGCTAGCCAAAGCACTTTTTTTTAAACTACTTTTTCTTATTTTCATCCTCTACCCATAGCTATAGGCTAAATAGATATTTGTTAAAATAATGAATAAATGCAATGAACATATCTCATTTTCAACCTTTTCTAAGGAAATTGATGTGATCTTCCAGTGGTTGCCAGAAGCTTTGAATGCTCACCCACCCTCTCAGTTCAGTTCTCTGCTGACAACTTTTGGAGGCCATTGTTGTTTTCAGTTTGTGGTAGGAATCTGAAATCCACATGATTCTTTCATCAACCACCTGATCTATATCAAAACTCTCTTATAAGCACAGTCATTCCAGGTCTTGGTTAATCCCTGAGGAGAGGCCTGATCCTCTTCTGCCATTTCCAGCTCTACTCATCCTCTTACCAGGGCACTTTGTGGCTCTTGTGGTCGGCAGAATCACGGCTCCTCAAAGATGACAACGTCCTCATTCCGGTAACCGGTGAATATGTTGGTTATGTGGAAAAAGGACTTCGCAAATGTGATTAACAATTTGAGATGGGGAATATCCTAGATTAACTGGGCACACCTAATGTAAGCACAAGCGTTTTTCTAAGCGAAAGAGGAAGGCAGAAGCGTCAGAGGAGGAGATGTGATGATGGAAGCAGAGGGTGAAGTGAAATTGCTGGAAGGGGACCACAAGCCAAGGAATGAGGGCAAGCTTCTAGAATCTGGAAAAGGCAAGGGATGGATGCTCCCCTGGAGCTTCCAGAAGAAATGCCTTCTGACACATCGATTTTAACCCTGTCAGTCCCATTTTTGGGACTGTAAGATAATACATTTATGTTGTTTTAAGCCTCTAAATTTGTGGTAATTTGTTATAGAATCTACTAATGCCCTAAACCAAACATTCATCACCATTCCATTATCCTGGTCATTGCCTAAGACTCCCCTTTTTGTTCATCCGTTTTACCCCAGACTCTCATTCCCAGATGGCTCTGTGCTTCCTCCGTGGACCTAACCTTCCACTGATCTTCTTTTCCAATTTTCCACTGAGTTCTCAGGGTTTTCTGTTATGTTGCACATAAATTCCCCTGTGTTCTCAATCTTCCTACCAAATGCATCCCCTAACTGCTGACTTTAACTGAAATGCTCTTTCCTGAGGATACCAACATCCTTGAAATTTCCTCAAGAAGATGCCTTTACTTTTCTTATATCCCAAGTATATCACTCCCAAAAGCAACAGGCTTGCCAAACATTACGCTTCTACCTTTGTATCCCTCTTGACTTCTTGTCACTCTCACCTTCTAGTGGCATGGTAACTTCCCCCTCATTTATTGTAGATTTTAAACTTGGACTGCTTAATTGGATCTCTGCAGCAAGCTCTGTTGTCATCTTAGGGGATTTGAGAATTGTTAGGAACAATCTGTTCTAGCCAATCCATCTCTTAATCTCTTCTACTCTAGTAAACTTCACCTCCACTCCTGCCATTCGTTACCAAGGGTACACTCTAGGGCTTCTCATCAGTTGGAATTTCTCCTCTGAAATCCTGCATTCAAATATACTCTAAGCAATTGAGTTGAAAATTAAAGATAAAAAATACCAGAACGTATTGCGTAGCCCCACCATACCCCATCTTTTTTTCTTGCGGTACGCGGGCCTCTCACTGTTGTGGCCTCTCCCGTTGCGGAGCACAGGCTCCGGACGCGCAGGCTCAGCGGCCATGGCTCACGGGCCCAGCCGCTCCGCCGCATGTGGGATCTTCCGGGACCGGGGCACGACCCCGCGTCCCCTGCATCAGCAGGCGGACTCTCAACCACTGCGCCACCAGGGAAGCCCTCATACCCCATCTTGAAGGAGACACCTGCTCTTCCTCTCATGATGCCTCACTCAGTAAACGGCAGTGCCATCCACGCGTGAACCCAAGAAAGGTACTCGGGTCCCATCTTTAATTCTACTTCTGCAACGACATTTCTGCATCCAATATATCTATCTCTGAAATTGTCCTTTCTCTCCAACCCCACCATCACTACCCTAAATAATCCTCCCTCTGAATTACTGCTAATTTCAAATTGTTCTCTCCAGCCGATTCCCTTATACCTATCAAACTGAATTTTTTTCAGGTTTAGGTTGGTCTTTCTTAAATATGTTTTGATCAAGTTATTTCTCTGCTTAAAATCCTTCAAGAGATTCCCATTGCCTTTGTAATAAAGTTCATCTTATCATATTCTTAATGATTGCTGCCTACCCTAGTAGCTTCACCTGGTTTCCCTGCCACATGCCATCTCTCCTCTCCTACCAACCTATACACACTCAGCCTAAGGTTGTCCTGAACTGCTTTCAGTTTTCCAAACTAATTTGGCTGTCAGTGTCACCTCCAAGCTTTTCTACCTGCTGTTCTCTCTGGCAATAACTCTGCTTCACTCCTTTACTTATCTGATGACACCACACATCCTTCAGATCTTAGCAGGCCTATTACTTTTTCTGAAAAGCCTTGCTTTATTTCCCATTCTGCCCCCTCATCTCATCATTGAGAAAGTCTCCTTTTCCATGGAGCAACCTGTACTTACATCTATTCTAGCACTTGTCACACTCTACTACAAATGTTTCTTTAGTTGTCTCTCTGACCAGTTCATAAACTTGAGGAAGTGGCTGTCCTTTTTAGTCTAGAAGCCTCAATGCATGACACAGCCGATCAGTAATTTTTACTGAAGTGACAAACTAACTAAATATAGATTTGTGTTCCTAAATATTCTTTCTCCCTTTTATTATCTTTATTAATTTGAGGCGTATGTCTATCCTCAATGGAGCTAAACTTTCACATCTAGATTAAATCATGTCTTTATGCGTATTTGCTAGGTGGTTCATTTTGTCTATCACATTAGCAAATATGCTTCTTTTCATGACCTGTATTTGATCCACACTGTCTTATGGGCGTGGTGTTCTAATTCATGTATCCATCTGTCATTGGTCCTGTCTTAAACCACATCCAACCACCCAAGAATTTCCTATGTATCCTGCTCTGGTGCAAGCATCCGGACACAGGTGTCTGTGTGGTTCCTGAAATACCCCAACTCCACCACCATCAACAACCCTATTTACCATCACAGAAGCCAGGAACTAACTCACAATTTGTTCCTTGGTCAGACTGAAACCCCAATCTGCCTGCAGAGCGGCTAGAAATCACCTCTACAGACCACTATGCTCTCAGCTGTTCTAAAAAACACTGATTCAAAGACTTTTTGTCCAATCACAAAGAGAATGGAGATAACCGAGAAACCTGAAGGAAACCATTCTCATTACATAATAATAAGACTAATGTCAGTCTCCTTGTACATAGAATGAAGAGGCTCTAAACCTTTCCAAGTAAGGAAGAGAACTCCCTTTTCCCTGCAAAAATATCATAAGACTCCCACATGATAGGTGGTGTGCTGTTGGTTGGTAGATGACAAAGAAGCTCTTATGAATTTACTAGAACTTTAAAGTAAAATAATTCATTATTAAGCACAGAATCAATTTACATGTTTTTGAAAAATTATAGTATATACATGTGTAAGATGTGTGAGCACATGAATGTGCAATAACTATAAAGTCTCTCAGGCCTGAGAATTGCCCATAGCTTGAGAGTTTTTTTAGTTAGAAAACCATTAAGACCCATTCTACTGCTAACTCTCTGATTCTATTAGTTGCAGTAATTTCTGCTCATTCGTTAGACAAGAGATTCTCACTTTCTTTAATTCAGCATTTCCTAAGTTTTGTACCATGGAAGTCTAATTGTTGATTGAAAGAAGTATTTCAGGACAAACAATTTCGGGAAATGCACATAATATTGTCTTTTTACAGATGCTTCATGTATGTAGCCATATTAAAGACACTGAGAAATAGTACAGTTTTTTTTTACATTACTTAACCCAGAATTTCCCAAACTTATTTTTCCATGGGGCAGTTTTATTCCCCATGGAACACCTATTAACATACCATGGAGCACTGATTTGAGAAAACACGGTTTGTAAACACTTCAGTGGTGGGCAGGGCACTGTCAACCAAGGGAACAGAAGATCCAAGAATGCCGTGTCCCAGTAGTTAATGCAGGCATTATGTATTCATCCTGAGGTGGGTGCTAAGGCTGAGTAGATGTGCATGACAGTCTGAAAGATTTTGATCCAGAGATGTGGGCAACCATGCAAATCACATACTCACTGAACCAAATTCAGGGCATTGTAGAGATCCTGAAAAATCCCCCTGGCTTCCCAGATTACAGTGTAGTTTCAAATATTTCTGTCCTAAAGACATAACCATACTCTGCAGTTTCTCAGATGCTGACCCTTAAGAAGTGCAATTGGAGTAAGGAGGCTGATTGCACAACAGCGAGGGAAAGCACCACTATTCTAAGAATGGGTGTTTTTGGTGGGTGTGATGAATTTTCTGCACAAACACCTGCATCTTCCTTGGCATTCCAGCATGCACTAATCCACTGCTTTTGCCAGAATAAATACAAAGGGTCTCAGTCACATTCCTGGTTCGGCACAGACACACTTAGTATACGAGGCAGGCTGGAGAGGAGATGAAAAAACTCTTCTGGGCATTGTAAGGTC
The DNA here is from genome assembly GCF_003676395.1 of Aethalodelphis obliquidens. Lineage (NCBI taxonomy): Eukaryota > Metazoa > Chordata > Mammalia > Artiodactyla > Delphinidae > Aethalodelphis > Aethalodelphis obliquidens. The sequence goes on from NW_020837970.1 coordinate 1,253,594, forward strand.
AACAAATTGGAAGAACCCACAACTCACCCTTGGGAAGGATTAAATTCGTTGACATCCTCCAAATTGATTTACCTAGATCAGACCACATGTTAATGAGGCAGGCAAGTTACTCTAATTCATTGTTACTATTCTAAATGTAGAGACCTTTTCACATTCAAGAGGTGGGACCATGGATTCCAAATGAGCATTACTTATTTATGGCTTGTCACTCATCCTGCCTGGGCCAGTGTCCTCAGAGCCATTTATAATTATCATCTAAACCACACCAAAAAGAACTGGACATTCAAAGAGCACGGCTCTCAGGAAATGAAGTGAGTTTTCTTTGTCTATTACCTATACCTCTGAATAGAAGTGCATAAATGCTCTTAGCCAGCAAAGTGTAAGAACTTAGATTTCTTCTGGGTGCAGACTTTTCTAAGTACTCTAAAAATTTCTTTTATTTGAAGGATCCCCTAAAAATGTCACACTCGCTTTTCAAGATTGACTCCTCAGTAACAGTGAAACATTATTTATACCACAGATGTAAGATCTGTAGACCTCAACCCTGTCCAAATTGTGAGTTGGGAAGGGAAGATTTCACAATGGCTTCACACCTATCAAGCTTTATCTGTATCAAAAAATAAAGTTTATGCCTATATCAAAGAAATATTTTTGGTATGTTTATATGATAACTCATACACAGTGCTTTGGAATAATCATCTAATAAGTTTCCCCAATAGGTAAAGGAATGCATAGTTTGGAGGGCCAGATGTAAATACTTTAGGCTTTGGAGGCCATATGGTCTGTTGCAACTTTTTTTTTTTTAACATCTTTATTGGAGTATAATTGCTTTACCATGGTGTGTTAGTTTCTGCTTTATAACAAAGTGAATCTGCTATACATATACATATATCCCCATATCTCTTCCCTCTTTGTTGCAACTTTTCAGCTCTGCCATCGTAGTGTGAAATCAGCCAGAGACTATGTGTAAATGAATGTGTGTGACTGTATTCTGATAAATTTTTATTTATGGTCAACACTGAAATTTGAATTTCATATGATCTTTATGTCACAAAATATTATTCTTTTAAAACATGTTTTTCAACAATTAAAAAAATGTAAAAACCATTCCTTGCAGGTAGGGTCAGATTGAAACAGGTGACAGCAGCATTTGGCCCCAGCCCAGTGCTTACTGACGCCAGCTTTAACCCATAACTTTGAAAATAAGACATACAACCTCTTTGCTGACATTTCATTTTCAAGTTCTTTATCAACATGAACTCATCCCACCTGATTTGATGAGAAGATCAGTGGAACCATGAAAGCACATGCAGAGGAAATATTGCAGAATGTAAATCCTAGGAATTTCAGATTTTACTTTTATAAAGTTAGAAGAATGTCTGGAAGAACAAATCAAGAGACATCAAGACTATTTTCCTTACGATACATACTTTGAGAAAGATTGCTGCGACTTTTATTGTACTTTTGCTCCTCTTAGAGTTAATTTTTCTTCCAGAAGAATGTGCTCCTAGATTTACAGTGGATTGTGAATTTTGCTAACAAATAAATATTCATTATTCACAGTTATAGAAAATCCCATAATGAAAATACTTTTTCTGATTAAAAAAGCTCTTTGTTTATTTTAGACTACATGGGAAATGCATAAGAGGGCAGAATTCTTCTAGTTCAAGAAAGGTTGCTGTTTAAAACCAAGGGATTTTTGAAATCTCTCATATGTTGATAGCCATTATATAAAAATCTTTCTGTTGGCAAATCAAATGTCAAATAAAGCACTTGGCTGTTTAGCTGGAGAGCTTACAGTTTAACCCTGCGTGTAGATTCGGGGTGAAGCAAAGGTCTCTAATTCTAAATATTTGTTGGTAGATGTTGCTTCATCAGCTACTTGGAAATCAGTTTCCATCAGATTGGGTAAAGCATGCTAAGCAAACAAAGCAGCAATCATGACACTACTCAGAAAACAGCCTCTGTTTTTATTCTTTCTATGCTTATGCTGCATCAATTTGTCCCTGGCCTCAAGCCTCCCACCCTCTGCCTTCCTCAGTATAAAATGTCTTTGGCTTGCAAACAACATTGGTGAGTTTATTAATACATCTTGTGACAGGCTCATTCTGAACTGCAGGCCACACAGGTGTTCATTCTTTGAGAAGGTCCCATCTGTGTGACTGTGGCTTCTTTTAGTCCCCTTACTTGTTGGCACATAGCTCAAAGCAGCACCCCTGTAGCTTCCCTTTAATGGGAATATGAACACTTAGAGTGAAGCCGTAGACTTACAGGGCTTTCTTAAAGCAAATTAAGCTCTTTAAAAAAATAACAACAATTCTTTGCCTTCAAATCCCTCTCCCCAGGCCAACCCACACCCCCAAATCAGACAGGCCAGATGTTTGCGAAAACTGCAGTTTCCGCAATCAAAAGTACAACATTTACCATAGCTTTTATCAAAGATTTCAATTCCCCTCATCTTAAGGAAAATGACCCTTTTATTTTGTTGTGGACATAAAATTGTGGCCCTGGGAAAATTGGAAGCATTTCTGTTGAGGGAAATCAATTTTCTCACTGCCATATATGATCAACATGTCACAGCCATCACCCAGATAATAATAGTAAAGTACAAGTAAAATGGCTGGAAATACTGGCTTTAAAGGTAGAAAAAGATAGAAGCAAGATAACACACCCCCCCTTTTCTTTTAAAGCATGTTTGCAAAAAGAATAAAAAGAAGAAGAAAAAACTGTAAGGGTTATTTTTGTTCTTTCGTTTTCTTCCTTCCCACCCTGTTTTCTTCCTTTTGCTGCTGTGCTTTCTGGCGTATAAGTATTTTATTTTGTGTACTGATCGGCCAAAGCATTAACGAAACTGTAGAGATATGTGTTCTTCCTGGAAAAGAGTAAGCACTTTACGTGTAAACCACTCTGGCTCCTTTTCAATCATCCTGTTAATGGGTGGCTAATTGTCAAAAGATGTGACCAGAGTGAGATGACCCAAGAGTGTGTTTAGGTGGGAGGCAACAGGGAAAGTACAGAAGGAGCTTCTTAATTTGGATCCTGCAAACAAAAGGAAACATCAAATGTGACCTCGCTGCTGGACTGTTAATGGCTTTCTCCCCATCGCCCCCTGCCACTTAGCATCTTTTGTGCCCCACCCTGGGAAGCTTCCCGGCAGAAGTGTGCATTAGCAGAACTCTACAGTTACAATATGCTGCTTACTACAGATGAGGGCGAAAAACCTTCAGAGTGATTAAATGTTCTTTGGACAAACACATCCACATCCATAAACGAGCCATTTTTATTTCAGGCAGGCCTCTCAGTGATGTCCCTGCTGTGGCCACCAGCACAAAGGAGTGTTGTACCTAGAATGTCACTGAGGACCTTCAAAGTAGATCCAAACACTATCCCTCTTTGTAGGAAATTTGGCCCTACATGTGAGTATGGGAAGTTAAAACTGCATTAATTCAGGCCAAGACCAGAAAACAGCAGACAAGATTTTTGCAAAACTTTAAATATTTTAAATAATTTAACCGTTTGCAAAGAAGCAAAACAAAAAAAAACCCCAAAATCCAAGTGCTTGCTTTGGAATGAAAATGAGAGAGAAAAGTGAGAATGAGAGGAAAAACAGCAACAAAATCCAGGCTAAGGGAAACTCAAAGATACAGTAAGTGTGTCTACACAAAGATGTTCATAGAAGTGTTATTTAGAATTGAAAATAACGTATATGTCTAGCAATAAAGGTTTTAAAAAGATAAACTTTTTATCTTTTTATGATGGCACATACATTTGGTAACATATGTATGGCACATACATTTGGTAACATATGTATGGCACATACATTTGGTAACATATTTTGCAGCTATTAGAAATACTGGTTTTAGAAAAAATAAAGCTTAAAGAAACATGAAAAAACTTATGGGTTTAAGTAAAAAATAATAATATGAAGAAGAAGTTATAGCTATGGAGAAATGCATGCTCAGGAGAACATAACAAAAAGAATGTTACGGTTGGTTGCATGGTGATATAGGTGAAATATGTTTTCCCTTCTATTCTAATTGGTAGTGATTTGGATATTGTATCAATTAAAAACAAAACAAAACAAACAGCAGAAATAAACTCTGAGAAACTCCGTTTGATGGGCAAGAGCATCATTTTAAAAAAGATAATATTTTCAGATTTATTAGAATTTGTTAATACTTCATTTGTCCAGTGTTTAGGTGGTAAATGAGAATAAAAGGACTCAGTGGGCTATTTCTAGCCCAGAGGAAGCCATTTCACTCTACTCCTAGCAGCAATACTCCCAGTGCGTCCCAACTCAGTCTTCAAAATGTTGTATGCCTCTGTGCTGGTGATTTCCACAGAGAAAGTGACCTTGAATTGGAGATTCTAGACAATGCCTAATGCTTAATGACTTGTAAGTGGATAACATCTGTATTCAAAGGGATAAAAAATAGCTGATTTTTCTCCCATTCATTTTATAACTTTTTCCCCAAACCTGCCTTTGTGCACGGGTTATGTGAATAGTTCATCTACAAGTTTATTTCTAGCTGAATCTCTTTTTTTCAAAGGCCAAGAGTTGACTGATGTATCCATATCTCAGCCCATTTCCCATTCGCACATCCCAAAATGGGTGGGTTATCTTCAGGTCAGGATGCAAGTCCTGCATCAGGAAAATACCCATCCTAATGGGGGAGACTTAGGTGCCTGTTGGCCCACTTAGCACTGTGGCTGGTGAAGCTCTCAGCTCTCGAGACAGCGGGATGGACCATGTGTTGGAAAAGATCAAACTCAGTGGCTTATTGGAGTGGAATGGTTGGGAGAGAGGTGTTCAAAAAACACTTCCTGTCAGTTAGTAAAAGCACATCGATAAAAATAAATCAATGCCCACTTGTTTTCTAGGAATCTGCTTCATATTCAGCAAAGGCTCCCATTGTGCTGCATTTCTCATCTAGTAGCCTAGAAAAGATGTGTTTTAAGCTAGAGTAAAATATCCTGAAGAAAAGCATTACTCTGAGATGCTGAATCGTCCCTTATGCACCAAAATGTAAAGCACAGATAAACTTAGTGATAAGCAAATAAAAATGTTCCGTGACTTATTTGAGAAGTGGATTGTCAAGGATTGGCATTGAACTGGATAACTTGAGTTTGATTCTTGATTTATTTATGGACCTTCTGCATGACTTTGATTAAGTCTTCCCCTATTAGGGCCTTAGCTTTATTAAGTATAAAAAAAAAAAGGGTTGAACTAGATCAGGGGACACTACATGGCACACACAACACTGCTAATCTATGCAACACTTGTAACAGACATTGCTAATCAATTGTGGCTCTTTCCTGCTGATCCTGGCTGAGGCCTTGGAATCCTTCATTTGACAGTGCTCCTGGCAGCCATTATTAATTGATAAGTTTAGATACAATGGATAAAACTTTCCCATTATAGGTTAAAATAAATTCTTAGGTCTCTGACCCTCCATGACCCTCTAAGCTCTTTCTCAACCCACAACAGAACAAAGTTAAGACCTCTGCTGTTAGATATCTAGACACACAAGTCCATTGACACTCTGTAGGCTTCAGATTAACTTTGCTTCAAAGTTACATCCAAGCGGTTCTGTTTCAAGAATTGTTGTGCTGAAAATACCAGCTTATCCAAATGCTGTTTCCCTTTTTAGTAGCCAATTTGTACCGATGGCAAGTGTTTGTGTGGCATGAGTTACCTGGAAATCCCCACCACACTTTTCCTACATACTAAGATATGAGGTCGTGCATTATTAATTCTTCTAAGTGCAGGGAGATAGTGATTAATTCATAATTTTAATAGTTGACATACAATGTTATCCATAATTTTATTTTCTCCCTAAATCCATAGTAAACCAGAGTAATACTGACACCTTCTATAGATCTGTCATGCGTTTCAGAATCTAACTGAACTTCTGCATTATATGCTCAAGCCATGAAAACACAATCTACATTCCTTCTCCAAAACCTGAGGTTGCTCTACTGTCTCACTGGGTCCAGACTCATTGTTTGGTGCTTTATAAGCCTGTTATTAGTTGGACTTACTACTGTGCTCTCATGTCTGTTTATTTATCTTCAAGATTTTGCTCCATTTAGAGAGAACTGCTTGCTGTCTCTTTGCCCCAGACCTGGAATGAGAATGAGGCAAATGAGGAGACTGGGGTGCAAACTCTAAAGATGCATGTTCTCAGAGCCATGCTGAGTGTCTCCTTAAATATCACACCCTACGCAGTTCATTTGCCATATTCTAGTTCTGGCTTTGCCTTGTACCATCAACTAAAAACAATTTTTATGTCTTTACTGTTTTTCAGCTCTTCAAAGCCAATTCATATGTATGATCTAATTTTATTCTCTCAGCCCTTGGAAGGGCTGATGTTATCACTTTCCCCATTCTACAAGGATGAGAAAATCTGAGTTTCAAAAAGTTTAAGTTAAGGAGTGTCAGAGTTAGAACTTGATAACAGGTCTTCTGAATTGGAGCAGGATATTATTTCCAGGAGAATGAGTCTTAACCTCCTTTTCTGTGCTCTATGACAAGGCATGCCTTTCTCTTCCTTCAAAATCCACACTTTAAGCTTTTCAGTTTGAATTATTTTATTTATTTCAAGATTTTTCCCATATGCATCTATTACTCCTCACTTGTTTTGCACATGTCTATCATAAGTTATTATCTTTTATTCTTTTGTTTTTTGGCCTGTTTCCTTAATTAGATACTTTTTCCTTAATTAGATACTGTTTCCTTAATTAGATACTTAATTAGATACTTCAAGATTAGATACTCTTGAAGTGTGAACAATATATAATACATAAAATGGTATATTTTTATAAAGCCTGAACTTGTCAATGGACTTTGTGAGGGATACAGACATTTGTTTCACTGCCAAGTTTATAGATGAGGAAACTGAGTGATAAGGAATGATGATGACAGCTAGCATTTGTTGAGGACATCAGGGTTGCAAGGACCATGTCAAGCAGCTAACATGCAACATTTCCATGAATTTCATAACAACCGAATGAGGTAGCTGTTGTTGTCCACCTTGGAGCTTTAGTGAAAATAGCAAACGGCATAAGGTCATAGCACTTGTGAATGTCAGGGCCAGGATTTAAACCCAGGTATGACTTCAGAATACACACATTGGAGTGATTAACCTAGGGCTGCAGAACCAGCAAGGGGACAAGTTGAATCCTGGGTCTGATAGTTCTGACTCCAATCTTGCTCCTTTTTCATTGTTCTCATCTGCTTCTCACTTTCACAAAATAGTATACCCATTTGATATCTTTTTATTTTAAGTGAATTGATATTATATTAAGAATAATTTTGGTCTATGTTTACTTTAGCGATTTAAGGTCTCCTTATGTGAAATTAAAATCTAAGTAGAAACATTGTGAACCTCTATATCTGCTACTTGGTTATGGAACAAATGCAGTTTCTTTGGAGCATGCAAGTATAAAGATGGCTCAGTAGGGTGTGGTCTTCATGTCTATGCCTTGCAGGTTGAGAAGCATAACAAGGCTTGGGATAATTAAATACTGGTGGATCCCCCAGGGGTATAAGGGAAGTGGGTTGTGGGAAGAGTAGAGCATAGCGATGGCAAAGAAGTGGCATGGCTAATCTACCCCAGCCTTCTTTCCCGTGGAGCTCTGCAGTGGCATCACAATGTGTTTCAGCACAGAACTACAGGCAGCCACTGTCCATTGGCCAGGATTAGCTCTAGAGAGGAAACCTATATGGCATCATTGACTGTGGAGAGGAAGAGACTTATTTCCCAAACTTGGAAATGCTACTCCTTGGATGTGGCCCTGAGCAAGTTATTTAACCTTGAAATTCAATCAGGTCACTTTTCAATAGAGATAATGATAGTACCTCCTTACCAGAGTTGTTGTAAGGGGTTAAAATAAGACATATATAGCATAAGACCTGAATCAACATTAATTATCCCTGAAAATAAAACAGGGACAATGCCTCTTTAACTCCCCTTTGCAATTGCAAAATCATCCAGAAAATAAAAAATAATGTAGAAGACTTCAATATTCCCCCCAACTTTAAAAAAAATTTCTGATCTTAATCGGAATAATTCTAAGTTTTCACAGAATTTTTTTTCTTTTTAAATGTGTGAGGCCATCAGTTCATGGGATTTGGCATCAACCAGACCTAGGTTTGAGTTACAATTCTGTCATTTACTTGGTAACTAAGAGTAAATTGGTTAACTTTCCTGAGCTTCATCTTCCTTGTCTATAAAACAGGGATATAACATTACCTATACCACAAAATTATTATGAGATTAAAAACCGGCAAAGCATATATGCCATAAATCATTTGGTAAATATTCATTATAATCATTCCTGCAAGGCAGGTCCCTAAGGGGCACCTGCACGCATTCCAGTGAAAGGAGACATCTGGCCATGACACTGCACTTTGAGCTTGCCCTGGTTAGTGTGGCCATTGTGCTCGCTGCTGTTTGCCTAACGCTGATGAAGTTACTTAGTTCTTGTCCTTGACTACTTCCTGGCCCTTGTGCAATATCTCCTGATTTGAGGCTGGATTCTACAGATCATGTAACTGGTCACAGCAGAAGTAGTTATGCTTTAACTCCCTTTTGTATTCAATGCTATGAACTATCAAGTGGAAAGAGACTGAAGGGACAGGGGATCAGGGTGAGGGAATATCAGGGATCCAGCTCTACATGATCTTTTGCATTTGATTCAATAATTATTGATTACCTACCATAGGCCAAGCTTCGAGGGTGTAAACAGGACATGCCCCTTGCCTCATGGAGCTCAGAGCTTGGTGATGCAGTGAGAATAAGTTTTCACTTTTACAAACAGTTACACAAAAACTAAGTTGGGTATAATGAGAGATTCCTTCAAAAAATATGTGTAAGTATGCATGTGCCAACTTGAAGGAGAATACAAGTATGTTTACTCAAAAGATCCATTTGAACTTAAAAAAAGAAAATGTATTTTTCTTTAAAGAAAAACAGAACTAAAAGCTATCAAGACTCCTGCAGACCTTAATATGTGTGTATAATTTTATTAAATATATATGAAAATTTTTGTCATGCACATGTATACATACTATAACCGTAGAGCTCAGTGAATTTTCACAAACTGGACACACTTATGTAAACAGTATACAGATTAAGAAACAAAATCTTACTGGACCCCATCAGGTCCCTTCTAGTCACTGCCCCCAGGAAAACCAATATCTTGTATTCTAACAGCATAAAATACATTTTTATATCTTTGTACTTTCTATTAATAGAAGCATGTAGTATAGTATGCAGATTTTTAAAACATTTTTCTGTCAAACTTTGGTTTATTATTTGGTACTTTTTTATTAATCTAAACCAGCAAAGTTTGATCTACTGTGAAACATAGACTTGGAATAAAGTATTCTCAGGCTTGTGTAAAAATTGCCAACTCTTTCTGCACAGGATGATGCCTTTGTACCTGGATGTCCTGATCTTGGAAGTTATACTTCAGAATGTGAACTCATTCCATAGAAAATGGTTTAATTTATTGAAGGCCAGGTACTTGCTTCCCAGCAACACAGCTTAAGTAAATGCCTGACTCAGACAGTCAACATTACTGTCTCAAAAATCTTTCATTCTGACATATTATCACACATTTGTCATTAGGGAGCTGCATACCCACATATGTCCATAAATATTTGGTCTTAGTAGACCCAGGTTGACCTGCTTGAGAATCAGAAGGAAAAAAAATCTTATCTCTGTCCTTGGAAAAGGTACAATTAAATGAAGGGAAAGTTTGAATGTGGTCTCTGAGAAACTTTGTTTCCCTGAAAACAAAAACATTTTACTCTAGTCAATCAATAACTCTGCTTGGTAAATGTGAATCTTAGGCTCAGAAAGAGGTTATCAGCCATAACATTTCTTAACACTTTCATAATGTTATCAGAAATTAAAAGGTAACATTTATCAAATATTTACAAGTTGTGTGGGACACAGCACAGTGTAAACATATGAATCTGATAATATCCAAGCTGCAGTTTTAAAACAGATCCAAAAAAATCTCAAAAATGTTTGCTCTTCAATGATGCATTCTCCATCATGTAAAAATTTAACTATTGAGATGCTCTAATGACACAAAGAATGGGTCACATAAGGAGGAAGGTATCTCAGGTGAAAGGTCAATATCAACACAGATGAAAGAGATTGCATTAAGCAGCTTATGCCAACCAGGAAGGACACACATTTTCTAAATGAACATAGGAAAAAAACCTATTACATAATGGAAAATGTGAGACAAATATTAGTTACTTCAGTTGACTACACATGAAAGGTATGTACAAAAACACACAAAAAATAAGTCTTTCATCATCCTGTGGTCACTTCCATTCTCCTTTTTGCTGTCTGTGGTAGCATTTCTCCAGGTTCTATGGGGGAAGAAACTTCATTCATCTTTCCCTTTCCCCAGTCCCCTGGGCGCTTTGCCTTTGTATAGGCCTCGTCCAGTCTAGAGCCTCCATTGCCACCTCCCTCATAGTGGATCCTCTATTCTATTAATTAAAGACGGTCAAGAGAAAAAGGAGGAAGGTGCAGGGAGGAGGAGGGTGAGGAAGAAGAGGAGAGAAGCATAAGCTGGGAGGCAACAATCTTCAAGAAGAAAAAAAGGTCATTAACTGGCAAAGGAAAGTCACCAAGCCCCAGTGCCCCAGTCTCTACACTCCCCCTCCTCCTGGTGAATTTGATGGCCCTGAACACTGCCATTCAGTCCTAACCCATGTCCTGTGTACTGCTGCTCTCTCCACAGTCTTTCACCTCTAGGCCACATGCGATGACTGGAGCTTGGGCAGAACTGCAGTGGGGTTCACTTGGAAAGTAAGGCGTAGATGGAATGGTCTGAATGGTTTAGAACAATGAGATAGCACTTTCCAAAACAGAAAATTTCTTAAAGTAGATTTTGTTGGTAGTGTGTTTGTTTCTTTGTTTTCAGAGTTGAAAGCGTTTACCTTGCGAATTTTTTAGCCCTTTAAATCTGAGAACTGTACTTAATTCTACGGTGACGGTGGGTGGCAGCTGGAAATTCAAGGCTGCATTGCAAGGGTAACTGGAAATAAAGCCCAGATTGCCTTACAAAAATAGAACCCAAGAAAATGTTTCTTCTTAAAATATAATAAGTGAAGTTTTTTATCAAATATGAGAAGAGGAATTGAAGGGCAAAGAGAACCAGAATTTGAATGTCTTGAGACATGAAGCTTCCACAGAACAGGTATATGTGCATTTTTCATTTCAGCATTTTGCTGTGTGTTAAATACTGCAAGTTGTACAATGTAATTATTTTTATTTATGGTATGACAAATTAATGAAATAAAGAACATCATAAGTTTTTTAAATTAGGCTGTAGGACGTATATCAGCTACCTCTTCATTAAATTGGGCCTTTAATGGATATTCACCCTGTGAATATGAGTGGGGAAAAGGAGAGCCTTATAACTAATTGACTTCCTGCCCCAGGCACCCAAACGTCTTTCTGCAACTCTGGATTTGTCCCTCCAGGATACTACTGCCAAAATGATCAACACAAGTTCCCAAAATAACAATTTATTCTGCCCAGAGGACATTGTGCCCCCAGTCTCCTGGCCAGATGAATTGGCACAATTACATCCTTCTCTCTTGCTTTCCCCCTCAGGATATCCTAGGTGTCAGGGCTTTACATGTTACGATGATTCAGAGCAAAAAATCTGCTAAGAGGGAAGACAGTGCTACAAGCATCTTCTTAGATTCCTAGGTCCAAACTGATGGAGCGAAACACAAATCCTCCATTGGTTTCTTTCCTTCAAAACTTCACTGCCCCTCAGGCACATGCACAGATCAAGTGGAGAGCTAAATCCTTTCCTGAGTCCTGACACAAATATGTTGGCATTAACCAACAAAGGCCCCAAACTAACCAATTTCAAGCCTTTTTTTCCATCTGTCCCTCCCCCCACCAAGAGTTAGTGACATAAAGATCATTGCACAAATGCCAGTTTAATCTACTGAGCTATATTTCTCTCTCTGAAGCAGTCTAATAGAGAGGAAAATATACATTCATTTCTGCTTTAGGAAATACAACTCTGGTTAACAAGGTTTCTTGATGATTGCCTCTTATTTGCTTTGCCTTTTTTACCTTAATACTCTCTTCTCTCAGTACTTTTCTTTAGTCAGAGCTGGTTTTTATAAAATATTCCTTTCTTTCATTTTTGTTTCTGAATCAGACTCAATGAGCTCTGTATGAACAAACCCTTTCATCAGGAAACCCCACAGCTCACACTGAGGATATTGGGGAACAGGTCTGCATCTGTTGCAAAAGCTTTTCTCCATGTAAATAAGCTCAAGGTGAGGCTCTTAACAAAGAGCTGGGAAATTGAAAGGGGAAGGTGGTCATTTCCTCAGACAGAGGCCCACATCCCATCCCCCTTTGGGTCCCCACTGTCGTGTATTAGGATGAGTGACTCTAGCCCCACTCACAGGTAGCCACTTGACCAGTGCTTCTGACCGTCAAGAGCTTCCTGCTACAGAATTATTCACCACCACTATTTAACTGCCATTTAAAAAAGATAACGCTGTTACTTGATGGGAGAAGGTGTGGGGAGAGGAAAACGGTCATTCCCAATGAAAGTGGAAAAGAGGTATTTACATAAGAACTTTTCAGTTGTTCTTTAAGACTGAAATCATTCACAGAATTTTGCAACAAAACACAGAAATAGGTTGTATCTACTCACTGCCCATTTCATATTTGGGATACTTACCAAGAGGGACAGACATAGCTTTCCATTAAACTTTAAATTTTAATGAGGATTAATTAGTTAAAAGGATTGCCCTCATGTGCCATTTGCTCATTTGTTCATTCAGTCAAGCAATATTAATCATTGAGTGCCAACTACCTGCCAGGTGTGGTGGTAGGTACTGGGGAAACAACAGAGAGCCAAACCAGGCACCTCTATCATTCTGTGTAGATGATAAAAGAGATATTAATCAACTAATCACACAAATAAATATAAAATTACTAAGCCCTCCAAGGAGAGGGACATGGGACTATGTAAACCTATAATAGGGTTATTTGGCCTAGTCAGGAGGTCAACAAATACTTACCTGAGGAAGTGTCAATTGAGCTTGGATGTGAAGGAGGAGTAGTACTTGAGGAAATGGAGGTGTGGCTGAATTGGAGACAGTGAGGATGGATGGGAGGTAAGGTAAAGCAGAAATAGACCTTAAGGGACAGGATCATGCAAACCCTCATTAAAGGTCATGTGAATGCTTGGAGTTTATCCTAAGAGCAATGGAAAGCCACTGAAAGGTTTTACACAGGAGAAATGATATGATTGATATGATATGATATGATGACATGACATATGAGATGATATGATATAATGAGATGACGTGACATATGATATGATATGGTGAGCTGACATGACATATGAGATGAGTTGATGTGCTGTGATGTAATATGAGCAGGTTGGATTTCTCTGGCTGAAGCGTGTTGGTGGTGGTAAGAACAGACTATCAATAGGCTGAAAGAGACCAGAAAGCTGACTGGTAGAGGTTATTTCATTCAGAAATATTTACACATTAATTAAATCAGTCTGATCCTTACGAGGTAAATCAGACCCTGATTTTTGTCTGACACACCATGTAGTTCTTCTACTGGGGCCTATTCACCTTTTCCTGCTCCCCTACTAAGAGCCCCTTCCCTCCATTTATTCAACAGAGCATTTGTTTCTGCCACTTATAAACCAAGATAACTTAGCCAACCTATCTCAGAATCTTTATTTGTAAAAGGGCTAAGTATAGTCCCCCGGCTTTCCTCATCGTATACTATGAGTATAGTCTGAAGTAATAGGTGAGAAAGTGCCTTGTACACTAGAATACATGAGATCAATGTAGGTTGGCATTATTGTAATGCTCCTGATTATGTGTGATGTCCCTCTTCTCCAAGTGTTGGTCTGAATATTTTGGCTAGAAAAAAATTTCAGATGCTTTAATTAGGATACTCATCAGATTCCTAGTCAAGGCAATAATTAATGCAGAAATAAAAGGACAAAACAGAGGCAGGGCTAGAGAAAGGATTGGGGTGACTTCATAGTCATAGCCTCAGGTCTCTGGATGTGATTAGGCTGTACTCCAATCATTTACCAAGGTGAAAAGGTATATATGACAGCAGCAGGTGGGACTCATGCCCTCAGAATGGATCCTGTTACAACTATGGTGAGCTAGAAAGTCCCTAAGAACAAAGGGATGACCTCACACTTCCTTGTGGGACACTTGCAGGGAAGAGGCTCTAGTCTCCCCAGAAGGACAAACAGAGCTCTGCTTACACCCCAACTTCTGTTTTTGCAAGCAGGTTCATGCTTTGATCAAACAAACCTAATGTACCAGGGAATGTCCATGAAGGGATAGGGGTAGGAAGCAGAAGAGCCAGGAGAGAGAAGAAAATGAAAGTATATTAAACTCATAAAGAGGCTTTCCATCCAAATTCTGTGAAAGACCAAGCTTCTGTAGGAATCAGAGCCTCTCAGTTATCTCTGTCCTCTGTCCTCTTGCCCTTTCCTCATGAAATTTTGAGACTCTCTGATGACTTTTGGGGAGGAAAGAGAGCTACTCATGTTCTGGGGAAGGTGCAGGCAGTCATGAGCTTGTCTGTGTAGAGGAGGAAGGAGAAAAGAAGGAAGGTGTTAGGGGCACCCCTTCATCTGTGAGCATTGCCTCCAGTGCTCTGAGGATCAGTTCTAACTTTATAACACTTTAGGTCTCTCCTATGGTCGTTTCAAATGATATTGGAAAAGTTCTCCTCAAACCAAGTAGAGTGAATTCTAATGTATGCTAACCCTGTCTAGATAGCTCTGTTCTCTCCTGGTAAGGTAGTAGTCCCTGGGGAATGTTGTGAGGAGATGCTCAAGGAATCCAATCATGCTTATAGGAAGTTTCAATTTGAGGGCAGAGAAGGCTTTTAGGGTCTGAGAAGGTAGGATCCTGAGAATCCCACTTCCTGTTTCCCAAAGAGGCTTCAGGATTATGTGTTTGTGACTGTGTGTGTGTGTACACATGTGTGGCAGGGAGGGGGTTGTGCATGTACCTTCGTAAGAGGTGAAGTCAGGGTAGCTGAGGGATCTAATGGAAGTTTGGTGATCCATTAAATTCAATAAACTTTCACTGACATGGGTGCAGTTTGAGACAGTCTTGAAGACTGTAGGAGGCTGATAGTCTTGAGGACTTAGGAGGCTGTTGGGAATTGGCAAGACTTTGCAAATAGAAGAAAAAGCTGGAGAAAGAAAATGAAATGTGAAAATGCAGAACTTAGACCAAAAAATGTAGTCAGTCAGGATGGCTGTACATTTCTGAGCTGTTTTAGAGGAAAAATAAGACTAGAGAGCTTGAGTATAGCCAAATTATAGAGGATTCAGAAATCCAGCCAGAAAAGGTGGGAGGACCATTTACTCAGTCATTCTGGAAGTACTTATTGCATGTCACTACGTGCCAGACACAGTTCTAGGTGCTTGAGGTACATCAGGGAACAAAATAGATGAACATTCCTGCCTTTATGGGTTTTACATTCTAGGGATGACAATCCACTATTGTCTGCCATTGACTCAATGTTCATGAAATAATTTAATCTTTACAACAACCCCATGAGATTGGTACTAGTATTAACCTGCTTTTACAGGTAGGAAATTGAGGCACAAGGAGGTTAAGCATATTGCCCAAGGTCACACAGCTAGTAAATGTCTAGAGTCGCTATTAACTACTGGATTACACTAGTTGCAAGAGCTTAAGAAGGAGAATTTCAAGGTGGTATGTTTCAGGGGGCAGCAGTGAAGAGTCAGCAATTGCAAGATTATACCATCATAAAATACCATAGACTAGGTGGCTTAAATGACAGACATTTATTTCTACAGTCCTGGAGGCTGGAAGCCTGAGATCAGGGTGTCAGTATGGTCACATTCTGTTGAGGACTTTCTTTCTGCCTTGTAGGTGTTCTCACATGTTCTTTCCTTGGTGCACATACAGGAAGAAGGAGAGATCTCTCTCTCCTAGAGGGGTGGAATAGGGAGGGTGGGAGGGAGGGAGACACAAGAGGGAAGAGATATGGGAACATATGTATATGTATAACTGATTTACTTTGTTATAAAGCAGAAACTAACACACCATTGTAAAGCAATTATACTCCAATAAAGATGTTAAAAAAAAAAAAACAAACAGTTACTGTGAACTGCTGCACCACTCATCTGGGTGGACCAACTGAGATAACAGTTACGAAAGGGTTTTCCAATGTGGAAAATTCTCCTCCCACTGCAGAAATGATTACAATAAAATGTTACTCACTGGTGAAAAAAAAAAGTAAGAACACATAACTAAAATAGTCAAACTCATACAAGCAGAGAGTGGAATGGTGGTTGCCAGGGGCTGGGAGGAGGGGGAAAGAGGGAGGTATTAGTTAAAGGGTGCAAGATTTTAGTCATGCAAGATGAATAAGTCCTAGAGATCTACTGTGCAGTGTAGTGCCTATAGTTTACAATATTGTATTGTATACTTAACACTTTGCTAAGAGAGTAGATCTTGTGGTGTTTTCTTCCTCTTCTTATAAAGCAACCAATTCTATTGGGTTAGGAAACCACCCTTATGATTTTATTTAACCTTAGTTACTGCTAAAAGCCTTATCTCCAAATACAGTCACATTGAGGGTTAGGGCTTCAACATATGAATTGGGGGACTAACTCAGTCCAACATTAAGGTTCGTATAATTCTCCAGTAACTGTTCATGGTTGCTACCTGCATGTGTTTTCTCATTCTTAGCTCTAGGAGGTGGGCAATATTCTCCCCATTCTATGGATTGTGGAAAATGAAGTTTCAAGAATTTAAAGAAGTTTTCTAACCACTCCTATACTTGTTAGTGGCCCCTAACTTGAAAGCCCAGGTCCACTTTCTCTGTCCCATACCACACTGCCTGACTGCTGCCCACACCTCAGCCTTAGTGCCTGGCCAAGTCCTGAAGGCTCTGGGGCCCCTGGAGAAGGGGGTCTCAGGGCACAGGAGGATCCTCCTGTGTAGGCTGAGACCCTATGGCAGGCAGAGGCCTGGCAGAGCTTCCTGGGTGCTGGGAAATAACTCTTTGCCTGGGAAACCCAGTCTGGAGAGGAGATGCAGAGAAGCAGGGTTTTAGTGGAGAATGTCTCTTAAGTCAGTTTAAGAAAGATTTATTTTATTTTATTTTTATTTTTTTGCGGTACGCAGTCCTCTCACTGCTGTGGCCTCTCCCGTCGCGGAGCACAGGCTCCGGACGCACAGGCCCAGCGGCCACGGCCCACAGGCCCAGCCGCTCCGCGGCACGCGGGATCCTCCCGGGCCGGGGCATGAACCCACGTCCCCTGCATCGGCAGGCAGACCCTCAACCACTGCGCCACCAGGGAAGCCCCTGTTTTGTTTTATTTTAAAGAAACTTTAGGGGGAAAATGGTAGAGAATTTTCCAGTGTAGAATTACTTAATTATTAGGGGAAATTAAAATGTGTTGTCTACACAAAGAAATCTGAACCTCCTTTTCTCATAGCCACTTTTCACGGACTTGCTTTTTAAAATGTCTTTGTACTATCATTCATTTCCTCATAGTCTGCTATGATCTTGGCTCTGTGTAAGGGCTGAGGAAAATATGCTTGAAATTGCTGTGACAAGTTTCTGGAAAGTGTCATGAAAGAGGAGTCTGTGGCTAAAGTATGAGAATGCATTGGTTGAATGGTTTATTAAGTACACTTTCATCTTTCCATCCCGTCTATCTGGTTTTCTAGGTAGAGCTATGCAATGTTGGGATGCCTAGAAACTGACTTTCCCCTCAGGTGACAAGAAGTGAGCACTAAGGGCATTCTATCACTTGGATCTTATGTACCAACAGCTCTGTGGGAAAGGTAAATCAAAGTGGGAGCTAAATTCAACAGCTTATATTTGAACAAGTTAATGTGTTTTCTCTTAAACTCGTAATAAGTAACACAGAAACATGAGTTTGATACGAGATGTCTATTATTAGCGAGCTAATATTTGTCTCCTGAAACTCTATAGCTCATCTTTGCTTTCAAACCTGCTCAGATCCTACATTTATTTAAGTAGCTTCTCTGTACTTGGAGGATTCACATATGTTAAATAATTTAATCTTAACACTGACCCACTAAGATGTGGTTATGTCCATGTTAAAAGTGAGGAAACTGAGGCTCAGAGAAAGGAATGATGCATGCCAGTTTTATCTCCTGTAAGTTCACTGAGGTCTGTGCCTACATATGTTCATCATATCTCCAGGGTTCAGTGAAGTATCTGCTACACAGTAGACGCTTAGTGTTGTTTGTATACTATACCCATTGCTGGTTGCCTTATGAATTCAATATCAGTTGCTTCCCAGCTGCCAATCACTGCTGGATAATAAGAAACTGTAGTAGTCAGGGATATGCAGAGACACAGATACATATATATATATTTATATAGGAATTTATAGTAAATAAATAAGTATATATTTATATAGGAATTGGCTTACTTGATTATGGAGGCTGAGAAATCCCACCATCTGCTGTTTGCAAGCTGGAAAACCAGGCAGGCCGGTGGTGTGATTCAGTCCAACCCCCAAGTCCTGAGAACCAGGAAACTGAAAGAGATGGATATCGCAGCTCGAAAAGAGAGAAAGTAAGTTCACCATCCCTCCACTTTTTGTTCTATTCCAGTGGTCAATGGATTGTATGATTGCCACCCACACTGGGTAAGGCCATCTGCTTTACTCAGTTCATGAATTCAAATGCTAACCTCTTGTGGAAACACCCTCTCAGACATGCCCAGAAATAATGTTTTACCAGCTATCTAGACATCACTTAGCCCAATCAAATTGACACATAAAATTATATATCACAGTACCATTGCCTCATCACCTTCAGAGTCTGAGGGTGTGCACTCCAAAGGATGATGGAGAGAGGTACCCAATTCTCCACCAAAATACAAAATTCCAAAGGGCTTCTTTCGTTGAAATCACAACAGCCCTGCCTCTGACTTATGGATAATGGAAACTTTTATTTACTGCTAAAATA
Organism: Aethalodelphis obliquidens; assembly: GCF_003676395.1. Lineage (NCBI taxonomy): Eukaryota > Metazoa > Chordata > Mammalia > Artiodactyla > Delphinidae > Aethalodelphis > Aethalodelphis obliquidens. The sequence goes on from NW_020837970.1 coordinate 1,272,645, forward strand.
CCTCAAAGAAACAAGAGGGTAGATTTCAGGTGGCTTCAGATGAAATCCAGATCAGTAATAGCCATTCTATCACCCAGAACCTGGCTGGTGCCCACACTACCAGGACAAGTCATTGGCTTCCCAAGTTCTCTTTTTTCCTGCAATCCAGGACTTAGTCACACTGCATTATAATTACTTGACTAAAGTACATTCTTGCTTCTCTGATTTCATTTGACATAAGTGATAGCTAAAAGGTTGATTTGATTAGTAAAAAATAAGGAAGAAGCTTCCTATTCCAGTAAAATGCACTTAGCACTGTAAAATAGTATTTTGTTTTTCCCTCACCTCTCACTCTTCTTGGTTCCCTACAGTGACTGTAACATTGCTCAGCTTGTCTGCCCCATGTCTCTCTTTCCTAATAGTAATGGACGGATAGTTCTTGAGAGTGAGGGGACTTTTTGTTAAAGGTACTGATATCACTCTTGCTCCACAAGAGCTTTCATTTCTTATTATTTTATTATTAATTTAAAAATACATGACTTGATTTTTTTTTTTTTTTACAAAAGTGGTAGGGGAAGAGTGGCAAATGTAGGGGGGAGAGAAAAGTGTAATGTGATATTATCTTCCATAGAAAATTGCATTTTGGGTATCAGAAGCTGACAGGGAAAAACACACAGACATTCATGGCAAAAGACTTGATGGAAGCTTAGGGGACTAATCCTGATGCTTATTTATTTTCTTTTTAATGGGATGTCAGTTCTGAAGAATAAACAGTCTTCCCTGAATCCAGTTATAAGCACTTAATTGTCTAGATAAAGTACAGAAGAGAAATACTATGTGCTGTGTCCCATAAGTCATCTTCATAGCCTTTCAGGTAAACTACCAAGGATTTTTACTGTTCAACTCAGTGGAACACAAATTGGTAAACTGATCATGGCGAGTGAAGCAGTCTAGAGCTGACACCCCAAATTTAGTCTTAATCTGAACTGGCAATATCAGTTACCTGAAAAAGTGCCACAGGAGGGAATGCCCACGAAAAGGATAGCATGTATCAGATTTTTCAATGAAAGCAACATTTTAGGGAATTGGCCTAAATCATTTAAAGAGTTTTCCTTTTTGAAATTGTACCAGTTAGTAAAATTGAAATCAGTGATCAAGGTGGCTTCACGTTCTAGTCCAGGCTGAAAATCTGAAGAATGGGGGTCAGAACCAAATGTATATGTGGACATGAGTTTGTATTTTTGAGCTATTTTATCAGCATCATCTGGAAAACAGGAATACACCTTGGTTAGACTCTTAGATTCTTCTGGACTCTGTCTGATCCAATTCATATCTTTATAAATTATTTTCCCCTTTTTTAAAGTGACCATTATGTGCCAGGCATTGTGTCCAAGGGCTAAGGCCACAGAGATGATGCAGTCCTTCCCAGCCTGGAACTCACAGTCCACTGGAAAAATAACGTCCCAGTTTCTCTTGTCCAATTCTCCTTTATCACACTCCTTTAGAAGTCCCTAGCTCTGGTTAAATCCAACCCTCCTCTTACTCTGTGACTACCTGCACAAAATGGAAACTTTGGGGAAACACAAATTCAGACTACCTGATTTCACTTTAAATTCAGTCTTTAAGTTTATATACATGCTTAGTGCCACCCAGCAACACTTCTATGCTTTCCTAGTACATTATTTCTCTCCTATGTTACTGCTTCATGCCTTCTCCTCTTTCCTAAAGCTTCAAACCTTTCCTCTCCTCACGCTCTTAATGTTAACCTGGCTTCCTGTTTTACTGAGGGGGCAGAGCAATCAGCATAGCACTTCTACTTCATATCTATCCACCTACTTGCATTTGAATCCATATTCTCCATATTCCTTCCTGTTACTCCATTTGAACTGTCCTTGCCGCTGGCTAAGTCAAAATCCTCCATTTGTGCATGGCACTTCATCCCTTCCTGTCTCTTCAAAGGCTTCACTACAGTTACTGTTCTGTATCATCACAATTTTCCAACCTACTTATTTCCATCAGCATATAAATGTGCTATTATTTCTCTCAATTTTAAAAAAAAAACCTGACACTTTTTGTCTTTTGCCCTATGTCTTTTCCACCTAATCCTTAGTTTCTCTGTTCTCCTTTAGTTGATGCTTTTGATTCCTTTCTTCCCATTCTTGTACCCACTCCATTCAAGCTTTTGCCCCAACTATTTAACTGAAAATACTTTAGACAGGGTCTCTTATGACTTCCATGGGGCTAAATCCAACTGTCAATTCTATTTTACAATAACTTTATCTATCAGTGGCTTCCATAGTCTGTCTACAAAGATGGCCACCAAGAATTCTTCCCAGTCCAGAACACTTATGTTATGCCTCCCATCAAAATGTTAAGCCTGTTTCCCTGGTGGGGACTTGTGACTTGCTTTGACCAAAAGAATACATTGGAAGTAATGTTGTGTCAATTCCAAGCCTAGGACTGCTCTCTCTCTCTCTCTCTCTCTCTCTGATCTATACCTATATCTATACCTACACTTATATCTATATCTAAGTCTATCTATATCCATATCCTTTAAAACATTCCTAGTGCCTCACACCTAATACATTATAGTGTATGCTCAATAAATAACTGCTAATAAATACACAGATATTAGAATTTCAAGAGGAGCCTTAAAGAATGAATAGGAAGTCAGGATGAAAGAAGATGAGAAGTAAAAACAGAAAAGCATCAAACTTCACGGAATATTTGGCAAGTCAAGTGATCTTTGTATCTTAAATATTAGAATGGGAAGAAAGAAATGATGAAATTTGGGCCAGATTATGAACAGTCTTGAAATCCATGCACTTTCTAAGTGCAGACACCTGTCACTCCATTGTTCCAGGATCTACAAAAGCTCTACCCAACTTTCTACCCCTTTCAGTCCTTACCTTTACTCTCCGACTTTCTTTCTGTGTTTTACTTTCCAGTTAGATAGGTGAAACTGCTTACTGGGCCATGAACACACTGTGCTCTTCTATTGGTACCATCTTCCAGTCGTGATGCCCTTACTACTCTTGTCCCCTGTATAAATTGTATTTACTCTTCAAGATCTTGCTTAAGCCCTAGAGGACCCAAGAATCCTTTACCAGTCACTTCAGCCCAGATTTTTCTCCGTTCTCTCAACTCCTTTTAAAAGTATGGTTAATACAACATGGTATGGCACTGGATTGTTTTCTGTATATCTTATATATGTTTAGTCTTAAAATCCAAGTATTTAATAATCTTCTTGAGGGAAGAATCTACATCTTATGATGCATTCTGTAAATTTTTGCAGTCTTAATATAGTTAGAAAGGCAGTGGTTGTGAGCTGTTTAAGTAGGATGCACCCAGGTTGCCTGCTGTCAAAGGTTGGGGTTGGGGGGGGTGACAGAGGGAGATCCTGGTAGTATCAATGGTGCCCATGACTTATGTATAAGGACATAACAGTTCTATTCTGAGAACTGTTCTAAGCGTCCCCTACCAAAAGAGCAGAGTGTACCCTCCACCCCTTCCCACCGTCAGGTCTCCACAGGGCAGCAAACATATAGAAATGGAGGTCGCAAAATGCAAAGATGGAAAATGGAATTGTATCACTGGATAAACTGGGAAATGAGGTTTCTGGTGTTGACATTCTTCTATCCTTCTGTTTTAGTATCACGAATTGTGGGTAGAAACAGGGCTATGGAATAACTAAAAATCTATTTAAAATATGAACCAGGCACAATTGCTGAAAGAAAGGCTAAGAATTCTCTGCAATTGCCATGAACTGCAGAATGGCATGAAACAAAATCAAAGAATTCAGAACGAGCAGACAATGTAAAACTTTAATAACAAAAGAAAATACAAAATGGTTTCACTGATTTCTTACTGAGGAAAGTTAATACCACACTGTCCATTATAACATTATGACAGATATAACTCCAATGGAGATTCCTTTCTTGAAAATGGTTTGCATATTCCTTAAGTTTGAACAACGATGGTGTCATGGAAAAGACTTGGAAACCAGAGTCAGAGAACCTGGCCTCAGGTCCTGTCTCTGCCTATTGCTAATTGCTCATTTAGTCATTAATGTATACATTCAATCATCACAACAAAACTTTTTGAAAAATTTACTTATATCCTAGTCTCTATGTGAGCATAAACAACTGTCTTAAACCTTTGTGACTCAGATTATTCATATGCGAAATGGGGATGGGATTTCCTATGCCAACAACTTTGTAAGGTCTACAGAGAATCAGATGAGAGAGTGTAAAAAGGACCTGAACTATGGAGGTATCTTTTCTTTTCTTCTAAAAAATGAACATAAATTCATTTAACTTATTTAAACTGGGTCTAAAGAATGTGGTAATTATCTTGACATTACTACCGCAGAGCCCATCTTTTGATCTTCTCAGCTACTACTGAAACTCTGAGCACCACTCTGGCATCACCCTGAGTGCTCTCAGCACTCCATATGTGGTTCAGTTTTACTTGAAACCTGTCAAATATCAATTGGAATTAGTCTGATTCCATTGATCCCATTAGTGAAATAGAAAATATCAGATTTAGAATCTATCACATGAAAAGAAAAAAGATCTGTTGTTCATAAATGGGTCCAGACGGTAATAAAGAAGGCTGCAGTGACTGCTCCTTGGTACAGATGCTGCCTCTTGTCTTTCGAAAAGCCCTGCTTCATCAATGTCAACGTGTCCAGGTGGATTCAGAGTGCACCTTGCACTGGTGCAACATTTGCCATGCTTTATGAAGATGCCTCCCAGTTCCTTACCTTCAGGCAAAGAGGCATGTCTTCTTCTTTTTTTTTTTTTTGCGGTGCGCGGGCCTCTCACTGTGTGGCCTCTCCCGTTGCGGAGCACAGGCTCCGGACGCGCAGGCTCAGCGGCCATGACTCACGGGCCCAGCCGCTCCGCGGCGTGTGGGATCTTCCCGGACCGGGGCACGAATCCGTGTCCCCCGCATCAGCAGGCGGACTCTCAACCACCGCGCCACCAGGGAAGCCCGAGGCTTGTCTTTAAAAAGGCATTGCTGGGTGGTTGTAAACTCAGTTGATAGAGTAGCCAGAATATTAGCATGCATCTTTCTAGCCCAGGGGTGAAAGAAGGTTGGATCTCTTACTTTACTTTTGGGTAGTTGCTCGATGAAGGAGAAAATTTCGATGTATAATCACTTTTCCTTCTTTTCTGGCTTAGCTTCTCATCAATGACCAAGCTTCTTCTTGCATGTAAATGGGTCATTTAGGAGGCAGAAAAAAATTCCATAATTATGTCGAATAATTTTTACCCCATTACCAGTGTTCTGATATATATGTAAAGTCCTAGTTCAGGACGTGAACTAGGTAATTGTCAGCAGTATCACCGAATAAAAAGAGATCTTTCTCCCTGAACCCAGTACCCATGAACTCTCCATAGCTGTTTTCCCTGTTCCCTGCCCCCCACCCTCTCGCTTGTGACATGCTTGTCTGCACTGAGCTTTAGAGTTCACAGAGCATTGTCCCCAGATCTCTCTCATTTCATAATCACAACAACTCAGCAAAGGTTATTATCTCCAATTCATAGAGGATAATTCCCAAGGATGAATTGATATTCAGAGACCCAGTGACCTTGATTGGAATTCAGGTCTTCTGACTCTCAGGCCTTTGCAGGTGACTTTCCAAACCAGCCTGTGTTCCCAGGAAAGGAGACCTAGCACTGGGTGACACAAAACTTGTCACAGCTCCTTGGATACTCTATGTGAGTCACCTTATCACCAATTTTGTTTGTGGAAATTCACAAAGAAGTTCCCAAACATCACAACTTATTTATTACACTCCTTATCATCATTTTAGCACTTTGTCTACCTGGGTAGGATGCTCTACATGTCTAGGAATATTGTAAAACTTCTTCCAAGTTTTGTTAGCCCATCATATTAAAAACCATGCCTTTCTACCCCTGGCATTTAACAGTATTACAGAGATGTCTTAAAAAGAATATACTCTGAGCCTGCTTTGAGAGAAATACAGTATTGGAATGTAGAAGGGGATAGCACCATTCTGTGCTGGTAAGATCACTTCTCAAATACCACTTTCCGTTCAGGACCTTGATAAAACAAATATCATACGTGTCCAGAGGATTGTGCCTTCACCACTGGGAACTAGGGATTTGGGCCTGAGGATGAAAAACTGTAGGGAGAACATGATTGCTGTCTTCACATTTGCAAAAGCTGTCGGGGGAAGACAGATTAGACTCTGTGCTGCCCTCCAGGGCCGAACAGGATCAGAGCGGGGAAGCCACAGGGAGGCAGATTGAGGCTCTGTGGAAGGAAGCGCTTTCTAAGCTATTAGATCAGTTCACATTGGAGTGAGTTGCCTCAGGAGGTAGGGAGCTCCTAGGTGCCAGAAATGTGCACGCGAAGGCTGAGCTCTGCTTTGGCAGAGCTGTCACTGTAGGAGTTCAAGCATTTAAGAGGGGCATTTAAGAAAATAACACTGCAGACAGCTTTTGCTGCAGATCTTCTCTGGTCTTAGGAGTCATGGCAAAGCACCCTGCTTAGAGCTTTCTTTCTTGTTTTCAGACTGTCTAAACCAGCTTTCTTGAATACCTCCACCAACAGTCAAACAGAGATTTATTGGTTTTGGATATCCCTTTGGGTGTATTCTTAATTGTTCCTTATTTTTCCTCATTTAAGCAGAAAGAATTTATTCCCACAGTGAAAACCCAGACATCCTTGAATTTCTTATAAACTCCTGGATTTTAAGATAAATTGTCAGTTTTTATTTTTTTAAAGACTTTATATTCATAGAGCAATTTTAGGTTCACAGCAAAATTAACAGGAAGGTACAGAAATTTCCCGAATACTCTCTGCCTCATGCATGCACAGCCTTCCCCATTGTCAACATCTCCCACTAGAGGGGTGCCTTTGTCACAGCTGATGAACCTACACTGATACATCATTATCACCAATAGTCCAGAGTCTATGTTAGAGTGCACTCTTGGTGTCATACATTCTATGGGTTTGGATAAATGTATAATGGCATGTATCCATCATTATAGTTTTTCTTTTTATAGAAAACATAATACTACTCTGGTGGGGGATGCTGATAATGGGGGAGGCTATGCATGTGCGGGGCAGGGGTATATGGGTAAGCTCTGTGCCTTCCTCTCAATTTTGCTGTGAACCTAAGACTTCTATAAAAAATAAAGCATATATATATGTGTATATATATATATGCATATATATGTGTATGTGTATATATATGTGTATATGTGTGTGTGTGTGTGTGTGTGTGTATATATATATATATATATATATATATACATATAAAACATTTTGTGCCAAAGGACCTTGACCCTGCCACATTTCTGTGAAGGGGATTGTGCTGCTCTTTCATGAGCTCTTCTAGTATTTTTATCAGGGAGAAAGAAATGGCGTACTCGAACTTCATAATTGAGTTTAGTGTAATATAGGAAATATTTTAAAAGATATGGAGAGGGTTTAGGGAAGTAAATTGTACAGAACCCAGGGTCTAATAGTAGTTGGTGCAGTTATCATCCTGAAGAAGCAAGAGGAAAGAACAGTTTCAAACACCCCCTGAGGGTCACATATGAAAAGAATGACTATGTGGAGCTGGGCCTCTGGTAGAGAGACTCAGCCAATTCACTGTGAGCTGGCAAGGATGGAGCTGAGGGAAAACTCCCTCATCCTCATTTTCCTCCCACTTTCTGTCACCTATTAGTAGTGCCTCTTATTGGAAGAACCAACTGGAAGCCAGTGGGTGAAGACATTTGTTGATGCTGTCCACGTGGGTCAGTTTCAGAGGACAACAGAGTAGTGAAGAAGGTTGCAGAGTGAACATGGAGAGACCAGCAGAAAAGGCCCAGCACTGGCCTCTCTCATAGCACAGGTCTAGGTAGCCATTTACTACCTGTTATCCTTGTAGCCTGGAATATACCTCCAAGCAGAGCCTATTTAATTGACCAAGACTTGCAACTGGCTCTAAAATAGGATTAAAAACAATCATTATTTTAAAAGAAAAGTTCTATCTACTGATTATGAAAACTAAAAGAAAAAACACAATAAAATTTTCAGTGGTAACCAAATATTTGGATCCATTTAAGAGAGTTTTATAATACGAGATATATAAAACCTCCTGCTTCCCAAAATGCTTTATCAGAATTGATTGGCTCCTTTTCTCAAGGCAGCCAGTCTTCCTATTGTCTCTTTTTCCTACAGCCATCTGGTACTGTCTTTGATGTGAAGTATATATTTTCCAATTTTATTCTAAACATTCATATTCAATAAAACATTGCATCATCTTTTTTTTAGATAGTCGAAATATTCAATTTTTTAAGATAAGTTAAATGTATTGAAGAGAGTTTCATTATTAATATGTGTTGTGGAGCCTGCAACAAGTTGCCAATCGGAGATGCACACTCTATTTACAGGATATGAAATACCATGATGTTGGGGAAATCAATGTGATTATGACTGTAGAAGGGGGGATTGTCTAGATATTCAGCCCAGATTCTGTGCACACACTTTCCCCTCCTCACCCAGGAGGAACTAATGGAAAACTAGAAAGTCTGGTATTTAAACATAAATTCCCCTGGAATTTGGTGTTTTTCAATGGAGGTTTTCAGAGCTCAATTTCAGCTTTATCTCAGAGTAGAATTTCAGAGTTACTTGACAATAACATGTTTGCCCTTGAAAAATGCAAGCGGAAAATGAAGTCTGGATACCCCCACTTACCCTGCTGTAGACTTTTAGCCTCTTCCAGAGTGAAGAGCATCGTCAGTGGAAACACAGTGAGTTATCTTCTGGGAACCTCTTTAGTGCAGCCAAATGTTTACTGTAGCAGAAATGTCCGAATCTCACTGAGAAATTCACAGAACTAAAAGCAAAAGCATTGCATGGCCTGGCAGATTCACGTATCTAACCTCCTGTAAAATCTAACATGCATTTGGACTCAAAATATATACAAATAGGCCCTCATGGAGTCACATATTTTGATCCTGAATTTCTCCAGTTTTGCATATAAGAGGGTTTTCTTTGTTGTGTATCCAGCTGGAGAGCTAAGACAATCAAGGGCAAAGCTATGTTGTGCTACTCCAGAGAACAGATCCAGATGGTCTCCTGAAAAGAAGTTGTCCCAAACAGTCACTATAAGTCCTTCGCTTTGGGGACCAGGTTGGAAGACAGTGGTTGAGTATTTGTAGATACCCTCTGGGACTGTTTAGATTCTGATGGGGATGCAAGTGCTATTAGAGGTGTCTCAGGTATAAAAACTAGCTAAGAAAAACTAAAAATCAAATTTTCTTGTTTAATACTTTAGAATTCAATTATGCTTAAATTTCATAGAAAATAAAGCTATGAGAATTGCTTTAAAAATCAGGGTAAAAGGGAAAAAGGAAAAAAATATAATTCACTGTCAGAAATTAGATAGAAGGGTGGTAGAAAATTTGAGTTTTAGATAGCACTGCTCAATTACTGTATACTAGTTACATTTCAATGATATAACAGGACTTAGATCAGGTCATTACTGTATGATTCTCTTGTGATTTACTTTTTAATAAATACTGTCCAGCAAAAATATGTTTTTTTCAGATTTGACATGTTGCTTTTCCTAGAAAATACTCAAAGCAGATGTCTTTCCTAAATAAAGCTGAAACTTGTATAAATTAATCAAAGGATATTTTAAGTTTAAATAATAAAAAGCTACCCATTGGTCAAATAATTGGGGGTTGGCAGAGGGAGAATTCAGAATACATTGCATGTTATTCCAATCCGTGTATTCAAATGTATCTTGAGAGATATAGCCTATTTGGTTCTTTTGCGATAGAGCTGGTTTGGAAAGCAACATAAAGCCTTCAGTTATATCATGTGCATTTTGTACACTTTAGAGTGGTTTTGTAATAAAAACATGGAAAGGGTTTGTCACAGTGTGACAGGTGGGAATGGAGGCAAAGAATGGTGTACAATGATCATACTTTCTCTTAAATCTTTGCACCATTTAACAAATAAGATCAGAAACAGCCCTATTTACTTCCTTTCCCAAAGTTGTCCTGCATTGGAAGAAGAAAAGAAGCAATAATATCATTAGCAGTTAACAAGGAACAGGAAGTAATTGCTGTGTTTAGGCCAATGGTAGAATGTAGCATTTCCTTTCAAAGTCCTGCAGATATATACAAGGCAGAGACATGGCAATTGCTGACCGTTCTTTGTTCCCAAGGCCATATTTTCTTACATGGGTGACCTTGAACAAAACACCAAAGCTTCATTATGTGCCAGGACACTGCTTTACCATTCCTCAGCAGTTCCCCATCATTCGAGGATGATGTTCTCATCACTCCAAATGGCATACAAGATACTTCACAACCTGATCTTTGCTGCCTCTTTCAGTCTCTTATCCCGACACCCACGCATCCATCCATCACCACAGGAATATCACAGTTAATTATCATAGATCCTAAGTGGACTGTGTCCCCAAGCCCCCATGCCTTTCTTTAGTCATTCAGTAAAATTGGGAGGTATACATTGTGTGCCAGATACTGTGCCAAGGGCTAAGAATAAATGATAAACAAGGCAACAGGATCCAAGGCCTCATACAATTTATGGTCTAGTGGAGATAACAAAGAAAAATAGAATACCCCCCCACAAAAATAAGTAAATAAACATAAATAAAATAATTACAGATTGTGATAGGTGCTGAGAAGGGAAAACAAAACCCAGAGTGTTGACATAGAGATTGAAAGGGGATGAAGGGGTGAGGTGGTGACATTTAGAGTGTGCCAGGTAAAGACCCAGGACCAAGACTTCGAGACAGAGGAAACAACCTATGCAGTTCTAATGTATGCAAGACTTTCTCAGGTTCAATGAATTGAATAAAGGCCATTGTAGCTGGAGAATGGTGTGGGAGACACAGCTTGAGGTGGAGGTGAAGGAATAGCCAGATGTCAGATCAAGCAGGGCCTGGAGCTCACAGTAAGGAGTTTCATTCCAAGTGTAATTAGAAGTTATTGGTTGGATTCAAGCAAAGTTGTGATATGGCTCAATTTATGTTTTTAATAGATTGGTCTGGCATCTGTGTGATGGATGAATTAGAGAAAGACAAGAGAGAAAGTAGTTGCAACATTGACTTTAGGAGGCTATTCTGGAAGACCAGAAAAGGAATGACAGTGGATGCATTCCAGAGATATGTGAGGGTAGAGATAACAATGCAGTAGAAGTTCGTTCTTTTCTAATTCCTGGTACCTCCAAGTCCCAACCCAAGCATCACCTCCCCTATGAAGCTACTTTGAAAGCCCCTCAATCCCCACAGGGTTAGATGCCCCCTCCTGTTCTCAGAGCAGCCTGTCACGTGGCTCCACAGTGTGACATACCACAATATTGACTCCTTTGCCTGCCTTTTATGAGACTGTGAACTTTTTTTTAGGACAATAGCTGTGTTTTGTCCATTTCTGTGTCCTTGGCCTGAGCACAGAGCCGAGTGCATAAGAGGTACTCAATAGATATCAAATGTGTGGGTGAATCGTGCCCTCTGAACCATTGGAGAGCTCTTCTGGTGACATGAAACGCTGAGTGGGAGCCAGATCAAGGGGCTTGGGATTGATTTCGATATTGAAAGGACTGTGGAAGAGCTACCGTCCATGCCAAGGACACCTACTTCTGTTAGAAGTGACCAAGAAATCTCAGACAGGAAGCCAAATTGATTTTTCCAAGGCCATTTCAGGGGAAGGAGTTCTTGACTAAGGTGGACTCTCTCAAAAGTACTTTGAGTTCCATTTCTAAACCCTGCTGTGACAATTACCGTTCAGAAACACTTGCTTGCAACACACAGCTTAGCAGATACTGTCATTTTTGACAAGGGGTTTGCATTTATCAGTTGTGTGTATGAGAATTGTTGGACAGAAATCATAACCAAACTGTCAGCATGGCCTCCCATTACCTTCAAGCAGATTCATTTTAATTCACCTTCGTAAAGATTTAAATGCCTACCATGCACCAGTTGTTGTGCCTGGCTGTTAGGATAAAGATGGATGTCAGGATATTTGTAAAAGGTCTCTATTCATAAAGAACTCACAGTACTGTGGGGTAAATAAATAAGCATTGCAATTGAGGATGGTAAGTAGTTCTAATGTGTATGCATAACATTATAAATATATACTTCGTGGAAGAAAATATAATAGGATCATTTATTCATTATTCTTGGAGGAGGAATAGAGTATATTTGGTTAGAAAGGGGCTTAAATTGAGCTGGATCAGTAGGAGTAGATCTGTCTCTCTCTGTCAACTTCCCAGATGCAGGGAAGCCTAAGACTTAAAGGCACTGGTTCCAGAGGTAGACTGTATTTAAATAAATTACGTTATGACCTGTGTAACCTCTGAAAATTATTTAACAGCTCTTCACCTCAGTTTATTCAACTGTTAAATGGGATAATATAGTACATACCCCATAGTATGGCTGTGAGGATTAAATGAGTTTGTGCATATGAACATGAAAATGTCCTTCCAGGCAGAGAAAACAGGGTGTGTTTGGAGAGGGAGATTTGAGGGAAGATTGGAAACACGGTTTGTGACCCACATCCTGAAGAGCTTTGTGAGTCATTCTAAGATATTTGGATTCTATGCTATAGGTAATGAGGAACTACCAATGGTTTCAAACAACGGAGTGGTGTGATCAGGTCTGTGTTTTAGAAAGATTCTCTGGCAAGAGTAGAAAGGTTGGACTAGAAGGGGAAGGAAAGTGAGAGGCAGAGAGCCCAAGCAGGTGGTTAGAGCAGTAACCCACCAGAGATAATTCAAAACCTGGAATAGATGGCAGCAGTAGGAAATGCTAATGTGCTAAATTTAAGGTTTCCCTAATTTTTTGACCATGGAACCCTCTTTCCATACATAATATTCCAATAACTCATCAGGACTCAGTTTGGGGAATGCTGGCTCAACATCTGCTCATTTTTTGGATGTTTTTATTTTGCTTCTTTACATTTGTCTGTATCTCAGGTTTTCCATTCCTATAACCCAGCAGGGAATTATGACCACAGACAGAGGTGCTTATAAATTATCTGACGTGGACAGTTTAAAAGATCAATAAATGAGCAAGTGTTCCATGGAAACTGAGTTTATGCTGAGCTCTCTGGATTTTCACAGTAGCCAGCCCTCCATCTTAACATTCTCTTCTCTTTGTTGCTGGTAAAGATTTGTGAGGAGAGAGGCGAGATACAAGTTGTATTGAGGAATATTAATCTGTTGTTTGCACATGTTTTAGATTCAAAGGAGTGGAAACTATGCTCTGGAGACTTAAAATTTCCTTTCCAATGCATTTGGTGCCTCTGAAGATTACTCTAAGTGTTACATACATACACAAATACAACACACACACTACTATTTAATCTACACAATAACCCTATAATGCAGGCACTGTTATTATACCTATTTTATGGATAAACAAAATGAGTCACAGAGAAGGCCAAAGTCACACAGCTAGTAAAGAATAAAACTAGGAGAGTCAGTGGCAACAGCTGGTGTTTATTAAACATTGAATGAATGTGTGAGTGAATGAGTGAAGGAGAGAACAGAATGAATGAACAAGAGATAGATGTTAAGCATTGGAAAAGTAAAAAGAAATGATGCGTTTAGGTTAAGGACAACACTAGGAACTAAAACAAGACTCTGGGCAATATTCCAAAGAAATTACTCTCTAAATGCGAGAGTTTGAAGTAGAGAGAGTAAAGAAAAAAGAGTGAAATTTACTCAAGATTACAGTAAATACAGCACATTGGGAAAGTTCACACATTTCTCTGCTGTCAAGATCAAGCTCTTGTATTATTATTGGCTCTTATAAGTGGCATTTGAAACAGATACCATTTCAACTGCAAAGAGTTTACTGAGTGAGGCCCAAGATATGTTTTCAATTTGCTGCATTCTGTGACCTCGAGAATAGAAATGGCATCTGTGTATCTAGAAAGAGGTGCAGAATGTGTCTTGCGAAGGCTTGCTAACACAGTTCTAAACAAGACATCAGTCCCTACCTGAACCTGTCCATAATCTCTTACTTAGCTTCTAGGTACATAGTCCTGTGCTACGTGTTATCATCTGAGCATAAATATCTTCAATCAATAAACATTCCCAGAGTTTATTGGGAATTCCCACTAGTGCTATGTACTAGAGTATCTCAAATGGATAAGATATATCCCTAATCTCAAAGGCCTCCTTATCAACTGGGAGGAAGATGATACAAACACAACTATACATTCAGATGACAGATTTATAAAAACTGCTGTTCTAATAAAACATATCCAATAAGGTATAATATGAAAACATAGTACATAAATGATACAATATAGACCAAAGTTACAAAATAAATTTGAGTAAGAATGGCTTGATAAGGATTTAGGACTGGAGAAGGAATTTTAGGTTGGTCTCGATTATTAAGAAATGGATGATGATGAGGAGAAGAACATATCAAGAAGGAGGCAAAGCAGTAGTATCTAACGCTAATAAAAGATCAGGTACATATGAAATGGTTTTTAAAAAGGCCTTTGGGCTTCCCCATTGGAGGAAGATTTTACTGACCTTGAATAATGAAATTAGTTACCCAGAGTGTATAATGCTAAATATAAACTATTATTTCTTCTGAAAGCACTCAAATCTTCATGATTTTACTCTTCCAGTCTTTCTACTTTGGGGTTCTCTGGTCTTCAGAGCCCTAGAAATCTTCTCTTATATTTCCAATTCTTTCATTTCCTAGTTGGCATTGATAAGTGTCTGAGTCATTTGTTAAGACAACATAGAAACTCTGCCTTCTTACTAGTTTAGAATTCTGTCCTTCTCTGACCCAGCCTTGACCCAGATGAGGCACAGCTGAGCACCTATCCAATTAGACTCATTCTTATGCTAAAGAGGTAGGCCTGGGCCATCTTGGTCTTTGGCTATACTTTTATATGAGTGCTCAGCTCATGTGTCACAGCAGGCAACCTGGCGCTGACATACAGCAAACCCTGATTACCATCAATCTGCTCCCAGAACCATCTACCCAACCATCACAAGATATCAGTTTGGGGCTGACATCTTTGGGACCTGGTCCCAGCCAGGAGATGTGAGTCACCCAGGGATGACAGTTCGATCAAAATGCATGATGAATAGAGCCTAACCATCATCCCATTACTCATGAGCAAGGAGGCAAAAATTGTCAAGGTAGCAGCGTCAGGTGTGGAGAAGGTAATTTCTGACAGGTGATTAATGCCAAGGAGCCAGCAATCATCCAAGTACTGCCAATAGAAATGGGCAGTTACATATATTTTTTCTATGACTTGCCTCCCTTCCCCCACTCTTGACCTCTGGTTTTACAGTATGCTGCTGAAAAGCCTCAGAAATGATTATTTTTCCCCCAAATTCTAAATATTTATGCCCCTCAAAATCTAGAGCTTACATATACCTCACATATACATATGTCAAACAAATCCTAGTTAAGACCTCATAGCCCCATCACCTTTTGAAAAACAACTGAAATGTTCCCCAGTTAATGTTACTCTAATGGTCATTAAGGAAGCGATAGGTCAGTCAGCCTGGGGCCAAATCTTGTTTTTTTTCATGACCCAGAGCAAATCATTGTACCTGTCTGTGTCTCAGCTTCCTCATCTATAAAATAAGATTGTTTTGTGGATTAAAAAAAGGATCTCTCATCTTTGAGATAAATGCTTAATAAACACTAGGTAATATTATTAGTGTCCCTCTGCAATGCTGTTACATATGATAGAAAATTCTCAAAAACTGCAAAAATTTTGTAAACATAGGGCACCTGAAGGAAGCAGGTTAAACTGGGCAAGGGTAGAGGGTACTTTGGGCGCTTGAATTAAAACAAAATGGGCAATGGGCGTGGGTCCTTTGAGATGGCAAATGGAGCCAAATAGCAGAAGGCAGGGAACAAAAGCCACACTTAGAACTGCTGAAAGCTGGTCCTTCCTTTCCACCCAGGCCCATGTAGAGACACCATCAGCTTATTCAATACATGGAGGATTTTAGTACAGAACCTGGGAGAAGATCCCAGGACTCATCTGTGCAGCCAATAGTGAGGAGAAATCCAGTCCCAGGTCACACCCAGTACAGGTGTGGATATGCTGAAGGTGGACACACTGCAGCTTCACCCAGGCTCTAGGCAAGAGGCAGAAGCCACACTAGCTATTTTAACAGAGGGAATTTGATATAAAGACTTGTTAATTAGGTTTCGAAGAACTGAAAAGGCAAAAGGGAACTCTGAGGTATTAGAAGGTAGCAACTTAAGCTTCAAGCCTTGGGTTGAGGGAACCAAGGGAAGAAGTTACAATTGCTCTAAATTGGAAGCCTAGTGGAAGGGGCCTTTGGAGCTGAAAGTCAGGCCTCTGAGGAGGGACACTGCTAGGCTGGCACTGGAGATTTTGAGGGGGGTCGTGTATCTGGTATTTCAAGTGTGGGAAAAACTGACTGCCAACAGGATTCAGCTGCTGCTAACAGAACACAGACATTTGCTCGGGTGAAGAAATGAGGCTGGGGTGCCACTAACAGGAACGGGAAACCCATAGGAAGGAAGGAGCAAGTCCCTTCTCCCCACAGGAGCCTTGCAGTTTTCCTCTGGCGCCCGCTATTGGAGACACCTAACAAGGAGCCTCTGGCCGAGCAGAAATAGGTAGTTTGCATCCTTCCATTCCAGGCAGAGGCAAAGCGGAGTAGAGGAGGTTAGGTGTGGTATTGAGAAACAGTAGCTTAATCAGTGGCATCTTGTCTACTCCACCCATCCACCCACCCAATAAACAATAACTACCTACCATGTGCCAAACACTGGCAGCTAAGATGCACTATTTGTTCTCCAGAAAGGCAGGCAAGGGGAAGGAGAGAGAAAAAAAAAAAAGAGGAATGTGATATAGTTGGTGACTGAGAAATATAGACTAGTATAGGGAAGAGAAGGAGGGATGGGAGAGAAACTGTCCAGAGCCAAATGTTAAAAATGAGTAGGGATTTGCTAAACAAAGAAAAGGAAAGTAGGTAGACGCTGATCTATGGAAGAACAAATCAGGAAGGGTCTTATATGCAATATGTGGAATTGGGATTTTTCTCCTGAAGGCAATGAGAAACATACCAATAGTTTTAATCTGGCATAATTAGGTTTATGTTTTGATTTTTAAAAATATTGCAAGTGGTTAGAACTGCAGCAGAATAGCCAGATTTTTAAAAAACAAAACAGTCTAGAAATGAATTTTTAAAGTTTTTGAATAATTATTGATAATACATTTACAATATAAAAAATGATATAAAAAGGTAAACACTAAGAAATCTCATTCTCTCCTGACTCCTGTGGATAACCATTTTTATTTTGTTCAAGGTTTTAGTGTTCCTTAATTTAAACACAAGTAAATATGAACGTTTATTTTTTATTTTCCACCTTTTCTTACTCAATTTTTTCTTATTTGAAACAATGCTGAAATAAAAGTCTCCAAAGTCAGATTTCTGGGACAAGGGGTAAATGCTTCTGTAAATTTGGTAGATGTTGCCAAATTTGGTGGATATTTTTCTTTCCTAGATGTTGTGCCATTTTGTTCTCCCACCAGCATTACAAGAGAGCACCTCTTTACTTATAGTCTGTCTAAGAAAGTGTGTTGTGAAAGTTTTTGGACTTTTTGCCATATCATAGTCGAGAGATAGAATGTCAATATAGCCTCTCTGGGTGAAGTTGTGCTTTTGTTTCATATGTTTAAAGGCCATTTGCATTACTTTTTCTGTGGTCTCTATTCATATCTTTTAATCATTTTTCTGGTGGGTTGTTATTCACTTTTTTTCCAGTTTCTAGGAGTTGCAAATATTTTTCCCAGTTTGTCACTTCTTTTTGAATTTTGCTCTTGACTTTTTTTTTCTTTGTCACACAAGTTATAGTTTCCTACTCTCAGTTTATGAAAGAATTCACACATGCTTTCTATAAATACATTTATGGTTTCATTTTTCCATTTAAAAACTTTGGGGCTTCCCTCGTGGTGCAGTGGTTGAGAGTCCGCCTGCCGACATAGGGGACATGGGTTCATGCCCCGATCCAGGAAGATCCCACATGCCACGGAGCGGCTGGGCCCGTGAGCCATGGCCGCTGAGCCTGCACGTCCGGAGCCTGTGCTCTGTAACGGGAGAGGCCACAACAGTGAGAGGCCTGCGTACCGCAAAAAAAAAAAAAAAAAAAAAAAAAAAAAAAAACTTTGGTGTATTTGGAGTTTATACTGGTAAGCAATATGAGGAATAGGTAGAACGTCATCTATTCCAAGTGGCTACCAGTGGTCCTAAAAACCTTTTAATAAAATGCCCATCTTCACCTCATTGATTTGAGGCATCATCGTTATCATATTTTAAATGTCCCTATACACCTGGGTTTCCTTTTGGAAATTTGTCCTATTCCATTGATCTGTTCACCTATTCCTGAGCCAATACCACACTGTTTTAATTATCGGTGCTTTATAATATATTTTATTTTCAGATATTAGGGGTACCACTTATTGTTCTTTTTCAAAATTTCACATATGACTTGTTCTTAATGAACCAACTTCTTATTTAGGCTTTAGCCTGGAGAAGTTGAAATGTCTCCTCCTTTAAATATATTTTTAAACATTTTTTAAGAGGAATTTTAGGTTTACAGCAAAATTGAGAGGAAGGTACAGATATTTTCCATATATGTCCTGCCATCACACATCCGTAGCTTCCCTCATAATCAACAACCCCACCAGAGTGGTACATTCGTTATAATTGATAAACATACATTGACACATCATTATCACCCTAAGTCCATTATCTATATTAGGGCTCACCCTTGTACATTCTATGGGTTTAGATAAATGTATAATGACACGTGTCCATGTTTGTAATATCATACAGGGTATTTTCACTGCCTTAAAATTTTTTTGTACTCTATCTATTCATCTCTGCTCCACCACCACACCACCCCCATCTCACCCCCCTAGCAACCCCTGATGTTTTTTATTATGTCTGTATTTTTGCTTTTTCAAGAATGTCATATAGTTGGAATCATACAGTATGTAGGCTTTTCTGATTGGCTTCTTTCACTTAGCAATGTGCACTTAAGATTCCTCCATGTCTTTTTATTGTTTTAAAGGTTATTTCTTTTTAGCTCTAAATAATATTCCACTGTCTGTATGTATTACAGTTTATTTACCCATTCACCTACTAAAGGACTTCCTGATTGCTTCCAAGTTTTGGCAATTATGAATAAATCTGCTATAAATGTCTATGTGCAGGGGTTTTTAGAAATTTATTTATTTATTTTTGGTTGTGTTGGGTCTTCGTTGCTGTGCATGGGCTTTCTTTAGCTGTGGTGAGGGGGGGCTACTCTTCATTGTGGTGTGCAGACTTCTCATTGCGGTGGCTTCTCTGGTTGCAGGGCATGGGCTCTAGGTGCACGGGCTTCAGTAGTTGTGGCTCGTGGGCTCTAGAGCACAGGTTCAGTAGTTGTGGTACATGGGCTTAGTTGCTCTGCGGCATGTGGGATCTTCCCGGACCAGGGCTCGAACCCGTGTCCCCTGCATTGGCAGGTGGATTCTTAACCACTGTGCCACCAGGGAAGCCCTATGTGCAGGTTTTTGTGTGAACAATAAGCTTTCAACTCCTTTGGATAAATACCAAGGAGCATGACTGCTGGATAGTATCGTAAGAGTATGTTTAGTTTTGTGAGAAGCCACCAAACTGCCTTCCAAAGTGTCTGTACTATTTTACATTACCACCAGCAATGAAAAGATTTCCTGTTGCTCCACATCCTAATTGGTATTTGGTGTTATCGTTGTTCCAGATTTTGGCTATTCTAATGGGTATGAAGTAGTATGTCATGTTGTTTTAATTTGCATTTCCCTGATGACATATGATGTAGAGCATCTTTTCATATGCTTATTTGCCTTCCATATATCTTCTTTAATGAGGTATCTGTTTAAAGTCTTTGACCCATTTTTAATCTGGTTGTTTGTTTTCTTATTGTTGCATTTTAAGAGTTCTTTGTATATCAAATGTGTATTTTACAAATATTTTCTCCTAGTCTATGGCTTGTCTTTCTCATTCTCTTGACATTATCTTCCATAGAGCAGATGTTTTTAACTTTAATGAAGTCCATATCATTATTAATTTCATGAATCATGTCTTTGTTGTCATATCTAAAATGACATCTCCATATCCAAGGTCATTTAGGTTTTTTTCCTCTGTTATATTCCAGGGGTTTTATAAGTTTGTATTTTACATTTAGGTTTAAAATCCATTTTGAGCTAATTTTTGTGAAGGGTATAATGTCTGTGTCTAGATTCATTTTTTTTTGTATGTGGATGTTCAGTTGTTCTGGCATCATTTGTTGAAGAGGCTATCTGTTCCGTTGAATTGCCTTTGCTCCTCTGTCAAAACTCAGTTGACTGTATTTTGGGGGGTTTACTTCTGGACTCACTGTTCTGTCCATTGACCTATTTGTCTGTTCTTTTGCCAATACCACACTGTCACGATTGTTGTAGCTTTATAGTAAGTCTTGTAGTTGTATAGTGTCAGTCCTCCAACTTTGTTCTTCCCCTTCAATATTGTGTTGGCTATTTTGGGTCTTTTGCCTCTCCATACAAGCTTTAGAATGAGTTTGTTGATATCCATAAAATAACTTTCTGGGATTTTTATTGAGATTGCATTTAATCTATATATCAGATCAGGAAAAATTGACGTCTTGACAATATTGACTCTTCCTGTCCTTGAATATGGAATATTTCTCCATTTATTTAGTTCTTTGATTTTGTCCATCAGAGTTCTATAATTTTCCTCTTATAGGTTTTATACATATTTCATTAGCTGTATACCTAAATATTTCATATTTTGGGGTGCTAATGTAAATAATATTGTGTTTTTAACTTCAAATTCCACTTATTCATTGTTGGTATATAGGAGAGCAATTGACTTGTATATGAACCTTGTATCCTGCAGCCTTACTATAATCGCTCACCAGTTCTAGGAAGTACTTTTGTTTGTTTGTTTGTTTTTAATTCTTTCAGATTTTCTACGTAGACAATCATGTCATCTGCAAACAAAGACAGTTTTATGTCTTCCTTTTCAATCCATATACTTTTTATTTCCTTTTCTTGCCTTGTTGCATTAGCAAGAACTTCCAGATGGTGTTGAAAAGGAGTGGTGAGAGGGGATCCTTGCTTTGTTCCTGATCATAGTGGAAAAGCTTCAAGTTTTTCACATAATGTTAACTGAAGTTTTTGGTAGATATTCTTTATCAACTTGAGAAAATTTTCTTACATTCCTAGTTTACTGAGAGTTTTTATCATGAATGGGAAAGTATTTTGCAAATGCTTTTTCTGCATCTATTGATATGATCATATGATTTTTCTTTTTTAGTCTATTGATATGATGGATTATGTTACTTGATTTTAAAATGTTGAACCAGCCTTACATATCTGGAATAAATACCATTTGGCTGAGGTGTATAATTATTTTTATACTTCCTTGGATTCGATTTGCTAATATTTTTTTGAAGATTTTTGCATCTTTTATTATCATTGTTCCTCTATAAGTAAGGTGTGTTTGTTGTTGTTTTCCCTTTTGCTTCTTTATCTTTGATTTTCTGTAATTTGAAAATCATATGCCTAAGTGTAATTTTGTGTGTGTGTGTGTGTGTGTGTGTGTGTGTGTGTGTGTGTGTGTGTTTTGGGTTTTTTTGCCATTCATCCTTCTTGGTGTTCTCTGAGCTCCCTGGATCTATTGTTTGATATCTGACAATTCTCAGATGTTATTGTTTGGGGAAACTCACAGTTGTTATTGTTTCATACATTTCTTCTGCACCTTTCAATCTTTCTTCTCTTTCTGATATTTTCATTACGTGTATGTTTTACCTTTTGTAGCTAGTCCATAGTCCTTGGATATTCTGTTCTGTTTTTTTATTTTTTTCAGTATTTATTTTCTTTGCTTTTCAGTTTTCAAGGATTCTATTGATATATTCCATAGCTCAGATATCCTTTTTCAGCCATGTCCAGTCTGCTAATAAGCCCATCAAAGGTATTCTTCATGTCTGTTACAGTGGTTTTATTTTTTTATCTGTAGCATTTATATTTTGGTTCTTTCTTAGAACTTCCATCTCTCTGCTTACATTGCGCATACGTTCTTGCATGCTGTCTGCTTTATCCGTCAGAGTCCTTAGCATATTAATCACAGTTGTTTTAAATTCCTGGCCTGACAATTCCAATATCTCTGCCATGTCTGGTTCTGATGCTTGCTTTGTCTCTTCAAATTGTGCTTTTTGCCTTTTGGTATGACTTGTAACTTTTATTTTCTTTATAGCTGAACATGATGTACCAGGTCAAAGGAACCCCTGTAAATAGGCCTTTATTAATGTGATGGTGAATTGTGGGGATAGGGGAAGAATTCTCTAATCTTATGATTAGGTCTGAGTCTTTTAGTGAGCCTGTGTCTCTGGACTGTGAACTTCACAAATGGTTCTCAGGGCTTTTTTGTTTTGTTTTTCTTTTATTCCCCACTTTAACTGGGACAGGATGGCTAGAGTGGGCTGGAGTTGTGTATTTCTTTTCCCCAGGTCAGTTAGGCTCTTATAATACCCCAGCAGGCTAGGCTCTGGAGCACTTCTTTCTCTTAGGGGCAGCCCTTCTTAAAGAGAACAGAGTGCTCTGGTGTATTTAAATATGGTTCCTTTTTCCCTCCCCCTGCCAGAGGCATGAGGGAATTTTTCTCTGATATACTGTGGGGATCTGGTCAAGCTCCTAGAGGTAAATCTGACAATATTGTGAGGGATGTTCGATGACTGGGTTCCCCCTAAAGCTTTTAACTCTCAGAGTTGTCCACTGAGCCTCCAGCAATTTGTCAATTACATTTCAGGTTTTCCTACCCAGTACAGGTTCCCCTGGCCATTTCCAATCCTGAGTTTCTGCTCGGGTCAGCTGTGACTCCCTGAATTTGCCTGTCTGTCTCTCCAGTCTCAGAGGTTTGCCCTGTTTTCTTCCCTCTCTTATGGATCCAAGAAGAGTTGTTGATTTTTCAGTCTGTTCAACTTTTTACTTTTTGTTAGGATTGACTGGCAACTTCCAAGCTCATTACAAGTGGAACTGGAAAACAAAAGTCTCTTTTACCTATATGTCTAAAATATATTACATATTACCTTAGCTTTTTTTTCCTTAACATCTTTATTGGAGTATAACTGCTTTACAGTGGTGTGTTTCTGCTTTATAACAAAGTGAATCAGTTATACATATACATATATCCCCATATCTCTTCCCTTTTGCATCTCCCTACCTTAGCTTTTAAATAGACATTACTGCCTAATATTTGTCTTTCACTTTGACTCAGAGTCTTTACTTATGAGCATTAATTAATTGACAGTTTATAAAATAGAATAAGATTTTTAGGCATAAAAGTCTTATTTGCCTCTATATTAAGTGGCCTTAGGTTGCAAATGTACAGATTTTCTCTCTCTTCCCTTATTCCTGGTTGTTACTAGGGGGGCTGCCAATAGCTTCTCTGCCCTCTTCTAACTGAGAGCTAAGTGGAGAGCTACGGGTCTCTCTGATGAAGAAAGTCCATGAATGCCCATTCATACCCATTTCTGTAGTAACTCCTTGGCCTGATATTTTTTTTTTCTTAACATAGATTCAATCAGGAAAATTGCCGATTTGTCCAAATTTGGGTACCTTTATGTTATACTAGCAATTTTTCTCTTTTCTGAATTCTCTTCTCTCTAGGTCCCAGATGTGAGTTCAGGCTCCAGACATGTTGTACTTACTAACTTGTTCAAGTGCTAACACTAGCTATAATCAAAAATATATTTGCCTTAGAATGTCTTCATCATATGGAAGGATAAAAGTTTAGTTCAAATGTCACCTCCTTTGTGATACTTTTCACAATTCCTCCAGTGAGATTTAATTTTTCTGTCTTCTCTAGATTCAGAGTATCATATATGTATTTAAAATATTTATTTTATTTACCTTGAAGCTTAATATTTACCTTGAAGTTTATGCTTGTCTCCCTATGCCCTACCCTATGCCACTATCAACATTGCACCTCATCCCACCAGACCCTGACTCTGATCTTAAATACCTAGACCTGTATTTAAGGTCATAGCAGAGGCACATATTTGCTGCATTTGAACATTCTTGTGAGACATGAATATGAAAACTAATTATAATCAAACCTGCTAAGCTTTACTGTCAACTCTTCCAAAAGCACAGTGAGTGGGTAAAAAGTCTTTAGGCTAGAATATTTCAAAGTGCCTCTGTCCTGCTGTCTCAGACAGTTGGGATGATCCTTCCTATTCTCTGTATTCTAACTGCACTTAGGAATTTTCTCTATGATTACTCAATATCTGTGTATGATATTTTTAGAGCTTTGGGCCCTGGCTACAAATCCTTTTAAGAGAGATTACTTCCCCTTTGCCCAACACTCCTTACCCTAGTCCAGTTCCTTTTCTCATCTGCAGCTTTCTTAACTGCAGTTACATAAAACACAATTCAGGGATCCTGGCCCTCCCTGTGCATTCACTCCTTTC
The DNA here is from genome assembly GCF_003676395.1 of Aethalodelphis obliquidens. Taxonomy (NCBI): domain Eukaryota; kingdom Metazoa; phylum Chordata; class Mammalia; order Artiodactyla; family Delphinidae; genus Aethalodelphis; species Aethalodelphis obliquidens. The sequence continues at coordinate 1,297,135 of NW_020837970.1, forward strand.
CAGGTTAAACTCTGCTGCATTCATTCCCTTTGGCTCCTGGCTGCTTTCCTGGGGCTTCCTGCCCTCCCAAGACCAGACATTCAGCTACAAGTTTTGTCAGCCTCTCTACCTACCATCTGCACCACGGGAGACCGATTGTATTGTTACATCCTTCTCTTTCTCACTCTCTCTATCAAAAAGAGCTATTTACTTGAATGGAAGGCCCATTCCCCCAGGAGACAGACCAGAAATTCTTTCTATGGTATTTCAGGTTTTCTCATTTTCCCTTTAGTAAAGTAGCAGGCTCCTGAGGCTGGGCTTAAAACATGTCACTCTCCATAAGAGATTCATTGGCCTTAGTAGCCTCTGTTTTGACTGATTTTTTTCTTTCTTTTTTTTTTCTGTTCTCCCTTCATTGACAGAGTAGTAAGTATCACTAATATTGTTATACTTTCCAATAGCAATACCATGGTTTCTATGTTTATTGTTTTAATAATAATGGACTTCAGTGTTTGATCACCAGCAGTACCAATATTTTTTCTGGATCCTAGGTTCTGTTCTCATCTCTAGGATTCACACCTAACCTACTCTAAACTTCATTTTAGAGATGTAGTGGTTTTTTTAGTTTTTTGTTTTGTTTTGTTTTAATTCTCAATCAACCTAACAGCAACTAAATTAGTTTAGTTGATAAAAACCAATTTTGATTGATGGCTGAATGGATACATAGATACTAGATAGAGAGGTAGATAGATAAATAGATAACTTTTCTCTAAATCAGGGTTTCTGAACTTTGGGGCTATTGACATTTGGGGCCGGGTAATTCTTCATTGTGGGAGGTTGTCCTGTTTAGAGCAGGATGTTTAATAGCATCCCTGACCTCTCTCTACCCACTGGGTAGTTGTCCTTTCCCTCTCCATTCCCCCAAGTTTGACACCCAGAATATCTTCTGATATCACTAAATGTTCCTGGAGGTCAAAATCACTCCCAGTTGAGAGTCACTGATCTAAATTCATTATACCCTCAATTATTAGTAAATAATGACAAAAATTTTAACATTTTTAAAGTTAATGTATATTGAGCGAATACCACAGGCCAGGCCCTTTGGAAAGTACTTTCTCATGTAAACTTATCACGTGCTTAAAATATCTCTGAATTAAGTATGAGGAAACAGAGAATTTAGAGAAAATCATAAAGCTAGTAAATGCAGAGCTGTTTTTTAGATAACTAGCCAGTTCCAAAGCTCATGCTTTTTACAGTTATGTCATAACTTTTAACATCTTGTCTTTTATGACATAGCTGTGGGTACCTTTCTTGGAGGATGAAGGTTTTCTCATCTTTCTAGCTCATTATTACTGAGACTAAGCATGGCACTTTTCTGTTGTAGGTACCAAGGAATAATAGTTGAACTGAGTATCTTTTTGTTTGACCTGAGAATGAAATGTTGCCATGCTTTGAAGAATGAGTTGTTAATAACTATTTGCTAAATGAATATCTTATGTAGTCTAGAAAAATCAGGTGGCTCGCCCTCTATTGGTTTTCTCTATTCCTCCGATCTTTTACAATGAAGGGTCGGAGAGTGATGGGGGTCATTTTAAGATAGCATTTGTACTCCTTTTCATTTACTTTACACTAATATAAACTGTTTACTTTACTATAAACTCTGTGAATATTTTCCTTACATTCATTAATTTCTTTCTACTTTGCTTTTGGTCAACAATCATAACCAGAGTAATGTTGCATTATCTTTACACAGCACCATTTTCTGCCATTTTCTGAGGAAGCAGAACTGTATTACAAACACTATTCAATTTATCCTAAGTCTTTAGTAAGGAGAGTAGGGGTTATTGTTTTTCCTTTGAGTATACAGGGTTAATTGGAGGCATCAAGTAACTGATAAACCCAAAGATTGTGAAATCAAATTCATGTGTCCATTACTAAAGTTAACTTCTCTATTAAGAAATAATAGAACCCTCACTCTCTAACCCCCCACCTTGATTTAATCAACAGACATACACTGTTTCCTACAGACATATATTGTGGAAATGAAGAAAAACACATTCATTTTGTGCCTACACTATCATAACTACTCTGCTAGTCACTGTAAATTTATAAGATCATTTTGGACTAAGTATAATATTAGCATCTCCATTTTAAAAAATGAAGCTGAGAGAAATTAAGAAACCTGCCCCAAATCTACAGATAGAAGGTAACAGAAGTAAGTGTCAAAATTGGTTCAGCATAGGCAAAACATTCTTTGACACAAATCATAGCAATATTTTCTTAAGTCAGTCTCCCAAGGCAAAAGAAATAAAAGCAAAAATAAATAAATGGAACCTAATCAAACTTATAAGCTTTTGCACAGCAAAGGAAACCATAGACAAAACAAAAAGACAACCTATGGAATGGGAGAAAATATTTGCAAATGAGGCAACTGACAGGGGATTAATTTCCAAAATGTTCAAACAACTTATACAGCTCAATATGAAAAAACAAACAATCCAATCAAAACATGGGCAGAGGACCTAAATAGATATGTCTCCAAAGAAGACATACAGGTGGCCAACAGGCACATGAATAGATGCTCAACATTGCTAATTATTAGAGAAATGAAAATCAAAACCACAATGAGGTATCACCTCACACTAGTCAGAATGGCCATCATCAAAAAGTCTACAAACAATAAATGCTGGAGAGGGTGTGGAGAAAAGGGAACCCTCCTACATTGTTGGTAGGAATGTAAATTGGTACAGCTACTACGGAGAATAGTATGGAGGTTCCTTAAAAAAACTAAAAATAGAGCTACCATATGATCCAGCAATCCCACTCCTGGGCATGTATCTGGAAAAGATAAAAAATCTGATTTGGAAGGATACATGCACCTTGATGTTCATAGCAGCAGTATTTACAATAGCCAAGACATGGAAGCAACCCAAGTGTCCATGGACAGATGAATGGGTAAAGAAGATGTGGTACATATATATAATGGAATATTACTCAGCCATAAAAAAGAATGAAATAATGCCATTTTCAGCAACATAGATGGACCTAGAAATTATCACACTAAGTAAAGTAAGTCAGACAGAGAAAGCCAAATATCATATGATATCACTTATGTATGGAATCTAAAAAAATGATACAAATGAACTTATTTACAAAACAAAAACTGATTCATGGACATAGAAAACAAACTTCTGGTTACCAAAGGGGTTAGCAGGGAGAGGGATAAGTTAGGAATTTGGGATTAACAAATACATGCTACTGTACGTAAAATAGATGAAACAACAAGGACCTACTGTATAGCACAGGGAACTATATTCAATATCTTGTAATAACCTATAATGGAAAAGAATCTGAAAAAGAATGTATATAGAGGAATGACTGAATCACTTTGTTGTACACCAGAGACTAACACATTGTAAATCAACTATACTTCAATTTTAAAAAGTGGTTCAAGTTTCAAAGGCATTTCTACTAATGTTAGGTTTTAATTAATTTCCACAAGCTCGTTTATAAATAAAGAGCAGTCCGAACAAATCAGTGCTTAGATAAGGTTTGAAGAACCCACAGTTGTTCAAGAATCAGCCTTCCCATGGAAGCAGAAAAGGAAGAAATAGTAGAGTTTACCTTCTTGGGCCACAGGTTGTACATATGAAACTAGAGGGTAAGCCAGGTTGGTTCTGGAGAGACTAGGTAGGTTCTGAAGAGCAAAATGTATTTACTTTTGCCCTATCCCCAAGAATACCAGTACTGTGGAATATTACATGTACTCCAGAGATTGTTGTATTTCTTTAGTAGGTGACATGATCCCAGGATACTCCACATGGTACTTCGGGATTCTTGCAGATGAAAGGTGCTATATACATGTCAGATATTATTATACAGCACTTATAAAAAATGTTTCCACTTATCGGTGTGGACTCACTTTTGAACAGCTTAGAAAAGATAGTTATTGCTGATAATAGCTGTCAGAATAGCAGTGTAAATGACTTTTTTTTTTTTTGCTATACTTTGCTCCATATTTTACTGTTTTTGCTTTATAATCCAGAGTGGACTGGAAGAAGAAAGGAAGATATTTGCTGACAAGGCTTAAAAATAGAAAGATGATGATTTTTCTTATTAAGGTCAAGGTCAACAGCAAGGAAAGAATTTCCATGAGGGAATCATTAACAAAGTTAGACCACAAGAAGTTAAAAAAATTACTAGAGTGTAATATTTTGATTTTAAAACATGTAACGTACATGCTATTATCTTCTGAGAGTGCAACCATTACCATTGGAAGTGTACACATTTTATTCGTAGAAAACGTGATATAATGCAACGTCTTTATGTTTTCATTTTAATTTTGAAATCTCCTTTTAGGACAATCATCTGGACCCTGAATTACTTGGCTTGGCCAGTTGTGTTACCCACCTGTGTTCATTAGCTTCCTGTCCTTCAAGCTTCTGTAAGAAGCCATTAGAGAGATGTGCCCATCACTTTATCTTGGTATCATTGAACTCTTCTCCATCAGCTACTGTTCAACCAAGCAAATAGTGGTACTCTATGGAATTCTCACTGTTAGCCTAAAGAAGAAACTAGGCTCCTTCACCATCAGTGTCTCAGGGCCTCCTTCTTGGCAGGGGAAAAAGTGATGATTTCTGGATTGATAGCCCTACTCTCAAGCCAAGTAATTGAGAAACTGAAACTTGACTTGGTAGTTCTTTCTAACTATTGCTCTTCTCTTCCGTCCTTTTTACTTTGAGTGCTCAAGTCTTAGAATTAGTGATCTCTCTTCTCATTTTACCTATTTTTAACATTTGATTTTCAACTGGACCTAATCAGTCTGGTTGCAGTGACTCTCCACAGAAGCTTTATTGAAATTATTTTTTCTCCTTTAACTTCATATAGATTTTGACAGCATGGATCACCCCTTACTCCTTAAGTCCTGCCAAGACTGAGATTTCTAAACAGACTTCACTCACTCTCTCTGCCACTATCGAAAATTTTTGCTGATCACCATGGGCTATGTATAACAATTCAGGTCTACTGATGTGTACAATTCAATAAAACTCCATTTACACACCTGTACTAGTTAGGGTTCTCTAGAGCAACAGAACCAATAGGATAGATAGAGATGGAGAGAGAGAGAGAGATTTAAGAACTTGGTTCATGAAATTGTGGGGGCTGGTTCTGGAGAGTCTGAAGTCTGTATGACAGGGCAGCAGGCTGGTAACTCAGGCAGCGTTCCTGTGCTGCAGTCTTGAAGAGAATTCCTTCTACTTTGGGAAACCTCAGACTTTGCTCTTAAAGTCTCCAACTGATTAGAAGGCACTCACCCACATTCATCAGCTTTACTCAAAGTCTACCAAAATTAATCATATCTAAAAAATACCTTCACAGCAAGACCCAGACTGGTATTTCACCAAATAACTGGTCACCATTGCCTAGCCAAGTTGACATATAAAATTAACCATTGCAGTTCCCATACTCTTTTCTTCTAATCTTGAATTCATTTGTCTTTAGTAGATGAAAAAATTGGATATGCTTTTATACTTATCAAGGATTTGGGTTGTATTGCTTTTGGAGTTTTTGCTTTTCACCCTATTGTCAGCAGTATTCATTGTCTTAGGGGAAAGATGACAAGACACATGAGTAAAGAAAACAACTTTAAGTGTCAATAGGAGTTTGCATTTTAAAGTCTTTAGCCCTATAATACTAGGGTAAAAAGTTTATGTCACAAACAACAAATCTAAGAAAATAGATAACAAGTCAGGCTATCTCACTGCCAAAGAGGTAAAGATTACATGGGGAGGGCAAAGAGAAGATGACAAATAACTTAGATTCAGATGGATTCCTGAAAAAGCAATCCTGTGTCTCATGCATAGTCTGTTTCCTAGTTAGGGGTGGGGTGGTGAATAGAAACCTGAGAGAATTCAGCATTCAAGAACGGTGGAGGGTGGAGACCTGTTTTCTGGGTGGAGCTCAAGAGGACTGCATGTTCACAAAATGTTGCAGCATGTAGCATGACACAGACATGGTTGCATAGAAATGCCTGAGATAGGCATAATCATGTTCCAGTGAAGAACAATAGAGTTAAATCTTTTCTGTCCACCTCAGGAGGGCTTAGAGAGGACCTGACTATTAGCCAGACTAGAGATGCCTATTGCTAGAAAAGAGGGTGAAAGCAGCTGAGAGATGAATGGACAGATGACCAAAGACCAGATAGAATGAGGCAGAACATTTTTTTTTTTCTTCTGGACATCTGGATGTAATATTATCTGTACATCTTGTATGGAAAGATGGTGACTGAATACTCTCCAGATACCCACACCCCGCTACTACTAGACTAACATTACCTAAGTCAAAGGTGACCATATTTCTCCATTTACCTGGAATATTCCTGATTTATACTGGTTGCCTTGTGCATAATTGTTAAATAGCAGATCCTTTCACCATAGAAAATGTCTTATTTTGCACTAAAAACTATGTGACTTACTTAAGTGCTCAAAACTTAGATGCAACATATGAGAAAAAGTGGAAAAATAAAGGAGAAAATCTAAAATAGAAATTAGATTCATTTATAGAGAAAATAGGTTGAGTTTTGGGCATACCTGAGAGTGTGTACTGAAATTCACATCTTTCCTAATATAAAAGGCACATAAACCTCAGGCGTTTACATCTTCAAACCTGTTACAGTACGCACAACCATTACTTGAATACAATAGGATATATGTTTTATGTACTTAATATCTGTCTCAGGTTCTTTTGGTGCCTTTATTCTAGCAGCAAATGTAATCCTCACTAATGTATTGTTATAAGATGGAAGAAAGCAAGGGCTACTTTGTGAAGGTATTCGAAAGCCCAGCTAAGGGGGTTTGGAATAATTTCACAGGAGGGAAAGAATGAGATTTGTGTTTTAGAGAGTTAACTGGGGCAACAGTGTGGACAATGGCCTGGAGGTAGAAGGACTAGTCAGCAGGCTCCTGTGGCAATTTGAATGGGAAATGAGTGTGAACGGAGGAAGTCACACTCATTTCCCAACGGGGGAAGTCCATGTGGATGCCAAAGGTCAGATTTGAGAGCCCTTAAGGAAATCAAATAGAAAATATCTGGACACCAATTTTATCCTGGGAGTGAGGAACAAAGAGGACATTTGTGGAGGCAGAGAATGAGTTCAGTGTGGGACACTTTGTCTTGAAGTTCCTGTAGGATGTTTAGGAGGAGATGATGGCTTTGTAGGTGAATTTTGAGGTTTGGTGCTTGATGTGTGTGAGGGACGTGTGATTTGGGGGCATGGGCATATACAATTTAAAGATGGTAGTAAGCACTGAAAAACAAAGAAGAGCAATATAGTGATTACTTTCTCTTAGTCTCTTAGTAGATGTAAATTTAACCTGAGTAAGCTTTATGTTGAAGTCAGCCTAGAAGGTGTTATCCTGAAATAAATAAAACAACATAACACCCGATGAGCTTTTGCTTGGAAATGTATGTAGAAAGAATCTTATCTTAGACCAGTGTTTCTTGGCTGGGGGCAGTTTTGTCCCCCCACCCCCAACCAAGGAATATTTAGCAATGTCTAGAGACACTTTTGCTTATCATAACTTTACCTGCATCTGGTGGTAGAGTCCAGGGATGCTACTATTGATAAATATCCTACAATTCATAGGACAGCCCCCACCTAGCAAAGAATTATTGAGTCCAAAATATCAATAGTGCTGAGGATGAGAAACCTCTGCCTTAGACAACTGAGCTAACAATTTTGTTGAAAGAGCTGAAATCATCCTTAAATTGCTGTTTTGATCTTGAAACATCACTGAAGGACTTCGATGTAATGCATGAAAGAACTTTGATATTCTGGCTGGGAAGTCCATTCCAGTTAGCTTTTCTGACTCAAAAGGCCACCTTTCTGGTCAAAAGCTCTTGGGTACACAGAAGCACTCTGGCCATACACCACACTGAAGGCTCCAAGAAAGTACAGCACTTTTACCCACTGAATCCCACAACATAGGTTAGCAGTTGATGCAAAGATAACAAACTCTATAGCATGGAGTGGGTGGGAATCCATATACTGCTAAAGACATAAAAATGGAAGGTTGAAAATGACCATTAAATTTGGCTTTTGCATTATCAAATATGAGGACAAAAGATGGTGAAGGGGGTCAGCAATATAAAATAATTGTTAAAAGCACGAGTTGCTGAGTCCAACTGTTTGAGCTTGCAAGACTCCTGCTCCTATGGTTCATTAGTTGAGTAATCTTAAGCAAATTACTTGTCCTCCCAAGGGCTGTACTTTTTTAATCTGTAAAATGGGCACAAAAATAATACCTGCTTCAAAGAGCTGTGTGCGGGAGTAAAATGTCACACACACACAGCTAGCCGAGTGATTGGCACATGGTAGACTGTCAATAAATCCCATCTACATGAGCTCTGGGAGCCTAGCAAGTAAAGTGTGTTATCAATAGAGCAAAAGAAGACCTAGCCTTAGCCTACTGCTTCCAAAGTGATCCTCTACTAAGGGCACAAAGATATTTATAGTATTAATGTTGGATTATGATAATATCTGTTGTTTCTTTTTTAATCAAATCAGTTATTTGCTGACCAGTATTTTTTAAATGTGGTAACCTTCTTGCTGTTGATTTTATTAGCCTCTGCCATCATGAATGGAAGTAGATAAAATAGATTTATGCTTTTCAAATTGTAGTTCTCATACCCATAAATGAAAAACTGAAGACCACACATAAGAGAGGCAGTTATAAAAGACTAAATTATTACAAAGAATCTGAATACAGAGCCTGCATGCATACAAATTGCACTGCAATATTTAAACTTTTTTCACTTCTTACTAGCTGTATGACCTTTGGAAAATTACTTAGCCTTTCTGTGTTTCTGTTTCCTTATCTATAAAATAAGATTAGAAAATATCTCTTAAAATGGCTGTTAAGATCAAGTAAGAAACAGTTAATGGGTGAACTGGTTTTTGTTTTGTTTTGTTTTAGTTTAAACAAATTGAATAAAACAAAAAAATAAATTTCGTAGAGAAAAATATAAACTCCAGCAATTAGTTTCAATTAATGTATTCAATTACCTTAGAGGTTCTGTCCAACTATAAAATTTTTTGTCTAAAAAGTAATTGATGCTTTCTTTTTATTTCCTTTCCTATTGTATAGAATTGAAATATGCATTTACCTTTGATATCTACTGTGCAAAGAAAATATATTGTAAAGTATTAGACACAGCACGCCCCCAAAATGTTCAGTAAATGTTAGCTATTAAAATTTTATGGGGAGTCCAAAATGACAGCATAGGCACTCATTCTGAATTCATCTCCTCCCAGGAACACACCAAATCTATAGCTATATATGGATATTATCCTTGAAGAATATCTGAAAACTAGATGAACTGCTCCCTACAATAAGGGATAAAAGGACCACATCAAGACCCATCCCTGGTGCATCAGCACACTGTAGGGAGGGATCTCACCAGGCAGGTGCTTCTCCTGGAGGAGAGAGGGGTTGGTGCCACACATCAGGCACCCCAACCCCGGGAGCTGTACTGAAGAGACAAGCCCCCAAAATGTCTGGCTTAGACAAGCAACAGGGCTGACATCCAAGGGACCTAAGTGCTGTAGGAAACTGAGATTCCCCTCTTCAAGGGCTTGCATGAGGTCTCACTTGGCCTGAGACCCAGTGAAAAAGACAGCAGTTTGAAAGAAGCCTAGACTATATGGAAGGAGATTCATTTGCTAATCTAAAAACATTGGCTGGAGGTGGGGCGCGGGTAGTCAAAATGCCCCCTGGTGACAGAGGCGCTGGCAAATGCTATTATTGCCCCCTCAACCTAACCTGGTGGTGTAAGCTGCAAGCTTGGATGTGGCACCCTCCCCAGCCCCCCTCCCCAACCTTTCTAAAACAGATGGAAGGGAGTCGTCAGTTCAGGCACTATCCCGATGCTTGCTGGAGCCAAATAGGACAGGCAGTTGCAGCACTTCCCTGCTCCCTGGCAGGGGTGGGCGAATGGGAACAGTGGCAGCATTATATTGTTCCCTAGCTAAAGTCTGTGCACGTGGGCAGTTGTGACACTCCATGACATTGCCCCATGCAAAGACAACTTAATGGGAGAAGTTATTTGCAAATCACATTTCTGACATGAGGTTAATATCCTATATATAAGGAACTTATACAACTCAATAACTAAAAACAAACAATCCAATTTTTTTCAGAGGATTTTTTCCCTAAGGATCTGAATAGGCATTTTTCCAAAGAAAGCATCCTGATGGCCAAAAGGTACAGGAAAAGATGCTTAATATCACTAATCATCAGGGAAAACCACATCAAAATCACAGTGAGATATCACCTTACATCTGCCAGAATGGCTGTTATCAAAAAGATGAGAAATAGAAAGTGCTGGTAAGAATGTGGAGTAAAGGGAACACACCCCAGCCCTGTTGGAGGGATTGTAAATTGGTGCAGCCACTATGGAAAACAGTATGGACATTCCTCAAAACATTGAAAATAGAGCTACCATATGATCCAACAATTCCACTACTGAGTTTCTATCTAAAGAAAAGGAAAACACTCATTTGAAAAGATATATGCACCCCTATGTCCACTGCGCATTATTTACAATAGCCAAGACATAGAAACAACCCAAGTGTCCATAAACAAATGATTGAATAAAGAAGATGTGATATATATATATATATATATATATATATATATATATATATATATGACGGAATACTACTCAGCCATAAAAAAGAATGAAATTTGGCCATTTGTGACATGGACAGACCTTGAGGGTATTATACTAAGTAAAAGAAAGTCAGGGAGAGAAAGGCAAATACCTCATCATTTCACTTATACGTGAAATCTAAAGAAAAGAAGACAAACAAACAAAACAAACCCCCAAACTCATAGATACAGAGAACAGATTGGTGGTTGCCATGAGGGCGGGAGTTTGCGGGGAGGCGAAATGGGTAAAGGAGATTAAGAAACACAAATTTCCAGTTACAAAATAAATGTCATGGGAATATAATGTACAACATGGAAAATATAGTCAATAATATTGTATTACATTTGTAAGGTGACAGTAACTAGACTTAGTATGGTGACCATTTTACAATGTATACAAATGTTGAATCACCATTTGTACACCTGAAACTAATATAATACTGTATGTCAATTGTACCTCAATAAAAGTCAATTTAAATAAAAGCTAAAATTTTACATATTTAGCAAACATAAATGTACATGCATGCAAATTTTAAATGACTTTTTAAAGATAAACTTCAAGATGCGAGAGAAATTTCACATTTATAGTGTGCTACTTTGTGGCTATTTTGTGTACTATTTTTCTTTTCTTCTGAGAATACTTTGGTAAACTTTTGAGAAGCATAGATATGGGTGGTCTTCTAGTCCACTGGACAGCTCTGCAGGCATAGGATATTTTTGACCAATACTCTTAGATACTTTCCAAAATACCTTATGAATAACTACATACTCACACTCATTAATCACACATTGCACTCATTAATCATGTTGCAAAGGAGGATCATTAACAACTGTGACCAGATGTGCAGGAAAATCCCCTGCCTGGAAGTCATGCCTGCTGGATTACTCTGCACACTGGTTATGGCTGGCTGTGGGAGGACAGCATCAAATGAGTGACATCACTGTGGAGTTCAGAGAAACCATATAACCTGGGTAATTTCTTGAGCTATGATCCCAAACAACGAGAGAGGTACAAAGTTAGGACCACATACAGGGCAAGCAGAGGTGAGACACTCAAAGATTCCAGATAACTCTTTTTGTACATAAATTCAATATACCAACACTTGCTATAACAAAATTTGTAAACTGGCAATTTACCTACTATTTCAGATTATTTGTAGTTCTCAATTTTAGTGATTCCTTAGCATTTAACTTTCCTTTCCTCCATTCCCCACTCCCCTCACACAATCCCCTCATCCTCTTGATAGTTATATTATCATTTTTGTTAGTGTAATGATTACTTTGTAATAATTATTACTTGTATTATTCACAGTTGGACCACATAGTACACTGTGATTACATTTCTTCTCTTTCTCTTTTCACTTGCTTAGTTTTATGTCATACGTGATACCTGTCACTAATCCATTACCAAGCCCATTGATAGAACTCTGAGATCATTCTCAGTACAGTCAGACCTATCAGTAATCTACCAGTTTTGTTGCTGTTCTGGAGATATCTCTACTGAAATCCTCTACTTTCTGCTACGACTGGCCCAGCTGCTTTCTAGGCCTGCAGACTGCAGTAGGCATGCAATCTACCTTCATGGTCCCCTGGGGAATTTCCTTGTTTCCTATGCTGTATGTGCTGCTCTTTCTTGGTTTACTCCATCTTGAAGATGGATCATACCCTTCAGCAGTTTTATGAGAAAAGGTGCATGGAAGAGACAGATTGGCTAGTAAAGAATTCCAGGATGGAAATGGTTTTCATTGGGATATTTAAATACCCTGTATTGACTGCTTTTGCTGTCTTTTTATGCTTGTTTGTTTTGGTCTCTATCTTTCATATTGAAAGCTTTCTTCATATCTGGTGATCCTTAGCTTTCACTAGTGAGTCACGGAAATATCTTGTGTTCCTGAGCAGGCTAGAGTGCCGGCCTTCACCCTGAGGTTATCTGGCTCTTGATGTTTCGTTGGAGCAGCCTGAAAGGTACACAGCTGTAAATCTTTTTTCTCAGGCTGTTCTTAAATTTTTTAATTGTGGTAAAACATACATAACATAAAATTTACAATTTTAACCATTTTTAATTATACAGTACAGTACAGACCAGTAGGGTTAGGTATGTGCACATTGGTGTGCAGCTGATTTCCAGAACTCTTTCATCTTACAAAACTGAAACTCTATTCCCATTAAACAACAACTTCTCATTTTTCCCTTCCTTCCCCTTTTCCGCCTCCAGGTAACCATCATTCTACTTTCTATCTCTATGAATTTGACTACTCTAGGTTCCTCATGTAAGTGAAATCATTTAGTATTTACCATTTTGTGCCTGGCTTATTTCACTTAACATAATGTCTTCAAGGTTCATCCATGTTGTAGCATGTGTCAGAATTCTTAAGGCTGAATTATGTATGACTCACATATTGTTCATCCATTCATCTTTTGATAGATGAAGGAACTTGGGTTCCCTCCACCCTTTGCTATTGCGAATAATACTGCTATGAACATGGGTGTACAAAAAACATCTCTTTGAGATCCTGCTTTCAGATATTCTTTTGGAATATATACCCAGAAGTGGAATTGTTGGATTATATGTTAATTTTATTTTGCATTTTGTGAAGCACCACTGTGCTGTTTTCCACAGCAGCTGCACCATTTTACATTCCCACAAACAATGCATGAATTCCAATTTCTGGACATCCTCACCAACACTTGTCATTGCCTGTTTTTTTGATAGTAGCCATCCTAATGTGTGTGAGGTGGTATCTCATTGTGGTTTTGATTTGCATTTCCCTAATGATTAGTGATGTTGAGGATCTTCTTATGTGCCCATTGGCCTTAGGCTGGTTATTTTATCAGAAAAAAAAATCTTCTGTCTCTTATTCAGGGTTAATAAGAATGGTTATCAGCATTTCGGGAACAAAGCAGAAAGGAGTTGGAGTTGGAGTGTAGCCATAAGTGTGCAGATTTTTATCCATCCCTCCTTTTCAAGATTATGTCCCTGCTCTCAGTTAGGCTTAGTGTCCTGAGTCTAGAGTCCCTCTTGATCAGGCTGTTCAGGGAAGGAACCTCCAGGCAATAACCAGGGAGAGAAGAGGGGGTGGAAATCAAGGATATTAACTATTTCTTTCAGTTTTCCTATTTCAGCCATACTGGTACCTCCATTTTTAGAGGTGACAGTTGACTCTAATTTCTGAGCCTTTAAGAAACTCTGCAACACCAGCCAGCTCACTTTTTGGCATCATCCCTGTGGCATTTATTTACTTTTCAGTATTTAAAGTTTTGCTTTGGTACCTCCTTTTCCCAGTCTCTTTTTCTTCTGCAGTTATGTCTTTTATCACATTATTTCAGTAGGGCTTCAGCAGAGGGTAGAGATAAACGTGTGTCTTTAATTTGCCATTTTAACTGAAATTCCCTCTTGTCATTTTGCTATTGTTGTTATGTTTATTGTTAATTGTTATTGTTAATTTTTATCATTATTAATCAATACTCTTTTTTTTCCATTTAGGGGAAAGAAAGAGACAGAAGCAGAGATCTGTCATGAGATATTCCACCAAGCTTTATTAAAGGAAAAGCAAGGATGAGCATCTCTCCCCAGGTACATTTTGTTGGTGTTTGATACCCCTGATGCCATGGTCAGCTTTCCACTTTAACCCTTCCTTGACTCAGATTTTCTGCTCAGTTCATCTATTTTCAGATTTTTGCCTAAAAGGAAAGCATTTCTACTACATACCATCCTCAGTAGGAAAGTAAAATTCGATATACACTGTTTTGCTTTACAGAATCCTTCAGAAACTCAGAGACTTTCTAAGTTTTGGAATACTGTTTTAAAAGTACTTAGATGTTTTGTTTTGGTCTTTTTCATCATACTCATATAAAGCTATAGAATCATGCTTGTTAGTGTCATCTGATAATATGAAGACTGATAGAAGTCAGGAGGGAAGTTACCCGTCATTTCATACAGGCTTAGATGGACCATGGCCTGTCCTATTCTGACATAAAACATTCCCAGAGTATTGTCTTTCAGGACCCAGAAGAAAAACTATTTACCATTTATAATCACCCACCAAACTGGGAAAAGCCTTGACCTTTATTTATTTATTTTTGCTGGTAGGAATTTAACACAAATTTACTTGCATAGGTTTAAATTGCACTTTCTATAATAAAAATAGAAAGGTTACCCTTTCATATTTTTTTCTTTTTTTAACATCTTTATTGGAGTATAATTGCTTTACAATGGTGTGTTAGTTTCTGCTGTATAACAAAGTGAATCAGCTATACGTATACATATATCCCCATATCTCCTCCCTCTTGCGTCTCCCTCCCACCCTCCCTCTCCCACCTCTCTAGATGAACACAAAGCACTGAGCTGATCTCCCTGTGCTATGTGGCTGCTTCCCACTAGCTATGTATTTTACATTTGGTAGTGTATATATGTCCATGCCACTCTCTCACTTCGTCCCAGCTTACACTTCCCCCTCCCTGTGTCCTCAACTCCATTCTCTACATCTACGTCTTTATTCCTGTCCTTCCCCTAGGTTTTTCAGAACCGTTTTTTTTTTTTTTTTTAAGATTCTATATATATGTGTTAGCATATGGTATTTATTTTTCTGTTTCTGACTTACTTCACTCTGTATGACAGACTCTAGGTCCATCCACCTCACTACAAATAACTCAATTTTGTTTATTTTTATGGCTGAGAAATATTCCATTGTATATATGTGCCACATCTTCTTTATCCATTCATCTGTCAATGGACACTTAGGTTGTTCCATATCCTGGCTATTGTAAATACTACTGCAGTGAACATTGTGGTAAATGATTCTTTTTGAATTATGGTTTTCTCAGGGTATATGCCCAGTAGTGGGATTGCTGGGTCATATGGTAGTTCTATTTTTAGTTTCTTAAGGAACCTCCATACTGTCCTCCATAGTGGCTGTATCAATTTACATTCCCACCAACAGTGCAAGAGGGTTCCCTTTTCTCCACACCCTCTCCAGCATTTATCGTTTGTAGGTTTTTTGATGATGGCCATTCTGACCGGTGTGAGGTGATACCTAATTGTAGTTTTGATTTGCATTTCTCTAATTATTAGTGATGTTGAGCATCTTTTCATGTGTTTGTTGGCAATCTGTATGTCTTCTTTGGAGAAATGTCTATTTAGGTCTTCTGCCCATGTTTGGATTGGGTTGTTTGTTCTTTTGTTATTGAGCCGCATGAGCTGCTTGTATATTTGGACATTAAACCTTTGCCAGTTGCTTCGTTTGCAAATATTTTCTCCCATTCTGAGGGTTGTCTTTTCACCTTGTTTATGGTTTCCTTTGCTGTGCAAAAGCTTTTAAGTTTCATTAGGTCCGATTTGTTTATTTTTGTTTTTATTTCCATTTCTCTACGAGGTGGGTCAAAAAGGATCTTACTGTGATTTATGTCCTAGAGTGTTCTGCCTCTGTTTTCCTCTAAGAGTTTCATGGTGTCTGGCCTTACATTTAGGTCTTTAATCCACTTTGAGTTGATTTTTGTGTAGAGTGTTAGGGAGTGTTCTAATTTCATTCTTTTTCATGTGGCTATCCAGTTTTCCCAGCACCACTTTTTGAAGAGGCTGTCTTTTCTCCATTGTATATTCTTGCCTCCTTTATCAAAGATAAGGGTTTATGTGGGTTTATCTCTGGGCTTTCTATCCTGTTCCATTGATCTATATTCCTGTTTTTGTGCCAGTACCATACTGTCTTGATTACTTTAGTGTTGTAGTATAGTCTGAAGTCAGGGAGCGTCATTCCTCCACCTCCGTTTTTCTTTCTCAAGATTGCTTTAGCTATTCGGGGTCTTTTATGTTTCCATACAAATTGTGAAATTTTTTGTTCTAGTTCTGAGAAAAATGCCATTGGTAGTTTGATAGGGATTGCATTGAATTTGTAGATTGCTTTGGGTAGTATAGTCATTTTCACAATGTTGATTCTTCCAATCCTAGAACATGGTATATCTCTCCATCTATTTGTATCATCTTTAATTTCTTTCATCAGTGTCTTATAGTTTTCTGCATACAGGTCTTTTGTCTCCTTAGGAAGGTTTAGTCCTAGGTATTTTGTTCTTTTTGTTGCAATGGTAAATCAGAGTGTTTCCTTAATTTCTCTTTCAGATTTTTTGTTGTTAGTGTATAAGAATGCAACTGTCTTCTGTGCATTAATTTTGTATCCTGCTACTTTACCAAATTCATTAATTAACTCTAGTAGTTTTCTGGTAGCATCTTTAGGAATCTCTTGTGTAGTATCATGTCATCTGCAAAGAGTGACAGTTTTAATTCTTCTTTTCCTATTTGGATTCCTTTTATTTCCTTTTTTCTCTGACTGCTGTAGCTAAAACTTCCAAAACCATGATGAATAATAGTGGAGAGAGTGGGCAACCTTGTCTTCTTCCTGATCTTAGTGGAAATGGTTTCAGTTTTTCACCACTGAGAACGATGCTGGCTGTGGATTTGTCATATTTGGCCTTTATTATGTTGAGGTAGGTTCCTTCTATGCCTAATTTCTGGAGGGTTTTTATCAAAAATGGGTGTTGAATTTTGTCAGAACCTTTTTCTGCATCTATTTAAATGATCATATGTTTTTTCTCCTTCAATTTGTTAATATGGTGAATCACATTTATTGATTTGCATATATTTAAGAATCCTTGCCTTCCTGAGATAAACTCCACTTGATCATGGGGTATTATCCTTTTAATGTGCTGCTGGATTCTGTTTGTGAGTATTTTGTTGAGGATTTTTGCATCTATGTTCATCAGTGATATTGGCCTATAGTTTTCTTTTTTTGTGACATCTTTGTCTGGTTTTGGTACCGGGGGTGATGGTGGCCTCGTAGAATGAGTTTGGGTGTGTTCCTCCCTCTGCTATATTTTGGAAGAGTTTGCGAAGGATAGGTGTTAGCTCTTCTTTAAATGTTTGATAGAATTTGCCTGTCAAGCCATCTGGTCCTGGGCTTTTGTTTGTTGGAAGATTTTAATCACAGTCTCAATTTCAGCGCTTGTGATTGGTCTGTTTATATCTTCTATTTCTTCCTGGTTCAGTCTCAGAAAGTTGTGCTTTTCTAAAACTGTGTCCAATTCTTCCAGATTGTCTATTTTATTGGCATATAGTTGCTTGTAGTAATCTCTCATGATCCTTTGTATTTCTGCGGTGTCTTTTGTAACTTCTCCTTTTTCATTTCTAATTTTATTGATTTGAGTCCTCTCCGTCTTTTTCTTGATGAGTCTGGCTAAAGGTTTGTCAATTTTCTTTATCTTCTCAAAGAACCAGCTTTTAGTTCTATTGATCTTTTGTATTGTTTCCTTTATTTCTTTTTCATTTATTTGTGATCTGTTCTTTATGATTTATTTCCTTCTGCTAACTTTGGTGTTTTTTTAATCTTCTTTCTCTGATTGCTTTAGTTCTGAGGTTAGGTTGTTTATTTGATATGTTTCTTGTTTCTTGAGGTAGGATTGTATTGCTATAAACTTCCCTCTTAGAACTGCTTTTGCTGCACCCCATAGGTTTTGGGTCGTCGTGTTTTCATTATCATTTGTTTCTAGGTATCTTTTGATTTCCTCTTTGATTTCTTCAGTGATCTCTTGGTTATTTAGTAGCGTATTTTTTAGCCTCCATGTGTTTGTATTTTTTTACAGTTTTTTTTCCTGTAATTGATATCTAGTCTCATAGCATTGTGATCAGAAAAGATCACTGATATGATTTCAGTTTTCTTAACTTTACCAAGGCTTGATTTGTGACCCAAGATATGATCTATCCTGGAGAATGTTCCATGAGCACATGAGAAGAAATTGTATTCTGCTGTTTTTTGATGGAATGTCCTATAAATATCAATTAAGTCCATCTCGTTTAATGTGTCATTTAAAGCTTGTGTTTCCTTATTTAATTTCATTTTGGATGATCTGTCCATTGGTGAAAGTGGGGTGTTAAAGACCCCTATTATGATTGTTACTGTCAGTTTCCCCTTTTATGGCTGTTAGCATTTGCCTTATGTATTGAGGTGCTCCTATGTTGGGTGCATAAATATTTACAATTGTTATATCTTTTTTTTGGATTGATCCCTTGATCATTACGTAGTGTCCTTCTTTTTCTCTTGTAATAGACTTTATTTTAAAGTATATTTTGTCTGATATGAGAATTGCTACTCCAGCTTTCTTTTGATTTCCATTTGCATGGAATATCTTTTTCCATCCCCTCACTTTCAGTCTGTATGTGTCCCTAGATCTGAATGGGTCTCTTGTAGACAGCATATATATGTGTCTTATGTTTGTATCCATTGAGCCAGTCTGTGTCTTTTGGTTGGAGCATTTAATCCATTTACATTTAAGGTAGTTATCAGTATGTATGTTCCTATTACCATTTGCTTAATTGTTTTGGGTTTGTTATTGTAGATCTTTACCTTCTCTTGTGTTTCCTGCCTAGAGAAATTCCTTTAGCATTTGTTGTAAAGCTGGTTTGGTGGTGCTGAATTCTCTTAGCTTTTGCTTTCTGTAAAGTTTTTAATTTCTCCGTCGAATCTGAATGAGATCCTTTCTGGGTAGACTTATCTTGTAGGCTTTCTCCTTTCATCACTTTAAATACGTCCTGCCGCTCCCTAGTTCTAGCTTGAAGAGCTTCTTCTGAAAGATCAGCTGTTTACCTTATGGGGTTTCCCTTGTATGTTATTTGTTGCTTTTTCCTTGCTGCTTTTAATATTTTTTCTTTGTATTTAATATTTGATAGTTTGATTAATATGTCTTGGCGTGTTTCTCCTTGGATTTATCCTGTATGGGAATCTCTGCGCTTCCTGGACTTGATTGACTATTTCCTTTCAACTATAATCTCTTCAAATATTTTCTCAGTCCCTTTTTTTTCCTCTTCTTCTTCTGGGATCCCTATAATTCGAATGTTAGTGTGTTTAATGTTGTCCCAGAAGTCTCTGAGACTGTCCTCAATTCTTTTCATTTTTTTTTTTTTATTCTGCTCTGCGGTAGTTATTTCCACTATTTTATCTTCCAGGCCACTTATCCATTCTTCTGCCTCAGTTATTCTGCTGTTGATTCCTTCTAGAGAATTTTAAATTTCATTTATTGTGTTGTTCATCATTGTTTGTTTGCTCATTAATTCTTCTAGGTCCTTGTTAAAAGTTTCTTGTATTTTCTCCATTCTGATTCCAAGATTTTCGATCATCTTTACTATCATTACTCTGAATTCTTTTTCAGGTAGACTGCCTATTTCCTGTTCATTTGTTTGGTCTGGTGGGTTTTTACCTTACTCCTTCATCTGCTGTGTATTTCTCTGTCTTCTCATTTTGCTTAACTTATGGTGTTTGGGGTCTCCTTTTTTGCCCGCTGCAGGTTCGTAGCTACCATTGTTTTTGGTGTTGCCTCCGGTGGGTGACGTTTGTTCAGTGGGTTGTGTAGGCTTCCTGGTGGAGGGGACTGCTGCCTGTGTTTAGTGGATGAGGCTGGATCTTGTCTTTCTTGTGGGCAGGACCACGTCCGGTAGTGTGTTTTGGGGTATCTGTGAACTTATTACGATTTTAGGCTGCCTCTGTGCTAATGGGTGGGGTTGTGTTCATGTCTTGCTAGTTGTTTTGCATAGGGTGTCCAGCACTATAGCTTGCTGGTCGTTGAGTGGAGCTGTGTCTTAGCATTGAGATGTAGATCTCTGGGAGAGCTTTTGCTGTTTGATATTACACGTGGCCGGGAGGTCTCTGGTGGACCAATGTCCTGAACTCAGCTCTCCCACCTCAGAGGCTCAGGCTTGACACCTGGTCAGTGCATAAAGACCCTGTCAGCCACACGGCTCAGAAGTAAAGGGAGAAAGAAAGAAAGAGAGAGAGAGAGGAGAGAGAGAGAGGGAGAAAGGGAGGGAGGGAGGGAGGAAGGAAGGAAAAAAAGTAAAATAAAATGAAATAAAGTTGTTAAATTAAAAAAGTATTCAAAATAAAAATATTAAAATAATTTAAAAAAAGAAAGAAAGAAAGAGAGCAACCAAACCAAAAAATAAATCCATCAATGATAACAAGCACTAAAAACTATACTAAAAAAAAGAACAAAAAATAGACAGACAGAACCCTAGGACAAATGGCAAAAGCAAAGCTATACAGAGAAAATCACACAAAGAAACATACACACGCACTCACAAAAGGGAAAAAGGAAAAAAAAATAGAAACATACAAAAACACAGAAGAAAGCAACCAAGTCAATAAAGAAATCTACCAATGATAATAAGCTCGAAATACCAAACTGAGATAAACATAAAACCAGAAACAAATTAGATGCAGAAAGCAAACCCCAAGTCTACAGTGGCTCCCAAAGTCCACCGCCTCAATTTTGGGATGATTCGTTGTCTATTTGGCTATTCCGCAGATGCAGGGTACATCAAGTTGATTGTGGAGATTTAATCTGCTGCTTCTGAGGCTGCACGGAGAAATTTCCCTTTCTTTTCTTTGTTCACACAGCTCCTGGGGTTCAGCTTTGGATTTGACCCCGCCTCTGCGTGTAGGTCACCTGAGGGCATCTGTTCCCTGCCTAGACAGGATGGGGTTAAAGTAGCAGCTGATTAGGGGGCTCTGGCTCACTCAGGCCGAGGGGAGGGAGGGGTATGGAATGTGGGGCAAGGGTGTGGTGCTAGAGGCCAGTGTGATGTTGCAACAGCCTGAGGCGCACCGTGTGTTCTCCTGGGGAAGTTGTCCCTGGATCACGGGACCCTGGCAGTGGCAGGCTGCACAGGTTCTTAGGAGGGGAGGTATGGATAGTGACCTGTGCTTGCACACAGGCTTCTTGGTGTCTGCAGAAGCAGCCTTAGCGTTTCATGCCCGTCTCTGCTGTCCGCACTGATAGCCGCAGCTCACGCCTGTCTCTGGAGCTTGTTTAGGTGGGGCTCTGAATCCTCTCTTCTCGTGCACCCTGAAAACAATGGTCTCTTGCCTCTTAGGCAGGTCCAGACATTTTCCCCGACTCCCTCGCGGCTAGCTGTGGCGCACTAACCCCCTTCAGGCTGTGTTCACGCCGCCAACCCCGTCCTCTCCCTGGGATCTGACCTCCAAATCCTGAGCCTCAGCTCTCAGCCCCCGCCCGCCCCGGCGGGGGAGCAGAGAAGCCTCTTAGGCTGGTGAGTGCTGGTCGACACCAATCCTCTATGCGGGAATCTCTCAGCTTTGCCCTCTGCACCCCTGTTTCTGTGCTCTCCTCCGTGGCTCTGAAGCTTCCCTCCACCACCCCGTCTCCACCAGTGAAGGGGCTTCCTAGTGTGTGGAAACTTTTCCTCCTTCACAGCTCCCTCCCAGAGGTGCAGGTTCCGTCCCTATTCTTTTGTCTCTGTTTTTCCTTTTTTCTTTTGCCCTACCCCGGTACGCAGGGAGTTTCTTGCCTTTTGGGAAGTCTGAGGTCCTCTGCCAGCATTCAGTAGGTGTTCTGTAGGAGTTGTTCCACATGTACATGTAGTTTTGATGTATTTGTGGGGAGGAAGGTGATCTCCGTGTCTTACTCCTCTGCCATCTTGAAGTTGCCTCCAGCCTTGACCTTAAAATAAACTGTTGAAAACTTCTAAACTAGTTCTAGATCCTGGGAGTGCTAAGTTAACATGAAACATTTTAAAAGAAAAGGCTTTTATTAAAACAGACTGTTTAGATTGTTTATGCCAAAGTGCTGTCCCTAATCTGAGTTAAAGCACTTATTCAAGCACTGGAGTGCCATGATAGTTGGCTATAATTAAGATTCTAAAACCAGGCATTTTTGGTATGTGTAGTAATTTCAGTGATTTGTACTATTGTATCAGTAATACTGTACATGCATATGGTAATTGAGAGATTGGAATTGTTAATCCCAATGTATAGATGAGAAAATTGAGGTTCCGGGTAGTATATGAAACTACTTTTGTAATGTCGAACAGCTAGTAAGAAAGTGAAGGTGTGACATGCAATGATAGTACTGAAGACTGCATGTGCAATGCCTGCTGCAACGCAAAATACCTGCATTAAACTACATAGATATTTGGGGAAAGTGATCAAGGATGTAAAGAACAAAAGAAGTGAGGAACAGTGAAAACCAGATTAAAAGATATTAGATATAGAACCCTCTCCTCACCTTTTGTTTCACCTGTGCCTGGAATGGTATATATTTGCTTGCTATTTTGGACACGTTGACCAGCCCTGTATAAAAAGAACACTGAAGATTCCTTCACAAAAGCTACCTATGCTTGCTATCACATATCCTAGTTCTAGCAAAATGCCAGGAATTAAAGAAAATCTCACTGCTCATTAGTTTCCAATACTAAGGAAGGGCACACTTATTTACATAAAGGTAGGCATCCTGGTTTCACTTCTGGCTGGGTGCAGGAGCCACCAGCTTTCTCAAGGCAGTGACCGCCATCAATGCAATGGCTCAACACCTTCTGTTTGTTTTCTGGCCTCAATTTCAGGTGCCCTGGGCCTCTCAGCTCAGACAGAGCCTTCATTTGATTTGCACACAGAACTAACTTGAATGCAGTCACCTCCAGTTAGGACAATAAGAGAAAATGGCTTTATTTGGATGACTAAAGTAAAATCTCTCCACATTTACTATATACCCTGGCTTCTTAGATGCTTACAAAGAATAAAGGGACATACTTTCACCATTTCCCAGGAAAGCTTAGGTGGTAGTGAAATAAAGCAGAATTTTCTTCCTTTTTCTTCAGAGAAAGTCTTTAGCCTGAGAGAAGGTAAAGAAGTAAGATCCTAGTAAATAAACAGGAACCTAATACTGCAAACATGTATGAGGGTAGAATATGACTTCTGTATTAAGAAAAATGATGAATGTTTTCACATTATGGGAACAGCTTTAGCACACCCTTAAAATAACACATTAGCGATATGTGAAGGCATAGAGATATTTGTCTCTATACTTTAAACCTTTTCTCTTCCACAAGGATTTTTAGTAAGTATATGCTATGGACTAGAGCTCAGAGACTGTGAAAGAAAATTTCTAGCCTTGAGTGTTGCTGCCACCTACATGACGGGAAGACTACAAACAAAACCCAACCCCTATCCAGACAAGCATCAGCTGCAGTATACTTTCTATGAAAACATACTTTAGAAATCTCCATATTTGTTCCTTTAATTGACTATCCCAATCACAACGGAAGTGATAGTGTTCACTATTTTCACCTCACTTCTTGTCTCAAATTCTTGTAGAAACTGGAGCAGTTTTGTGTAGATTGGTGGGAATACACTGACTGTATGAAATAGGGGCTGATCCAAGGAAATCTTCCTTACCATCAAAACAGCCCTAAGTGCAACTTGATCCCTGTGACAATGACTGTCTCAGGGAGAGGATGAAGGCTCTCAATCTTACTGTCCTATAGTTTCCCCCCACCCCCCACCAAGCCTGCAGGCTTTAAAATACAAGAGGAAGAAATAAATAAAATGTTTCCTCAGTTGATTATAACTATAAGTTGATGTAAATGGAGATAACATGAACGTAAGAATTCTTCTGATATAGATAAGAATGGTTATTTCTGATAGGAAATGCAGTTTCCACTGCAGAACTAACAGGAAATCTCTTTAAAAGTCTAAAGGAAACTTGTGATATGTCAAGAACATGTCATAGATCTTCCTTTTATCTTGGATGGCATCATCTGAGGGCCATGATGCTCAGTGACTGAGGCTGTGTGAAACACATTCTCCCTAGAAGATACACATGCAAGATCGAAAAGCCGATTGATGACTTTACAGATAATTGCAATTAAAATAATTGCTAAGTGAATAAATGATAGGTTTTGTAAGCAAGTACCAAGCAGTTACTGCTATTGCATCATGTTATGAATATTGGCATTTTGCTGGCATTTGGCACTTTCCAGATTTAGGCACAGTGTTGTACTGAACATGTACTAGTCATCTTTGATGTTAAAAACCTTGTATCCTTGAATTAAAAAATCACTGCTACCTTTCCAATTAGTAACAAGTTGAAGACAGAAGGATCCCTAAAAACAACGATGGGAAAACCTTGTCTGTGCAATGAAAAAAGGGCATTTGGAAAAACAATGTCAAAAGGGAGCACTCTATGTGCTCAACATTTCCCCCTGTATACCACTAGAAATAAGCCATTTAAAACATTTTCAATGGTCTATGGCTTCGGTTTTCACATGGTATTAAAACAACTATTTCTTACCATTTGTATCATTATAATCATGCTCATAATGATGAAGTTGTCACAGTCTATTTACCTGCACTGTGCTTTCTGGGATAAAAGTGAATTTATCCTAGACTTAATGAATAGAGCCTAAGGCTAGACGGTGGCAAAAAATTCAGTAATCAAGATAAATATATTTTAACACAATATTTATAAAAATCAAATTAATGCAAAAAATCCATGACATTGAAATCTTAAATGAAGATAGAATCTGATAAGGTCTGATGAGGGTGAGAGTGAGTGAGTGAGCAGTACTAGGACAACCTCACCCCAGTCCCTGCCCTGCCAATGACATGAAGTGACGCATGCTGTCTTCAGAGGTCACAGTTGGGTGGGAGTTTCCAGTGGCATGCTCTTACTGGAAGATCTGTTAATTTCCAGTTTACGTTTTTCTCATACATGCTATCTGTAGGGTCCTTGTTGATGAAATCAGAGTGCAAAGTCGTCTGGGGACCATTGTACAGGAAGCCATGTAGCTTCATCAGAAAGATATCTACTCAAGAGTTTCAACTTTGCAACTTTTTTGGTCACAGTTCATTTTGAAAGTATTTTACATTGCTAACTAGGTACATGTTTACAAAGTAATGACTTCCATATGAGATTAGACACAACTTTGAGCACTTTACACGTAAAATAACATTTTGTGGAGAACTAAAGAATATATAGCACTACTTTTAAATAACTGTGTAATCAAAATGTATGCAATAGAAATTTTAAAATTACATGAAAGAGCCCATTCTGTAAAAATGACTTTAAAGTTAATTGGAATTAATATATTCTGAGCCTTCTTTTTAAACATCTGGCATAAAACTTAAATTTTAAAACCTCAATTATTATAATGTGCCCTCTAAAGACTGAAGAGAAAGAATATCTTTTCTAAAATTTCCATATTAATAATTATAAAAGGCTTTTAAATACAGAACATTGGAGGGAAATGTACAAGGAAGGAAACAAAAAATACCCCAATACTACCATCTTGAGATAGAATGTTAATACTTAGTAAAATATTTCCTATCGTTTTTCTAATAGTGACATGTTTAAAGTAGCCTTAACTTAGTTTCTAAAATAGCAACAGAATATTTCAGGCCTGAGGCCACCGTTCCGTGTTTATAATGCTATAAATTTTACCTTATATTTGAAGTGTTTTACAGTGTTCAGATTGCTTTCCATAAACCATCTCGTACAGGGCCTCTGGACGAGCCCTTTGAGGGAGCTCTCTACATGGATGGGGAAGCGAGGCTCTGAGATGCACAGCAAGGACATGCTGCCTAGACACATGGCAGTGAAGTTCTGGCTCTTAAACCTAGATTCTTCCCTTATGCAATATTGCCAGTGTGTAACTCCACAATGAATAACAGAACCCAGGCTTGCAAATTTGAAAATATGATATTCCTTGGAGGAAAATATATAATCATAAACATCACCAAGATTATTACCAAGAAAGAAGCCCAATGTAATTTTTAAATGATTTACTTATTACAATGCCAAGGAAGACTCTGGATACAAACACATTTGTTTGCTAATACAATTACTCCACTCTTACCTAAGACTGTACATACAAAGGGACAAACACCTAATTAAGAGGCAGTCAGTTTTGAGTTTCTAGGTACGATATGAGTGATCCATTTAATTGTGTGGCAATTTACTATTTCAAATTCTCCTCACAACAGAAATTCCTGAAACATGTTGAAAGTAAGTCAATATCATTATTTTTAAACAGACTAGTGGATCTGTGTCGTAAATACACTTGCACATGTATATCAGGGAACATTATTTAAATGTCTATCTCTAAAACTCTCATTTTTAGGAATTAAAAGTTTTGATAATTAATGGTGTTGGTCTCCAGAATTCATATTGATAAAAGATTTTAATTAGTCATTCGATAGGAATTTTTAAATTTTAGCAACTATAAACTGTGTTACCAAAAAATCTTAAAAATTTCATTTAGTAATGTCAGGGTTATGCTACTTCTAATTTCCTATAGCTAGTGACATAATAAAACATTTATCAAGAATTCAATATTGGTTTCCTTGGACCTGAAAAAATGCTAAATATGGCAACTATTTAAACTTATTTTTATTCTTCTTTGAAAAAAGAATAATAGGACATAGCTATAAAAACAAAGAAGTTATTTTTAATAAACATAACAGAACTTGAGCATCTGAATTAGTTTCAACTATTAAAATTGCCCTTGTGAGAGAATATATCCTTATTTGATATTGCTATCATTAATAATATTTTTGGGAGTCCTCCTTGTAATGGCTTTCAGAGCCAGAACACAGCGTGCAAGAAAATGTGTTCCATTGCCTAGCTTGCTACCTTCCCTTATTTTGAAATTTGTTCCACATGTCTTTTGACAATTTTCAGAGGGGTGAGGGAAGCACACACACACATATATGTATATTTTTTCAAAGGATGGTAATTTTCCATCATTATTCATATTAACAATATGTTATTGTTAGTGACATACAACTCAAAAGTAATTTCAAGTAATATCTTTTAGGAAAGAAAAGAACACACATTTTTGTCTATTTTAAAACAGTCACACTCACCTCTCTAGTTCTGGTATATTCATTTACTCCAATCATTAATTATAAGCTCTGTAAGGGTAGAAACCATTCTATTTCAATTTTATAGCTCTATTCTCTAATCTCCCCCTCTCCCTTGCCCACTGCATCCTCCCTTGTACAGAACCTGATGCTGATGCCCCAAAAAATGTTTGTTGAATTGAAGTGACTATAACTTCCCTATTAGATAGATATATAAAGATATATATTTAACACTTTATTTCCATTTTTCTATGGATTAGTCAATATTTGTATTCATATGCACACTAATAACCTTCTTGATGATTTTCTATAAATTCAGGAATTATACAATATAAATCACAGCAAATAAATCAGATCACTAAAGGCCTTAATATATGAGCACTTTATGTCTGTTCTTATTTATATTGCTTCCCATATTTTAGTTTGAGAATTCCTGCTAGTCAAGCTTCTTTCTGGGAACAGAACTACAAGAGTTTTTACTTATTAAAGATCAGTTGTGATGTGCTATCAGTAGATTCCCCTTCCCTAGTTTACATGTATATGGCCAACAAGATCAACCTTTAGCGAAAGACATTAGCCTCTATGTCATTAGAAGTCTAAATTAACTTGACTGCACAAGATTGGTCCCTATTATACTGTGTATCACTTATTTGGGCTAATGACTAAATGGAATTGGCTATTTGTTGACATTTCATGTTTAAGGATGAGATTTACCATAGGGTGATTGATCTGAATTAAAGCATCTACTAAGACAAAATATCCTAACCTAACAAATGAAACAAATTTGGTAAAGTTTTAGATCAAATACATTTAAGCAACATTAAATTTAAAAGCATTGTTTGTTACATTGCTTAAAAGCAATAGGGTTATATAATTCAGGAACTGAAAAATGGAAGAAAAATCTAAAATGGTATTAAATTTGTGTCTGTGGGCTGGCACTCCTTGTTGGAAATAATCAAACAAAAGTAAGAGGCATTGAATGATTTAGACAATGATTTTCTAAAATTAGATGAATTTGAATATTTTCCATCGGTAATGACTCTGGCCAAAGTATCAGCAGATTTACTACAAACTAATAACTAGACTAATAACAACATAGCTTATACACAATGATAAACAACTGGCATGTTTGGGGTTTCTTAATTTGTCCAAATCCAGTTCAACAGATGAGATTCCATTTAGCACAGCTTGCAGGAGCACACCTTTGCTATCCATAAATGATGCCTTCGTTCACCTGGAAAGAAAACAGATTATCTTGGGTTATATGGTAAAATAAAGAAATAAGAGAGAAGAAAGGGCAGGAGAAAGGAAGGGAGAGAGGAAGGGTGGGAGAGTGGGGAGAATGAAAGGAGGGAGGAAATGAGGAAAGAAATAAGTGAAGAAATGGAAGAAGGAAGGAAGAAAGGAATTACCTATAATTTCTACATTTCTTTTTCTATATGAAATAAAATGTTAAGACAATAAAGAAATTCTTATAAACCAGGCCTCAGGTAAATGTATTTTAATTGCACATCTTATTGGTATAGGTCTTTTTTAATCACCAAGAAAGGTAAAAAGTTGTCAACAAGATGAATCAAGTTTGAAATTAGTAAATTTCAAGGAGCTGAATTGTTCTTAGAGAAACTCACAACTGCAGTTTTAGGACCAAATGTTATAAATGTCAGTTGAAATATGGTTTGAGCTATGGAATAAAAAAACCGCACATACTTCTCAGACTACTTGGGTGATTATTGCAGGCTAAAAGATCACTTGATTAAATTAATTTGAATAATTGGAGCACTGTGCCTCAGTAAACTACTTCTAAACACATTTATATTAATGTTGTGACTAATCATAGTAACTCCCACTCCTACTGGCAAAAACTCAAAAAGCTGATTATTTACTTTAGCTAAACCAATATTCAGAATTGTATTATATATGTATTACATATATATGCCTAGAATTTTATGTCCTTTAAAGGTTATTAGATTAATGCTTAAAATTTTCCCTTTGGGTAAATTATTTACAATATTGATATTGTTAAACGCAACTAGAAGACGGAGCTTACATGTTTTTACTACTGAAATTGTTCTTACTTCTTCTGGAACGTTTTTTTTACCACTAAACATAAGAAGTGTGTTCTTGATGGCTATGATTGATGGGCTGCTCGCACATTCTACATTTTTTCTGCTTCGCACATCATCATCAGCCATCTCCAACACTCCACTCCTGAGTCTGTCCTACTTTCTGTTACCTGATTTTTGCTGGTGATTCATGAGCCAGAATAGTATAAAAAAAAAAAAAAAAAAAAACAAACCTTGGCTTTTCACAATGCAGTATCCCCTAGGAAACTGTAAGAAATCTAGTTTTGTTCATCAGATTCATGCAAATGCAATATTGATTAACAGTGATGTATGTAGATCTACATAACGTGCTATATAAAAACCACTAAAGTGTTCTGTTAATGGCAGATGCATACTGATTATAAACTACTTCAGAATGACATAAAAATGCTTATCTGAATCCTTTTTTTTGTACTTCCAAGTTCTCTCTCGTCACTACTATTTTCAGCTGAAGCTATATTTAAGTGCACTATCCCTGGTGCACTAGGAAGTAAAATTCTTAATTTTCCAAGCCAATAAGATGATAAAAGCTCAAGGTTTCTCATTAACACTTGGATAAAATTTGTGAATGTCACAGTAAATTTTTTATCATCATGAGTACAAAGATGAGGGGCAAGGAACACTTTTTTAATATTCTGGAGATTGGGGATTGAGCAATCACTGTGCATGGAACAGTTAATAAGAAGTTAACCATCAAAAGACTAAACTGAACTATTTTTGTGATAACATCTTTCAGTTTCAAAAGCAACCAGGCCTTAAAGAGCCAAAGAAAGAAAGCCTAATGGCCCTAAAAACTCAGAAAAGGGAGCTGCAAGTTCACATATTGTCTCAGTGCTTCTATTACTAGACATTGAAGTTATTCCCACAGGTTCCAGGAATGTATAAATGCTGGTGAAGAAGCCAGTAGACTTCACAGAGTCTAAGCCAGAAACTTCAATCTGGGATTCACCTGTGAGTCAAAACTCGTTGCTAATGAATTATTCCAAAGAAAAGACACTGCTGAGGGAGGCCTTAACCGATCAGACAAGACCTCCAGGTTCACTAGCTGGCTCAGAGTAACAAGAATGCTCTGGTCTAAAGGTGCTTTGCCAACCTTAATGGACTGCAGGCACCCACCTGGGTATACAGCTTGAACCAATAAAGAGATCACAATGGCATGATGAATAAGGTAGAGCGCTTTAGAGACTGAGTGAATGACCACTCCACCAGGTATCTAAATTGTGACCTATATGCACACTCCAGGCCATTTACAAATGGGTCATCCTAGTCAATTCAGTGCTGGAGAAGCAGTGATGTCAATGAAAAAATAAACAATCTACATACTGAGTTCAAAACCCATTTTATTCAAAGACAGTCAATTTGCAAAGTCAACCTTACTGTTTTATATAAATTCTAAAAGTTTGATTTTATTACTGATATTTTTAAATGCTCTATCAACATTTAAAACATTTCAACTTCATCTTTTAAAAAATTGTTTTAGTTTTTCTGTACTTCAAGTTTTCTTACTCTCTGCAAATGCAAATTAGTTGATATGAACAATATAAAGCTATATGAGCTAAAGTAATAATGATGTTTAGAGAATTTGCCAAGAAATCTTTCCTTAGAGAGAAGAATATATGAGGCAATATTCTTGAACTGTGCTTGAATAGGAAAATGATTTTTTTGTTTTCATTTTCCAGATGCTGTTTGAACAACTGGGCTATTAATCAAAAATGATGTAATAAATATATTAGTCATTTAGAATTGCATAGATAAAAACCATGTAAGGTCAATATCCATTAAAGCCAAAAGACTGACCACATTCAACTTTGTAACTAGGGGATTTTGCATGTACATGAAAATGTTAAAAAGAATTTTAAATGAGTGATAATATTCCAGGTGAAAATGGTAAGAATAATTCATTCATATTTAAATACACTCCTTTCCATACAAGAAATAATGACTATACTAATGAAATTATAAGCTTAGCTACTGAAGCAGTTCTATTGGTTTGAGAACATCTTCTCAAAGCTTACCATTTAAAAATCCCAAATTTTGTTTTTTCTTCTAACAAAGGCGGTTAAACATGCTTTCCAGAGAAACACCACCTGTGCATGGTAAATAGAGTTAACTAAACAACCGAAGTAATGTTTATAGTTTTGGAGGCCCTACATTTGAATGACTTGATATTCTGAAGTTAATTTTTGGACGCTGAGAAGTGGACAGTCATATTTTCACAGTACAAGGAAGTCCTACCATGCCACCAATTTCACAAATCTTCCTTCATGCTCAGTTTTAAGAATTTTGCCTCTCAAATGCTCAGACTTCAAGGAACTGCACTCTCTCATCAAAATCTTTCTTACTAAACAAGCACCCCTGTCAGAAGTGTCTTAATTTCTTATCACAGAATTTTATCCACACAAGGAGCAATAAATAATTCATGTCACTGCCTCTTTGTTGTGTGTCCCTGAACTGCACAGAGCTGGAAGGCTGACAGCTGTGTCAGGACAAGCACCAAAGATCTGACATGACAAGTGACTAACAAGTTTCTTTCAGTTCATAGAGAAGGAAGACAATGGCCCAAAGTGCAGAAAGAAATCTTGAAACAAAATAAAACTGCTTCTTTCTTTTTACCTAAGTGTTTGCTATGAGCTTATTTCCAACCCACAAGCCCTGGTCATTTTATAGGACTGCCCAGCCCCCTTTATTCCTCACACTCGCTTGGCCATTTACGCCTGGCCACGGATCAATATGAGCAATTCTTGGAGAAATACGATGTCTCCATGACAACCAAGCCACAAATTCTCAGTGGAAGGCAGTGAGACCAGTAGTGAACTCTCCAGAGGTTTCTAGGCCTATAAGGCAAGATGTCTTAAAATGCAGGAATGGACAGAGGAAAAAGCCAGAGTAATTCATTCTTTATTACCAGTTTAATGATGTCCAATGTATAGAATGGTACTCACTTTTTAAGTTAAGGTTCTTTATCAGCACCTATATTTTCTAATTGATCTTTCTTTTTTGATATATCCTTTTGTTTATATCAATCAGATAGACTATGCTATATTTGAATCTCACTACAATTCCACTCATATTGAGGGATGACTGAAATTTATTCTACTTTTGAAACAGTATAAAGCTGATCTATTCTTGCCCAAAGCAATGAACACTTCGGTTAAAAACTTGCCTCGTGGATTTAACTGCCTGTTAAATGATTGATAGAAACCTAGTTTAAAAACCTAGTTTTTAAACTGTTTTTAAAACAGTTTGAAAACCTAGTAAAAATTAGACAAAATTTTAGTCAGAACTAAAAGTAATTTAAAAATAATTTTAATAGAAATCTGATGCTACCACTACCCGCTCCCTTTTCACGTGGGACGCATCTACATTTGTCGTTTGGATATTATGGCAGGGGTTGGGGCTAATGTGCTAATGAAAAATTTCTGTCATTGCTAAAGATGCCATTTCTCAGTTCCATGGATTCTGAAGCAGAAGTGTGGCTGAGAACAGACACCCAGCAGCAGTTCATCTTTTGAGGAATCTTGGTGTAGTGGAGGGGACTGAAATACAAGCCATTGCCACTGGGCCTATCGGGGTTCCGAGATGACTTAGGGGACCTGACATAGATTGCAGGCTGCACCTTTCACTGAAAATTAAATCTCAGTAGCTCTCCTCGGGGAAGGATCAGGGGACTGTTTGCAGCTGCCCCCTGTCAGCGAAGGCTACAAGATTTGGAAATCTCTTAACTAAGCTGACAGGCCACAGAGAGGATGAATCAAAAATCTGATACATGGATCAGCACACAAAGATGTGAGAGGGTAGAGAGTACACAGCGGCCAGAGAAAACAGGCAAGAAAAACGTTTAGTGGGGGAAGATAGTTAACTCTTTCGCTCATGGTAATAAGGCATCTTCTAGCACCTTATGGCTTTGTAGTGAACCAGGAACTGTCGTTCAACTCTCACAAGATTGTTTTTCTCTTAATTAATTAGTTGTTAAGACAAGGCATGCTTCAAAACAAAACAAAAACAAAAATTCACGCTTAAGCATTCCTGGACATATCCTTCCAGCACATTTCTGTCTGTTCTTCCCACAAAGAGAATACAAACATTAGTAACTTGGACATAGGGTAAATCTTATTGAGTGAGGAAGGGTTACTATCTTGTTTTGTTCTAAACAGTTGACACTGTCCATTCGTTCATTACTGTTATGCTAAAATCCTCTCATCCCCTTTAGAGTTCTGTTTGTATTTAGAGAGGTAAAACAGATAGTAATGATGACGATTTGTTTCTCTTTTCCCCCTAATTCTCCATTTCCACTTGATCCCATTATTTGAAATATTTAAAATGTTGCCATTTTTCCAGTTTCCAATCTCTGCTCCTATTAACCACTTTAGCCTAAAATTGATGATAATGAACTAATAGTGTCAGCTTCCCTTCTCAGTCATAAAGCCTTTGTACTTCCTCCAGCTGAATTCTTGATGAAAGAGGAAAAGATAACAGCTCCACACTGTGACCCCTGGAGGTGACCATTAATTTGACAGTGCAGCTGCTAAGAGAAAACAGCATTACAATGTCCTCTCCCCCCACTCTCTTCCAAGGACCCCAAAGCTGTGTCAAATTTATCATTTATACTTGACTATTTTTAAATGGCTTTCACCTGGATTCTCAGACTCTTCCAAGACACATCTGTCAGGCATGTCCTCGGTGTCTTGGAAGTTTGCCGAGTTTGAGTTGCTGTCATGCTTGACCGGACTGACTGGAGCTATTAAAAAAAGAGAGAGCAAAGAAAGAGAAAGAGAGCGATGAAAAAGTAGTAATAAACGCCATTAAACATTTCCTTTCATTTCCACAGATATTTCCAGGGACACACTATGTAAACACAAATAATAAATTGAAATAAAATGTATCCTCTAAGTATGTATTGGCAGACATGTAATTAGTTGAAAAATCTATAGATGAGACTTTATCTTAGAAGAAAAATAAGTTCATGGCATCAGCTTAAAAGCTACAAAGTAACAAAGTGATCCCTTCGAAGTAGAAATCGTATTTTTAATGCATAAATCTAAAACAATATAGTCAATTAACAGCAACAGGACACAGAAGGAAGAACATCAGGCTGTTCAATTAGACCAGCTCTATGCTGTTGCAATGGTTCCTTTTGTCACACAAATCACAGTGGATGAACACTTTTTATGCATTTTGGTTCTCTTTCATCAAATTAAAAACTATTGTTCCAAACACAAAAAGCCCTATAAGAATAACTTTAAAAAGATAGGGTGAATACGTTGCAAATGATAATAAGGAGGGCTGGTGTTTTGAATGGTAGGTCTTCAGTCATGATATATTTTCTGAGTAGGATTTATGAACAGAAACAGAAGCCAACGTAGGAATCTAAAATTTCCTATAAACACAACTACTAGCTCTGTTAGAGAAACACAGACTTAAGTTTCCACATTTTTCCACGAGTTGTACTACTTTGTCTAAATTCTCTCCACAAGTAACATATTTCCCTGTTATATTTGTTCAAGGAATCATTTGTCAGGAAAAGTAGACATGGTCTTCATGAAGACACTCTGAATAACAAAACAAAGCAAGGCTTCAATAATATAAATTATGTCATACTTGTCTGAAGCCAAACAAAATTGAATTTTGTCTATCACAAATTGCTTCGGTGAGAAGTACCACTGTCTTCTCAGGTCTTGATAACACACACAACATATTATTTATAAGCCATAAATGCAATAAGAGAAAATATAGATTTATAAGTCATAATATGTTTATATATGTTTAACATAGATATTTATAAGAAATAATGTGTTTGTTGGCCCAGGGGAGTGGGCCTGGCCGCTGTTCGTAAGCCTGCCTTAGGAGATAAGGGAGCAAATGCAGAGGCTAAAGCTTGTGTTGCTTCACACATTCGATAAATGATACAAAGGAGGGCCGCCTGAGGTCCAAAGCAACCTTAGGAGAGCTCACACCTCCCAGACTCCTTGTCTTGTTTTCATGGACTGTGCATAACAGTGGTGACCATAACCTGAGGCCCACATATACAGATTTAAAGGTGACTTGTAACATGATTCTAGTCCAAATATTCTTGCCAGTTTCACCCACCCTCTCAAAACACAGATAGTGCTGCTCTTCTCTGTGGAAGGGCAAGCATAGCATTTGAATTCACTGCTTTTCTAAAACTTTTTGTATGGGAACAAAATATGAGAAAAAATATACAAAATTCTGATTTTGAATAAACATACCAAATGTTTCCTTTTCTGCATTTGAGTTTTCTGAAAAAAAAAACATGGAAGTAGGTACCATGTCTGTTTTATTTACCTCTGTGTGCCCTGGGCTATGGAGAGTATTCTTGAAGGATCTGTGCAATGGGTGAATGGATGAACAAATGAATGAAGCAGACGTGCCATGCTGGATGTCCTCCCGAACCAGGAGGATATGTGCTTTGAGTTACTTTCAACCTGATCTGCTCGGTTTCTTGTTAGGCCCACTTGAGATAAAAGATGCATATTTACAAAATAGTAGTGTGGGTTAGTCCATGACTTGGGAGGAGACACCTAAGTAGTATGTATGGGTAGTATGTATGGCCTAAGTAGTTATTTTGGTGTCACTGCCTTTAATTTAGTTTTCCTCAGTTTAGATCATACTTACAGATTATTTTTGAATCCATAGATTTTTGTGAAAGGTTTAAGTGGAATAATTAAATGCATCAAAGTTGCAGAGTACTATTACATTGGTCAGAATTTTCTGGCCTGCTTTAATGGGTTTTTTTCTCTATATACCTTGTTAATTTTCTGAGATACTTACATTGGTATTTATAATAGGGAATTAACCATACAACTAAATCTATTACTAACAACGAATGAAGTAGCATCTGTGTTTACTTGGGCAACTGCACCACACTTGTGATCCCATACACTATTCTTTCATCTAAAACTTGCATCTATTCATTTATCTATTCATTCCTCCAAAAGGCTCTTCTAGACACAGGGGCCTCAAAGAGCTGAAGAGAGCATGGTATTAGAACAATGAAGTCAACGCTTGCAACCATTTTTAGTGGCAATAAAGTGGTCCCAGGATAAACTGACATACCAAATCTTTCAAGAAAAGTGGAAAGTTAGATGTAGTTTTAACTGCATGATCTTTATTAAACTCACAGTATAAGGTACCATGCAGCTATTTTTGTCTCCACTTCTGATTTTGGAGGGTGTGCTTTGTGTGGGGGTAGGAGAGTAGAAAGGGTTGTTCTTCAGATATTTTGCTTAATTACACTTTAGCTTCCAAATTTGAGATGGTACAAGATGTGCCATTTTTTTACTGGGTAGTTTATAGAGTATCCAATTAAGTCTATTGTGGAAGAAATCCCTACATTCTGTCAATTGGGAACAACAGACATTGGAGAGGTTAATTACTGCCATTCCACTTTTTTTTTTTTTTTTTTTGATAGGCCAATCTTTGCAATTATTCTTTTGGGTGTTTCTTGTGATGTTTCATCAGTAAACTCTGACATGATGTGTGGCCTAGGCTTCTGTAAATGAATCATTTCAAAACTGATGAAATCAACAAATATTGATCTAGTCATTATTATGGGTAGAGCTCTGTGCTAGACCATGTGAGGGACAAAAAACACGAAGCACTTTTAATGTGCCCGCATACAACTTGTGATCTAGTTGAGGTATAATACAAAGTAACTAGTAGGAGCATTAGAGACAATATTCCAAGAGTGACATGGTTTTTAGGAATGCAGAGGTAATTCCTCTGCAATAGGGTTTGTTGGGAAGTGAAATTTAAATTAAATCTCCTTGAGAGGGAAGGTGTGAACCCAGGCCTGGCCAAAGAAATACATTAGCCTGGGGTCACAGATATATTTAACAGACTGTTACTGCCTACTTTTGTATGTATTTTTAATGAATTCTCCTTACATGTCTCTTTGAGCTTTTCTTGAATTGCTGTTGTGGCTAATTCTCCTCACCTGTAGAGGTTAGCTATAGACAGGTTTTTCCTTGCCGTAGATAGTCAATAATTTGATCTTTACTGATGGTGGGCCCATTTATCACAGTAAGCTCTCCTTTCACTATACATATTGACTTTTATTTATCAATACTAAAGTCCATTTGTAGTTCGTCACTGAAGTTCTTGGATATTTTCAGTAGTTTTTGAAGATGCATTTTAGAGCTTGGCAGAGAGGTACTTTTGACATCAATACAGTGCAAATGGTTGCTAGGCTCACCCTTAACTTAAAATCAACTGTTTATTTCCTGTGTAATGCATTCTGAAATAGTCTGCATTTGGGGGGCGAGGGGCAAAAAGACGAACACTTCTTGACAGTTCTACCACTGAAAGATGTAAGGCTGTTCCATTTATTCATCACATACCTCAAAATATTGACAACTGGAAGCCCAGTGTTCTAAATATCTTTGTAATATCTTTGTAAACTAGATAGAGGGAAAAGTCCACGTACTTTGTAAAGATGCTTTTGACTACGGTGTGCTTAATTAGTGTTAAAGAAATTCCTAAAGAAATAAACGGTTCAACTGTAGACAATACAAAATCAGTTTTTAAATTATACTTAAGAACATATAATGAGGACGCACAGAAAATTGTATGACAAAGACCCTATAGAAGAATTTACTGAAAAAAAATGTGGTGACAGGGTCAGCAGTGGTTATGCTCCTTTACCTCCCTCTATTCTCTATTTTGTTTTCAGTTAATGTCTAAAAACTCCTTCCTGCCTTTTCTCATCATTTGTGGAAATGCAAATTTTCAGTAAATTTTGAAGGTGGCTAGGCCAAGGCAACAAACAACTTTAAGAAACATCCTCCCCACTCCCAGTGAGAGAGTGACCACTGGGAAAAATCTCCATCCATCCACACAAACGGCAGCTCATTCTACCAACCTAGGCCAGTACTGTAGTATATATAGAGCCCTTGTGCGAAAATCCATATCATTCTCAGTGTGAATAAAACTTGCAGCCCAAACAATGTTTTCAATATGATGACTAATAAATGATTAAAAAATAGATCCCATCCAGCATGTGTATGGAGTTTTAGGAAGCACTGGAGATATTGATAGGAAAATCATTTATAAAAAGATATAACAGTTTGAAATGCTGGTCAATTGAATAGAATAAACCACTGTATTAGCAGATAAAACTCAGACAAAAATCTTAATTGCATCTTATTCAAAGGCATAAAAATAATGTGCATGTTACAGAGGTCATGAAAGATTAAAAGTCCACTCAGATTTGAGGAATGAGCAATGGAAAAGAAGTCAAAGACCTGAGTTCAAATCTACCAGCTCAATATGGTGGACAAGAGTTGATCACTTCTTTGGCTGAAAATTTAGGTCTCTTCTCAATAAGGCATCACTATGAATCAACTAAAAAAAATCTTTCTACAGGTTTAGAAGGAAGAAAAACTACAGTAAGTTCAAGTACAATAGAATTAAATACTAACGCAATCCTGACAGATCACGAAAAACTGCAATATGTTTTAAATTAGAAGGAGGCATAATCAGGGAAAAGACTTTAAGTGATAACACTAAGGTTGTAAACAAAGAGGATG
Organism: Aethalodelphis obliquidens; assembly: GCF_003676395.1. NCBI lineage: Eukaryota > Metazoa > Chordata > Mammalia > Artiodactyla > Delphinidae > Aethalodelphis > Aethalodelphis obliquidens. The sequence continues at coordinate 1,336,164 of NW_020837970.1, forward strand.
TCATTTGAACAGACCACAAATTCAGTTTACAAAGTGGTTCTCTCTGGACAGATGTCTTATCAGAAAAACATATCCAGCTAAAGAGCTATGTACATATTACCCCTACTTAAAGAGTATCTACTGAGATAATCAAGTGATAGGACATCCTGATTACATTTGAATAGCAATAGCTACATCCTGCATCAGACTTCAGGCTTACTTTGTGTTCAGTGTGGACTGGAAACTGGAAAAAAATATCATATAGGAATGCCTAGAATTAAATAAAATATCTAATGCTGCTTTATAACTGAGAAATAACTGTTTTATGGGCAAGTTCAGCAAGATGAGTTAAGATTAGACTTACGTGTTTTACTATCTTTCTGAAATTGTAATCTGACACAGAATATTATTTTCTGGCTGACATTTTCTAGTGTGAATTGCTTTAAACATGAGGTTTTTTCAATTGGTAAAGAAATAAATTTTCCAGATGCTGTGACGAGTAACTATTATTTTGGTATCCTAACTAGATATATAGAATTGGAATTATTATTTTATTTAAATATTTTGTGATATATAATATACATATGCAGAGGATCAAATTCTTTACTATCTAAGGGGAAAAAATTTGTAGCTAATTTCTACAGTGACACAAACAGCTAAATGTCTAATTTGGGGGAAGATAAATGTGAATGAGAAAGAAGTATTAATTGGTTACTGCATCTTTTTAAATAATGTTTTATTCCTCTAAGATATAAAAATATTCCTGTTATCCAGGATGTTTGAACAATGGGTTGCTTTGGTAAGGCTGGTAAATAAGCAAATACATCTCTAGCCTGATGTCAGACACTTGGACGATTTATGAAATGACTGAGTAAAGCATCTAACAAGAATTTCTAAGAATTAAAAAACCAATGATTAATTTCACTTGAAGTTTAAGGGAGAAATCTTAAGGTCAGGCATAGGGTTTATAGCTTAAATATACCCAAACACCTCCACAATCTATTACTAATGCCAACAGGCGGACTACATAAAGAAGGCGATCCTACCTGCCTTATTTTGGGGAAGATAAAATTCCTCATTTTTTATTACCCAAATATGTATTAATTGAAACAAAGGTGAATACCAACAACTTCATTACAGAGATGAACTTCTTAGTTCCCCAGGGGTGGGGGTGGGGGAGGCATGTTGTACTAGAAAAAAGCTCAGTTAATAGAAGATCTGTTTTTAAATTCCACTTCTGTTCCTAATAGTGTGACCTTGAGCATGTCATTTCACTTTCCTGGACTCGGGTGCTTTTATTAATAAAATGAGAGAATTGGACTGGACAGCTTCCTTGACATCTTCCTGCCAGTTAAGAATCCAAGACCAACCAATCACTGAACAGGATAGTAAGAAGATAAGTGGCTACTACAGTAACCTTGGAAATAATGAAGGCTTTTGAGGCCCTTTCTCAATTAAGATTGATATTTTCCCACAAGTAGTAATCTCCATCTGACTGAGGGACAGAGGAAATCAGGGCAGCTTCAGAGAGCTCCTTTGGTAGTTGCAATGCCAGGGTGAGGCAGCCCTATCGAAAGATGACCAAGAAAGGACTGAGGCTGCAGTATGGCTACTCCTGAGAACAAACAAGGTGACTCCCTGGCATAGAAACATCCATCAGATATTTACCAATGGTGTAAAAAATCTTTAAAAACAAATTAAAAAAAAATAAGTTATACCTTACCCTTCTTAGAATCATATTTATGCTATTAATTTCTTTAAACAATCCCTCTCTTCATTGATCAACTTGGCAAATATGAACTTCATGAACTTCAGTACAAGATGAATCATCCTAAACTAAATTAATTGGGTCCATGAAGTAATTGCAAGAAGCAAACCTGCAATGGACAAGCCATGGCCTGGAAGTTAGATCTGGGTTGGGTTGGGCTGAATTGGCATTAGACTCCTCTGAAGACTGGCCCCATCTTGGTTTCAGGACCCCAGACATGAAGAGGTTCTCAATTATTGTTTGCTGAATGAATGGACAGTGTTATAGAGAGATGTGGTATTCCTATGGAATAGTATTTTCCTCGTGTCAAACCTCTTACAGAGAGAATCAGTAGAACCCCAACTCTTTCTATTCCTTTTATATGTAAAACTGAAGCCCATGAAGTACTTTGTCTTACTCAAGCCTGTCATGAAAACCAACTCTAATCAAATTATTTAAACTCTCAGACTGAAACAGACTGTAGAGACATACTGGATGTAGGATGAGGAGAATATGAAAAAGGAAATGTGCAATCTGGGAAGTAGAAAAGGAAATAACAGGGAAAAATGCAACTTTCCTTTTTTTCTGCTGCATTTCTTCCTCCACCCTCCCCAAAAGGCAATTCTCAGAGTTACCTATGAGAGGTTTGCCTGGATTTCTTTATGTGCTCCTTTAGAGTACCAGCTCCTTGGCAAGCAGCGTGCCAAGGAGAGAAGTGGTAAGTAAATGAGCAAGCACCTTTTTTTATTTTTATTTTTTAATCATCAAATCAAAATAATTTCCACAGCTTTGGTCCCTGGTCAATATTGAGTAAATTCAGAGTGGAAATAATCCAGGGAAATATTCCTTATTATTATTTTTGTATTTATCTATACTTTGGTAAAGAAGAGATTTTCTAGATGCAAGAAATAAGCTGGTCAGATCAGCAAGCTCAATTCCAGCTTTTTACATTAAACCATAGAGGTAATTATTCAGGATAGGGGGACTCAGGAACATCTTATCTGAAAGGACCCCTTCATCACTGAAAGGAAGTATAGGTGATGCATGAGTTCTAAGAAAGTATAGAAATTAACTCTCACACTCTTCAGGCAGTTTAGATTTTGTAAAACTCATATGACTTTTCTCATAAGGACTGAATCTATGGTAAAAACAGAAATGCATTAATTTTACTGTTCAGAAGTTCAAGAAGTTGAAAGCAGGAATAGATTCCAAAGAAGAAAACAAAAAGATTCCCACATATTGATACACTGAAGAACAGTCAGTAAAGGGAGAATTCTAAGAGGAATTTGTAGTAAACTTCCCAGCTTCCATTTGAAAATTTAGAAGAAGTTCAGGAAAACAAGAGACCCTTCAATCAATGGAGCATCATGCTAGCATTTAAGACTAGATATAAACATGATTTATATATGAGCTTAAGATAAGGATTCACAGCATAGGGCAATTTAAACCAGAGCAAAGTCTACAGTTATCCATAAGGAAAAATACCAAAAACATTTTCCTCTAGAATCAGTGGAAGAAGAAACCGTCAAATGGCACTATCACTGCAATTTGTAAGAGTAGCAACCTTTCCATAGGCCGAACCTAAAACGACACCATCAGCGTGGGGAGAATGCTTGGCAGGCAGTCTCAAATCCCCAGCTGATAGCCGTCTCTATCTCAGGGGAAAATGCTTGTCTCAGATGGTTAGTCAAGTGTCAGAGCTCTTTCATCTCCTAGGTAGGAAATGGAAAATAAGGAAATCAAATTATCTAGACTATGCCTTCATTTTCTGATTCTTTGTCAACCTTAAGAAGGATGCAAGGAAGAAAAGGTCTACGTTACCATATTTTGTATCATTAGGCTTGGGTACTCTGAATGTGATTTATTTTTATTTGAATGACATCAAAGTGGCATCTTAGTGATATCTTGAGAAATTATTGAAATTGAATGGAAGTCACGCTTGGATGATAAAAATGTGCTTTACCACTGTATTTATAATGTAATCAGTAGCAAGCATCACTCTCTCACACACGCACTCACACCAGCCATAGAAAGCATAGGTGATCTGTTAGCATTGATCGCCTCTTATGGTCATGCATATAAATTGTAGTCATTCATTTAAAAATATTAATTTTTCTGGGGGATAAATAATGGAAAGTTGCCTTTTCAAATCCTCAGGCTGTGTCACTGCGTCACAGTATTTGTGCTAGTATCTCTAAGAGATGGTTGCCCAAAATATAGAAATAAACTTGATAAGTAGTAGAGAGTCTCATTTTGATACTAGACATTACCATCTATAAATAAAGGATAAAGGAAACACACCTAAAGAAAGTAAAATTTTAAAGAGCAAACGTGCAGTGGATAAAGGGAAACCAGCAACCATAATCTAATGAGACTTCCGGAAAACTAGGCTTGATACAAAAGAGATACTATAATTTAGAGAACTAAGATATAGGAAACAAAAGGTGAGAGACAAGCAGATATTTCTAGATAAGACAGTATAAAACAGTGTCCTGGATTAGTGTATAATACTTCTCTTAATAAATTGTTTCAAATTATTTGGAAGAATACATGGTAGAATCTCCAGGACTATAGACGAAACTAAGGGTTCCTGAATGTGAAATGTTAACTATTTTATATTCAGGAACTGAATTAGAAATTCAGTTGATTAGATTAACTATAGAAAACAATTGTAAGGCTGAATCAGTGGGAATACATGCTGTGTACACATTTCAGAATAGTAAATTCTGGGAAACACTGAAAGAAAACATGATCCAAAGTATATGTAACAAGAACATGACTGAGCTATCGTTTGCTATGACTAAGGACATTAGGCCAATATAAAAATGTAAGCAAATGGTTAACAGAAGCCTGGCATTTTAGGAAGGGAAAGATCAACACAATAAACCAACCACAAGAAAACCAACAAGTAAACCCTGCCTCTGCACCTGAAACCCTGCATATGTCTCCAGGGACTATAGCCAATACAGGACACAATGGAATTTAAGAGGCCAACCAAAGGTCTGGGGGCAAGTTGAGGGGAGGAGAATTTATATAATATCAGAATGTCTCAGAAAGAAATTAGGAAGACCCAGACTCCAGCATGGAAGTAAAAGTGAAGAAGAAAGTGACTGATACTTGTAAAATTGCCAAGAAGCTCTATCTATCTATCAATCACCACAGTTTTCTCACCTCTACTTCCTCCAACCCTTCAAGAAGATTGTACTGTCACCCTACTCTCCGTCACACCTCTGTTTTTATGGCCTGATAAGAGTATCTCTCCCTGCAGTAATTCTTTAAACTGAGAAAAGTCATAGCCCTAAAACCAAGGTCTAATCATGTAGCTTCTGTGTAGAAAATTCTGTAGTCACCTCTATTCAGTCAGCAATGGGGGATTCTGGAGCCATGGATTTCAAGGCCTTTCAGGATACAGTCTCAACTCACGTTTAGAGGCTTCTCACTGGATGCCGTGAGAGTGTTAGACTCTGATACCATACACTACAGCTGGACAAGACTACCCATTGTCCCCAGGCTGTGCCATTTATTTTCTACATTGGTACCTTTGTGAAGATCCCCATCTTGAGATATCCTCTGTCACCCCAATCTCTAGTTCTCTGCTTGCCCAAAACTCCCCCCTCCCTTTTTTTTTTTTTTTGCGGTATGCGGGCCTCTTAGTGCTGTGGCCGCTCCCATTGCGGAGCACAGGCTCCGGACGCGCAGGCTCAGCGGCCATGGCTCACGGGCCCAGCCGCTCCGCGGCATGTGGGATCTTCCGGGACCGGGGCACGAACCCGTGTCCCCTGCATCGGCAGGCGGACTCTCAACCACTGCGCCACCAGGGAAGCCCAAAACTCCCCCTTATTAAAAATTCAGCTCAAATGCCATCTTTTCCATTTAGTCTTCAACAGCCCACAGTTAACAGATTTTGCCCCTTCTTCTGTGTTTCCTAGCATTTTATTGGCCTGTGTTATTCTTCTTATCCCATTCTGACTACCTCGCTGGGCTACATTCATAGGGAAGCAAGATATTTCAGACACATCTTGAAATTTTGAGGCTGATGTCATGAGGACAACTTTGCTTCTCCACAATGGAACCTCTAGTGCTGCAATCAGAAGACTGGGCTAGAAGAAGCATAGGGCTGACCCTGTGTGTCCATTTCTGTCATTCTTAACTTGTCTCATACAGTTGTAAATTCATAGATAGTATGCGTGTTCCTCAAACATGGTGAATCTAATGCTTATGGGGAAGCTTACTTATGGATGGCCATGGTTAGGAAGTCAACTTTCTCAGCATTGATGAGGTCATATAGATGTTGGTGGACCATGTTGAGCAAGATCTCTAGGCCATAGCATCATTTATACAACACTCCTTCCATTCCTCTCAAAGAACTTTGTAAAATAAGAGTTATACACTGCAAAATACTATACCTACCCCGACAACAGAAAACGCACTGATTTCCACTTTCTTTTCCTTACCCTCATAAATCATAAAGTTAAATTTCCCCTAGGGACTTCATTTCTCTGAACTCAGCATACAGGCATAAAACAAATTTTGTTCTCACAGGACATCCCATTTTTGTTTCATTAGTTCAAGGAAAGGGTCACTCAATTTTTAAAGCATTTGGTTTGATCTTTGCTATGATTCATGCCATCTAGCCTCCACAGACTATATACACTCTATATACCGAAATGTTTCTTATATATAAAATGTGTCTCCACAGACTCTATAATAGTGATACCTTCACATAAAGCACGCAAAAGCTACCTTCCAGACTCATGAGTTTAGAAAAGGTGACCAGAAATAGAAAATAAACTTTTTATTTATTTATTTATTTTGCGGTACGCGGGCCTCTCACTGCTGTGGCCGCTCCCATTGCGGAGCACAGGCTCCGGACGTGCAGGCTCAGCGGCCATGGCTCACAGGCCCAGCCGCTCCGCGGCACGTGGGATCTTCCCGGACCGGGACACGAACCCGTGTCCCATGCATCGGCAGGCAGACTCTCAACCACTGCGCCACCAGGGAAGCCCTAAACTTATTTTTTGAATATTTAAGCAATTATTATTTTGCCCAAGTTTCTATTCCAAGATAGCTTTCTTTTCCTCTTATGAAAGACAAAATGCTTCCCTCGAGGTGGGGGTGTAAATGCTCTTAAAAATTTCCCGCAAATATGAGGTCTAAAATTATTCTCATTCTATTTTACACATTTTTATTCCATCTTTAACCATCTCGTTGATATTTCATTCTACAGAGAAGGTGATAAAAATTTTTTATTAATGTAATAAAGGGAAAAAGAAATAAAGATCTGTCATAATTTAGCTAGATAAAATGAATTCTTATGATCTTAATGTAAGAACAGACTATGATCTCTAAAGGAATACTGAATTACGGAAACATGATTTTTACATAATAGAACCATTTTCACTTACCAGTTAATCATATTAAATAATTCTTACTGCTCTATTCGTTCATATGCTTTTTCTTCTCTAAATTCTTTCCATGGAACATTTAAGTTATTTAAAAGGTTTTCTCATTCTATTGGCTATTGAGGGGCTCCCCCACCTCCTCTGATGGCCAAAATTTGATTTTCCATGCTGGGTATCTACAGGGAACCACAATCATCAGGCTTTGCATAGAATCTCCCTTTCTCCATGAATTAAAGATCACACAGATTTATTCCTCAAAAACCAAATAGGGAGAAGAGATTTGTATTAAACTCATTTTGCCAAATTACGGTTATTACTTTGTTTTAAAATCCTAAAGATTTTAGGAGGCTCAGACCAAGCATAGCACAGTTGGAGTTTGAAAAATGTCAGCTCAAGCAGGGAGGAAGCAGTTCTTTCCAGGGCATTTCTCTCACATTTCCTACAGGAAAGGAGTTGTCCAACTTAGAAACATTCAGTACTGCCAGAGTAGGAAGGTAAACAAAAATACTTTACAAGCCCTTTTCATTGACAAATCTAAAACATAGATCAAATTGGCCTTCTTCCAAGAATAAACAGCCCCCCCCCCCACAGTGTTCCCCCATCCTGTGGAACAGAGTCTCAAAGATTCCAGCCCACATATGGCAGAAGACCCTGGCCTGCACTCAGCCAGCTAGTTATCCATGGAAGTGGCTCAAGGCTGACACTCAGATTGACTGGTTCACACTAATTTACTTCACACTGATTCCATTTATCTCCTAGAAGAACCCCTGGCAGCAGCTTATAATGGCATATCCTAGGATGCCTGCCTGCATGTGTTTTTAAAGCAGCAGCGCTTGATGAATCTGAGTCCAGAAAACAGTTCACAGATTGAGGAGTAGGTGCAATCAGAAAACATCAAGAGGCACAGCTGGGACTTGGTAGTTTGCTTGACTGGTCTGAGCAGCTGAGCATTAACTGTGTCTGCTTTTCTGCTGGCTGCTTACTGCCACTGGGACAAATCAGAGAGCCACTCCCTCTTTCCTTTACAACTCACCCTTCAAAGGAAAAGAGAAAAGAAAGTGCATCACCATCCAAGTAGCATGTGTAGCTGTAGGGGAAGCTAATTTGACCATTTAACCTTTACTCTTTAAATACTATGATATTGCTGATCTAGGTAAAACTACAGCTGGTACTCCTGAGGTTAAGATGCTGGATATTTGGATGAGGCAAAATGTAGCTAGAAAAAAAAGAGACTCCAAATTATTTTATTTACTTTCAACAATGAGGTGAAAGTAAATGAGATGTTACGATTGTGGGGCTAGTTGGTTACCATCTTGATGCTTGCTCTCCCATAGCTACTGTAGAGCTTGGGGAAAGATACAAAAGGGCTCAATATTTGTCAAATGAATAAAGTGACTGGATAAATGTATGAATGAACAAGTCACTATTCTCTACTACGTGTGTGTGTGTGTGTGTGTGTGTGTGTGTGTGTGTGTGTGTGTGTATTTTTATTACAAGCAGAATGTAGAGTGGCTAATGGTGTGGGTTATGGCATCAGAATTCAGACTCTGCCATTTTTCTTTTAATGAATCAAAACAGAGGTTTTTTAAAAAACATATATATAAAGATATCTATGTGTGTATGTATACATATAGTTGATATTTTGAATATGATTCAAAATTTCTATGCTTGTTTTATATCAGCTGCATTTATATCAACTGCATGCTGAGACTCCTAATGGTAACATGGTCAGTATCCAAAGGCAGAGGGAAATAAGAAGGGAAGTTAACAGCATTAAACAATAACAATTCAGTGGCAAATCTACCAAAGCAGTGACAAAGCATATTTAGTACTTAGAAGGTTAAACACTGGGCTGCAGTGGCTTGTTGATGGAAAAAAGTAGGATTAAGGCTTTTGCGTGAGCCTTGACATGATCATGTTGTCGGCTGCTGCCTTAAGCTTTGAAAAACAGCTGGGATCATCTACTTATGAGCTCCAACTCAAAGATGTTTAAGCAGTCCCCAATCCAATTAAACAGAGGTAAATAGAAGGAAGAATTTTACAGAGCACCATCATCACATTTTTTCTTAATGAAAAACAGCATAATTGCGGGTTACACAGCTCCTTAATCTCACATTAAATCTAATAGATTGCTGACTTATACAGAGCATGGCAGTCCTAGCTTTCTATATTGCTGTGCTTAATTTTAGGTCATTATCCTTTATTATGTCACTTGTAATCCTTAAAGCTCATGATTGTGTCTGGTTATTTGGCAAGGATTGTACTTGGCAATACAGGGATTCTACTAAGAGTGATGATTTAATTGAAAGATATAGTATGATTAGATGTTGAGAGAATTACATATGTTGCTTTTCTTTTGTAATTGGCTAGTTTCTTATAAGTATTTCCTTCAACATTGTTTAAAATCACTATTTAGTTTTAGGACTCTGCTAAAAAAAAAAAGGCTTTCACAACTGAAAGACAAGTAGCTTATTGTTACAGGAATTTACCCATATGCTATTAAAATAGCCAATTCAAATAAAATTGTGGCTCATCCAGAAACTGGGTAACTGTAGTCAAGTCACTTAATCTTTCTGTGTCTCAGTTTCCTCATCTACAAAATAGTAATAACAGTAATAATGATTAATAGTAATAATTCTACCGAATGCATGGATTGTTATTACAATTAAATGAGTTAAAACATGCCAAGGTAGAATGTAGACTAGTGGTTAGAAAGCAGTAGGTAAATAAATCTTATATTATTACTATTATTATATATGTCCTTGCTTAGAAATGTGTATAAATGGCAATAAGATGCTTAGCCTTCAGATCAAGGTACTTAATTTTACTATCAATATAGTAATATTTAAGATTTCTCAGACCTAATAAAAGAAATATTTTAAATAGTTATATAATCTTGAACTTCACTTAAAATTATAGAACTCTAGAAGATAATGTTAGTGACTCATTTAAAAAAACAGTTTAAGGGGACATGTGGGTTTGTATACATTTGATGATATCTATAACCAAAAAAATCCCACACAAAGTCATCTGTAATTCTGAGGAAAGAAGTAAAACTGGTTTCTCATAACTCAGGGAAACCATTCACAGATCTTTCAGCTTTACTTATGCATAATCCTTGATTGCCAGGCTTTTTACTGGTTCCCATTCACATATGTTTTAAGAATGTGCCAGGGGCTTCCCTGGTGGCGCAGTGGTTGAGAGTCCGCCTGCAGATGCTGGGGACACGGGTTCGTGCCCCAGTCCGGGAAGATCCCACATGCTGCGCAGCGGCTGGGCCCGTGAGCCATGGCCGCTGAGCCTGCGCGTCCGGAGCCTGTGCTCCGCAACGGGAGAGGCCACAACAGTGAGAGGCCCGCTTACTGCAAAAAAAAGAGAAAAAGAAAAAGAATGTGCAAGTATTGAAATTAAAAGTCTAATCTAACTCAGTTCCACCTAAGACAGAAACGTTACTGGATGGTGGTCATTTGATGGAGTACAAAACTAAAACATAGAAATAGTGGTTTCCTTGCTACTGACTCTCTCCTTCTCTCTCATTTCTAGGGTAGATAGCACCATAAAATACCATATCAAATAATAATAACAATAAAACAACTCTTTCCCTTGAAAATTAGGTTAAACCATGAAAAAAGCACGTGCATATCCATCTTAATCACAAAGTTGAAAAAAAGTATATATTTCAATTCATTATTAGGTTCCATAAACATAAATCATAAAATTTTATTTTTAAATGCAAGGTACGATAAATTAAGATTATTTTATATTCAACTTTGGCCATAGCTAAAAACATATCTAATTCGAGCTAGATATTTTCACTGCTGCTCTCCCTGCCCCTATACATACAGTAGATCACAAAGTTGATCAGATCTCTACATGGTTGATTCCTCTGTAAAGGTAGTTGAAATAACTGGATCAGAGACTTTGTGATTGGCAAGATCTTAGCAAGTACATTTAGGTATTAATATGAACTTAGTGACATTAGCAATATTACAAATTTGAGCAAAGTTCAAAATAGAAATCAAATAAGAAGTGGGTCAAGTTACTCACAAAGGAAAGAAAATCAGATTGTAGTAAGATTTTGATGACAACACTTCACCCCAGAAAATGTAGGAGAAAGATGTTTTTAAAATTCAGGGAAAGAAAAATTTGAGCTAAGCATTTCTATCCAGCAAAACTATCTTTAACTATAAAGGCTTCAAGCTGATATGGGCATGCAATAAGAAATATTATTCCAACTATTATTCCCATAAACTTTTCCTAAGGAATCTACCAGAGAACACTTTAGATAACCAGCATAATTGAAGAGATATCTGCATAAGAACAGGAGGTAAGCACTAAATATACATTTTCATGTAGGACTGAGGCTAAGTGATGGTTATAGAAATATGACTGTATGCTCTGACAATGCACAGATAGAACTATGAAAAATAGAGGGGATCAGAAGGATATGGAGACTGCATAAAAAGCAAGATGAGCTCACTGATTACATTATAAGTATTACTTGGGATTGAAGAATATTATTTCAAATTAGATGCTGGGAGAGAGGAAGCCGAAATGTTACTAGCAGAGTTATTTCAATATTTCTCATAGCTGAGAACCAATCAACAATGGCAAAAAAAGAGTATTATATAAAAGTATTAGCATAAAGGTAAGCATTGGAACAAAAAAGTAAACATTCCCAAATACTCCCCGACTCCTCCCCACCAAAATAAGGCAGAGAGAGAAGAAGAGAGGTTTTGAAGAAAATCAAATGACACAAACTACATAGTGAAAGCATATGTACAATTTCATATATTTGTGTGTATGCACAAATTTACCAACAGTATCAGTAAATATTAATGGCCTTAACTTATTAGAAGAAAAGACAATCAGATTGGCTAACAAAGTCAAATCTAACACTGTGTTGTATGAGATACACTGAGAACAGAGATTAAGAAGGATTCAAAATAAAAGGGTGGACAGGATATAAATATATAAAAAGAAACCTGCGGTCAAAGTATTACTGAATATGGTAAAATGCAAATCAAAGAACGTTAAATAAGAACTCAAAGAAGAGTATTTTTATGATGCTAAAAGCTACAATTCACAATAAAGTTATTTCAACTATGTATATAGGCACATAATAACACAGCCATTTTAATAAAGCAGAGACTACAGGAAGTGCAAAGAGAAACATAAACTAATAATAGACAACTTTAACATACCTCTTGCAATCGAAGACAGATGATAGAGACAAACTGACACAACTAAGTCAATAAGGTGGATCTAAAAATCAAAGTCTGAATGCCAATAATAGCATACCTTGTTTCTAAGTGCACATGAAACATTCATGAAAATTGCCCACATTTTAAACCCCAAAGTAAGTCCTACAATAGTCCAAGGAATAGAATTAGCACAGACCATATTCTCTGCTCACGATACAATAAAAGTAGAAATTAATAAGAATATCAAAAAGCAAAAAGATCTTTCCACCTGGAAATTTCAAAACATATTACTAAATAACTCTTGGTTGAAAAGGGACTATGGGGCTTCCCTGGTGGCGCAGTGGTTGAGAATCCGCCTGCCAATGCAGGGGACACGGGTTCGTGCCCCGGTCCGGGAAGATCCCATGTGCCGCGGAGCGGCTGGGCCCATGAGCCATGGCCGCTGAGCCTGCGCGTCCGGAGCCTGTACTCCGCAACGGGAGAGGCCACAGCAGTGACAGGCCCACGTACCGCAAAAAAAAAAAAAAAGGGAATATGGTACAGAATTGCAGAACTTTTTCAAAATTACAATAATGAAAACATAACAGAATCCATGAAATGAATGCATAATTAATCCAGCTATGAATGGACATTTTATAACATTAAAATCTAATTAATAGAAGTGAAAGTGGATTAAATAGTCAACTCAAAAGGTAGATAAAGAACAATAAAATAAACCAAAGGAAATCCAGAGGAAAGAATTAATAAAGGTAATGAGTGAGAAACCGGTAAAACGGAACCAGGAAAGAAATCAAAAAGCTATTTTTAAAAAACTAATCAATAAAACCAACAAACTACTAACAAATCTGTTCAAGAAGGAAAAATTCGTGAAGGTACAAAATCAAAATGAAAAAGGAGAAATAGCTGTCAATAGACAGGAAATTTGTTAAAGTCATAAGAGATGATGGTACTCAACTCTAAACAAATTAATCTGAAAATCTAAATTAAATCAGTAATTTTATGGAAAAATTGGTAGTGAGCAAGAGGGTAAATGGACAATTACCATAGCAGAAATAGGGAAAGAAAACTCATTTGACAAAATCTAACACCCATTTATGTAAACACACTTAGTAAAATAGAGTTGTTGGATATTTATTTAATATGATACGCCTCAGCCTCAAAGTCAGTATCCTACTTAGTGTAGAAGCACCAGTGACTTTCTCATCAAAGCAAGGAAAACAATAACTATTTTCAACTACTATCTAACGTTGTGTTGGAAGTATTCATCAATGCAGTTAGCCAAATGTAAACAATTATAGACACATCAACTGGAAAGGAAGAAGGAAAATCTTTTTTTTTTTAATGGAAAATACAATTACATATCTGGAAAACTCAAAGAATCTATGGAAAAATAATTCAATCAAAAAGAGAATTTAGTAAAGTAGTATGGCATATATATATATATATATATATATATATAAATTGTCTTTAAAAATACAAACAAAACCAGTTAGAAGATATAATGAAAAAGAAGGCTTTATTTACAATAATTAAAAAAATAAGAAATATCCAAAATTTATATGAGGAAAACTCTAAAGCACTCTTAAAAGATACAAAGGTAGATTTGGACAAACAGCAATATGTACTTTATTCTTGTAAGGAAAAACTTTGAATAAGTAATTGAATTATTTAACTCTCTGAATCTAGTCCTATGACATAATGATATTAAAAAAAAAGTTTAGGGATGTTAAGTCACAGAGATTCCTTTTTAGAGGGAGAACATGGCCTTAGATCTGAACTTATGAGTTGGTGTTCACTATACCTTCAGCCTCCCAAGGATTATAATTATCACATGAGAAAATAGACAATTAAAAATATATATATACAGCTTTTAAGTATAAAATTGAAACAGAGTGGGTATTTTCATTAAAATGTCTACAAATGATTTCTGCTAGAATTGAGTTACCTGAATAGTACATGCTGTAATACTGCAGAATAATTGAAGCATTACTATTATGATACCATTCATTCCATACAGAATGAGTGCTGACTGAATGCCAAGTCCTATACAAGGTGCTGGGCGCACAGTGGTGATCAGTCTCTGCATTTCAGCGGTAATCTCTGTACTTAGGTTTCAGTGGTTCTAAGCACTAAACATAGATCGTTTACTAGGATACTCACTATAGTGTAAAATGGCAGGCTGAAAACCCAGACCCAGAGCAGACAGAACAAAGAATGTCCAAAATTTCTTTGCATCAAGAACTGCATTAGTCTCTACTGAATGCTGTGCCTGGAATGAATGGATTTCACCCACTTCTTCTGCCCTTGCCCCATTCAGCTTAAAGTTCTGAGCCTCAGAAGATTAATTGATTGGTTGAGTGAATGGCGCTTGCCCACTCTTTGGCCATTCTGTGGTAATGATAGAGGAATTGATCCAGTGGTAGGTGCTCCAGGCATGCCTATGGCATCTGAAGCAGGAGGACAAATGAATTTATTGTCTTTGCAAAAATGCACAAAACAAAATGGGGTGCTTTCATGACAGCAATGAATGTTGGGCAGCAAAAAAAAACCAACAAATGTCACTGATTTCCCAAGGTTGATATGATAAGCTGTATGACTTCTTTGTAACTGACCATTTGGATTTGTCTGCTGTATGAATCTATACTGAATCTGAGGCCACATTATGCAGTGAAAAATGACAAGTATAAAATTGATCATAGGGCATTCATCAGTTCTGCTCACTCCCTATAGTAGTTTAGAACAATGTGCTAATTATCTCCTACCTAAATAAAGTAGAATATGTTAGCATCACACCATATCCCTGACCCTCCTTCCAAATGTACCTGTGGTAAGATATCTCTCATATGTTAGACTTCCCAAATAGAATAGAAATAGCCAGTGCCACCTTCCTCCTGTGGAATAAGCAGAAAAGGCCTTATGTGAAGACTAGAACTCTGTGATGCAGTGTGCTTAGTTTCCATCATACGCCAGGTTTGGAATTCCTGATGTGCATCTGGACCATGTGCAGAATTTCGGCTGACTTCAAAGAAAGTGATTTTGAGGAGAGAGAGTTAGTCACCGAAAAGAGAAAGCGAGGCATTAATCTTTGACAAGCTCCATTTACTAATTTATAAAGGCAGTGGGAATTGGGGTGAGGTGAAAAAGTAAGCACTGAAGGAACCATCTGTAGTGAATGTTAATCATTTTCTGACCATGTCATGAACTGTGCTTTTTTGGGGAAACGTGTATAGCTTGATTGTAAAACATTACATATTGTTCGGTAGTTTATAACTGATTATAAGATTCAAAAAAAGCCAGTTCTGGGTACTTAAAAATGGAAGAGCCATTTGCTGGAAGGGATTTATAAGTCCCAGGTAGTTACAGAAGACATTTTTAGGATTCAAAATTAACATAGAGATATTAGCATATGGAGAGCAATGCAAATAGTTCTTACATTTGTGTGTTCATCTTCTTAATACGAACACAGAGAAGGCTGGGAATGACAGGCAAGAAGCTCTAGAAAGAATCTGGGGAAACTTAGGGAAGAAAGAGAACCAACAGCTGAGCCCTGAGCATACAGAACACATACACATCTAGGTAAGAACAGTTTACATGGAAGTTAGGTATGTATGACATTATTTATTCTTAGGGATTTTATTTCATTCAACATTGTATTTATTCAATATTTTATTCATTCAACAATTTACATATTTGGGAGACCTTAGTAAATCAGATACTATCCAAGGTGCTGGGAGGAGAAAACAATAAAAAGATAGGCATGGTTGATGTCCTCATAGATCTTACAGTTTAACAGGGAAGAGACTGAACAAGGAATTACCATCACGTGATAAAGGTCATGCTGTGTGAGTACAGAATGGTTTTGGAACATGTAACAAGGGGAATGGCAAGACCATTTTGTTTCTTAAGATAACTAGAATGCAGCAGATAGACTCTTTAAAAATTAGGAAGTCAAAAAAATTATTAAGTCAATTCTCAGAAGGTTTGGTTTTTGCCACATATATGTGTGTGTGTATATATATATATATATATATGTATTTTATACATATCATGTCCTTTAATCCTTAAATCAACCCTGCCAAGTAGGTACATATTTCTCCACTTATCAAGAAGAAAATTTAAACTTAAGGTACTGAAAGTAGCAGACTCTACTCACACATATCATAATAGCTATATAAACATAAAAAAGTATAAATAATTACTAATTACATGTGAAAGTAATTACTAATTACACATGAAAATAAGTGATCTGAAAGAAAATCACAGGGTACTATGAAAACGGATAATGAAGTAAATATAAGGAAGCTTGGAGGCCAGAGATGGCCTGTTTAAGGAAGCAACCTGTAAAGTAAGACCTGAAGAAAGGGTAGAAATTAGGTGAAAAACGGGTGATGGGAAAGATCACGGGTTGAATGAGCACCCTGCAAAAGTTTTTAAAATTCCTGAGGCAGGGAGCAGCTTGGCCCAGTCTAGGAATTGGGAGAAGGCCAGCATGCTTGAAACACAGAAAATGGGAAAGCAACTGGCAAGGACTGGAGCTAGAGAGACATAGGGATCAAACCATAAGCCTAATAGAACTCATTAAGGATTTTGTGTCATATCCTAACTGCAATGAGAAGACATCAAAATAATTTATGCAGGGAGTGGCAGGATTAGATTTGCATTTTGAAAAGATCATTCTGACTGCTGTGTAAAAAATAGCTAGAGGGGAGATCTGATCAAACCCACTCTCCACCTTCCTCTTTCCAGCACCTTCTCTGGGGAAAGTGCCTTTAAGCAACTATGTACAGAGTACAGAGATGAGTACAGGGAGAAAGTCATATCTCCCTTTCTAGGGTATAAATGGACATAATTTTTTTACCATAAATTTGTTTCCCTGTACAAACACGTAATTATAATGCTATATTCAAATCAAACTAAAAAGTCAGGATTCCATTTATGAATCATAGAATCACCATATAAAAACAATTACTTTACGATTCAAACAGTAGGTATCTGGACAAAGAAAGGAAACCAGAGGTGGAAATTCCCTTGAAGAGGATTCTGCTAATGAAAGGCACCAGTGAAGGGAGTGGTAAAAAATAGATATAGGGTGGTAATTCAGATACGGAAGAAATTCAGATATGGAAGAAGACTTAGAATAGACACACACACACACATA